>NC_060174.1:83133032-83461032 GCF_021184085.1 Oncorhynchus gorbuscha
TTAGATCTTGTCTCTTACAATGTAGATTTATGATATTTATGGACAGCTGTCGTACAAAAACACTATTCGGTAATCGACCATCGGCGTTAAGTGAACACGTTTTTTGTCCATACTTTTAAAGTCCAAATATTTAGTAATATTTTATTCTTCCCATCAGGGGCAATTTAGAAGGGATCTTCAGAGCAATGAGCCTATCCTCCGCGTACTATGGTATTTTTATGATTTATCATACTTAATTTGACAGCAGCAGCCCTCTCCATGGATCCAGGTCCCCATTATTAGTCAGTAAAGCTGTTAAATTAAACAGTAACCTTTGCCCTCCCTTTATTGTTCCAGTGGCATTAATGAACCGTCGTCAAGTCCTCCATATGCCCCATGAATTCAAACAATGAGATATGACAGCATACAGGGGAGGTGAACTTTGAACCCTGACCCTGTGCTCACATCCTGAACCTCCCCAAGGAGGAATTGAAAAGTAATGCTTTTTAGGACTCATTGCATCCACCTCCAGCTGCCAAGGCCTCTGTGATAATGATAGCCCTTTCTTCACGATTCTCCCAGAGAGAGACCCCCCCATTCCTTCTTTTTGAGGATCAATTGGATCATCACAGACATCTTTTTCGCTGGCTGCGAAGATTTTATTTGCCTTGTTGTTGACAAGATTAGCTGGTAGGCATGTCAAATGTGGAAGTTACCAATAAAACATGTTTTATTTGTTTTTCAGGCAATTTGCTGATAGTCGCCAATACGTTCTAGATACATTTTCAAATGTGGATATAGAAAAAGCATGAATTACTGCTATGTTAATATTTCCTTGTCTCTGTACCTTCAGGGGAAGGTGACATGGAAAAATATTGATTTATGGATGAGTTCTTTGTACAGGTAAGCCCCAGATTTGTCTTAGTGTGTGTGCATGCTATGTGAGCGACGAGTGCTCTCTGGATGTACACCATTGAGATGAACGCAAAGTCTGCACAGGCACTGCACAACTAAATCAGAATTTCAGAGGTCCAATAAATTATTCAAAACATTGTTCATATCAACCTTTTCATATCTCTGCTGAAATCCCCTTTTCTTTTAGCTAAGAGCTCCCATTAACTTCATATCTGTAAAGTTACTAACAGGTTAGAGGTTAGATAACAGTGTTGAAGCAACGTTTGGCTTGCCTTCCCCTCCGACCATTTAGCATTTTACTATTTCACACAGTTTTAATCCTAACCGAGACAGTTGACGACTGTGGGCCAGATCTGGTTATTTTGTGGCACATGTATGGCTCCGTGTCGGCACAGCAACTTGTGTCATATGGGCAAGCTCTGACTTGAGGTATGTGGCCCTATTATAAGTTCCCACCGTGTGGTTCTGGGATTTTTTCTCACCGTTCTTGTGATCATTTTGACCCCACGGGGTGAGATCTTGCGTGGAGCCCCAGATCGAGGGAGATTATCAGTGGTCTTGTATGTCTTCCATTTCCTAATAATTTCTCCCACAGTTGATTTCTTCAAACCAAGCTGCTTACCTATTGCAGATTCAGTCTTCCCAGCCTGGTGCAGGTCTACAATTTTGTTTCTGGTGTCCTTTGACAGCTCTTTGGTCTTGGCCATAGTGGAGTTTGGAGTGTGACTGTTTGAGGTAGTGGACAGGTGTCTTTTATACTGATAACAAGTTCAAACAGGTGCCATTAATACAGGTAACGAGTGGAGGACAGAGGAGCCTCTTGAAGAAGAAGTTACAGGTCTGTGAGAGCCAGAAATCTTGCTTGTTTGTAGGTGACAAAATACTTATTTTCCACCATAATTTGCAAATAAATTCATCCTACAATGTGATTTTCTGGATATACACTGGCTGTGTTCTGATTGCCAAGTCTAGGACCAAATGGCTCCTCAACAGCTTTTACCCCCTTGCCATTAGACTGCTGAACAATTCATAAAAATTGCCTATGGACAATGTATGTAGCCTCGTTAATGTTGTGTTACTTTTTATTATCACTTTTTATTTTTAGCCTACTTGGTAAATAATTTATTCTTGAACTGCACTGTTCGTTAAGGGCTTGTAAGTAAGCATCTTATGGTAAAGTCTACACTTGTTGTATTCGGCGCATCTGGAAAATAAAGTTTGATTTGATTGGATGCTGGGTTGCCATGGAATGTGTTACTTTGTCCTTGCCAATCAGGAATGAGTCATTCATGACACTCACTACCCCCAATGGCAATTAGTGAAAGGGTGCACTCATAACTTAGCCGGACCAAGAGGTTAGGACTTGCAGATTAACATGTTGGAAAAAATATAATAATGTCACTACTCACACCCTCCTAAACCTCTAGGTTTTAAATTGACAAATTTGCCAAACCAGCTATGTGAGTTGTTCAGCCTTTTTTGAAGAAGTGCTGCACATGGTCTGAATACGCAGTGGAAAGAGAGAGCCACTGTTATTGGGTATGGCAATGGCTGAGGTTTTGATGGATTCAAAAGTGGGAGGACAGAAGGACACTGGGAGGGAGGCAGAGGTCTTTTTTCAGGCCTTATGTCTGTATGTGTGTATGCGTGCCAGCACAAGTGTGTGTGTCTTTGTACGCATCTGTGTGGCCATCGCATGGTGTGGCCTTTTCCCAGCACTCTGATGAATTGTTGTCACTAGCTGCCAGTAGATGATCACCCCACTGTAAAGCTTCACCATTTATCTGCCACAGCACTCTAACAGCAATTGAATCACAGGGTCGGTCACTAAGGTTACAGACTTGAAATATACATTTTCCCCTGGAAGGAAGAGTGGATTAGGCCCCCTGATTGCCAACAAATGCACAATATATCCCGAACACATTTCTGCTTCTTGCTAGCAGGCATAGGAAATCTGTGGAACGACAGGGAAGCAATGTTGCATGTGCATACTTTATTTCAAATAGTGATGCTGTTAACTAAATCTGTCAGTAATACAACCATTTTAGAACTCTACAACAGGTTCCCCTGGATTTCTGTTTGGATGAATTCAATCACTAAGACACATTTACTGAGTGAAACAAAAAAGCCCATACCGTATTTATCAAAAGGAATGTGTAATGCATTTGGGTGGCAGTAGCCTAGAGGTTAGAAAGGCGGACCTTGAGCAAGCCACTTAATTGCACACAAGACCCAGGCAACACAAATATAGGAATGGAACTGAATTGGCAGCTGGAAGGCTGCTCGTCTCTAATGCCATGGATCATTTCCTGCCTTTGTGCCCTTGAGTAAGGCACTTTTTGCACACAATTCCTCTCCATCTAGGGATGCTGCACTGCTGCTGACCTTCTGCCTCTCAACGTGTGTGTGTTTTGGGAAAGGAAAAGGCAAATTTCCATTCTAACCAATTGACAAAGTCCTATTCTATTAGGAATATATAATATACAATTTTTATGAAATCTTATAGCAAATGTTATTAATAGGTAATAGGAGGCACCATAAACTCATTACGCCAAGGTAGTTCATAAACTATATATAATATTTCAGTCCCATCTTAGCTTTTTCAAACAGGAAATCTGTGACATACTGCCGTTGGAACAGGCTGCGTGGGTCTCCCATCAGGGACTGGGTTTGGCAGAGATGGAAAAAGGCAGAGATAGAAACAGGCAGATGAGAGACTAGCCTGTAATTAATCCTACACTGACGCCTCTTTCTCTCTCTTTCTCTCTGAGATATAACACTGTGTTGGGGGATGTGTGTTCGTTAAATTGTGTGAGTCTGTGTTGGGTGGCCAACATGTTTAACTTTTTACTTAGTTAGCTAAAATATATTCGGTGTGTCTTTCTCAATTATCGTTGGCCATTCCCAGTTGTATCACTTTGAGATGTGTTGCTGTTTCAAAATGTATAGTCTTATATTGTGTTACATATACCCAATTGCTGTTGGTTACAGGTTGGTTGTTGTTGGAGACCAATTCCATGGATTGTGATTGTTATTGTAGCTGGTAGGAACACAATTAATGAGGAACTAGAGAGCATGCTGGAGAGTGACAATCCTGCCATCTTCACATCAGGGGTGAGTGACCACACACACATGAAACGAGCCAATACACAGGCAATTACATACAATTTTCTGAGAAAATCATACACAATAGAAGACCAGGTATCTAGAAGACAAGACATCTCTCTGTTGGCGAGGTGTGGCATTCCAACTGAGTATGCCACACCTACAAGGGGGAGAACTTGTGAGTGGGTATGAGTGTGTGATGACACACAAACTGTGTCTCTTCTTGATCATCATGGACTCCAACATCACCGAGCAGGCCATGAATGAGATTGAGACGAGACACACTGAGATCATCAAGCTGGAGAACAGCATCAGAGAACTTCATGCCATGTTCATGGATATGGCCATGCTGGTAGAGAGCCAGGTAGGACTCTATACACACTGACTGGCCAACACACAACAATGAAGACTACACACATACCAATTAGAAAACCCTGTTAGGATCTAATTCTGAGAGTAGAAAACTCAACGGACATTATGAAAGCTTAACCAAGTTTATTATGCCCAGAGGGTCAATATAGCTGCGTTGAGACAAAACATGTTTCCACCACCACAAGTGTGTATATATACTCCAATTTAGGCACTCCTCCTTCTCTCCAATCCTTACATATTTTATGGTTCGACAGGAAGACGAAGTAATAGGGTAATAAACCATTGTTTCTCCCTTAACTTCTTGGCGCATCCATCCCTTTGGGGGATTATTTTCGTCAACACCCGCTGAATTGCAGAGTGCCAAATTCAAATAAAATTATAATTCAAATTACAAAAAAAAAAATCTAAGGACACCCAGCTATCCACTGAAGCGATGTGATCATTCTCACTAATATTTCAGAATAAAAGTCTGAAACTATGTCTAAAGACTGTTCACACCATGTGTAAGCCATAGGGAAAGGAATCTAGTTGATATCCCTTTAAATGGAGGGAAGGCATGCAATGGAACAGAGAGGTTTCAGAAAAACTGCACTTCCTGGTTGGATTTTCCTCAGGTTTTCGCCTGCAATATCAGTTATGTTATACTCACAGACCATATTTTGACAGTTTTGGAAACGTTAGAGTGTTTTCTATCCTAAGCTGACAATTATATGCATATTCTAGCTTCTGGGCCTGAGAAATAGGCAGTTTCATTTGGGTACGTTTTTCATCCCTAGTCTCAAGAGGTTCTGACCTGACCTCAACCCCCTTGATGTCTAATCCAAAGATCTCCACCCATATCACCTATAGCAATCCTGTCCCTGCCTCCTGTCTACCCAGCACATTCCAAAGCCATCTGGCTCCTACAGATAACCATTAACTTCTGATGTAAAAACCAGTCTCTATCACCCCTCAGATACTATAGTCTTACTTCTGTATGTATAATGTCTCTAGGATTGCAATGTTCCAAGTATAACCTAGAATCCAACAACCTACAACAATCTCTCTCTCTCTCTCTCTCTCTCTCTCTCTCTCTCTCTCTCTCTCTCTCTCTCTCTTTCTTTCTCTCTCTCTCTCCTCCCTCTCGCTCTCTCTCTCTCTCTCCTCTCTCTCTCTCTCTCTCTGTCTCTCTCTCTCTCCCTCCCTCTCTCTCCCTCTCTCTCTCTCTCTCTCTGTCTCTGTCTCTCTGTCTCTCTCTCTCTGTCTCTCTCTCTGTCTCTCTCTCTCTCTCTCTCTCTCTCTCTCTCTCTCTCTCTCTCTCTCTCTCTCTCTCTCTCTCTCTCTCTCTCTCTCTCTCTCTCTCTCTCTCTCTCTCTCACCCTCCTTGCTTTACTCTGGGAGAGGGAGGGAGGGAGGGAGGGAAAGTCAAATACTAACTCTCAATGTGACCTGATGTGAGTATTGTGTCGTTAGATGTAACGTTGCATGACGTGGCTTCATGTTGCATGATGTTGATGTCAGGTAAGTTGATGGGAGGTGTCATGGTCTGATGTGCATGTCATTCCCAATGTAAAGATAGGGTGACAGGTATGTGACTCAGGCCCATAGGGTCCCTCTTTCTCCCTTCAGTGGTTCAATGAGAAGATTGTGTCACACATTAACAAGATATCATAGTTTCCCTTCAAAATTCGACCTATTATGGATGAACGTCTATTTTTTTTTAAAAGTGTTAATTCCGCGTGGTTACAGGGTTCGTTCCGTGTGGTTAAGGCTGTGGTTTGGGGAAGGCTTAAAACAAAATCATTCTAAACAACGCAATTTTTTAAAACCTTTATTTAACTAGGCAAGTCAGTTAAGAACAAATTCTTATTTTCAATGACGGCCTAGGAACAGTGGGTTGACTGCCTGTTCAGGGGCAGAACGACAGATTTGTCAGCTTGGGGGTTTGAAGTTGCAACCTTCCATTTACTAGTCCAACACTCTAACCACTAGGCTACCCTGCCGCCCCTATTACCATGAGGTATCATCAATTTTATCACGGCTTGCTAGAGCACTTTCGTAGCCCAGTGGTCTAAGTAGCGTGTTCTGGAACCGAACATCACAAGTTCACTCCCTGTACTGGGTAATCCTTTTCATTTTTTTTGTTGGTGAGAGCAGAGGAAGGCATAAATCGTTGTTCTCGGGACCTTTTCAAACATCTGAAATTGCTGTCTTTTTCTAGTGACCAGTCTGTATGCAAAGCATACATAACATTTTAGATGTATAATACACCCCCTTGTGTCTGAACAGCCACAGTACAGGATGGGATGGAAGACCCAACTCACACAGAAGTAATGCTTTTACAGTTGTCTGTGCGATGGGGAGCCGTGCCTGTCTCTTCATACTGGTCAGCCATCTTCCAGCTCCAAACCAGACTAAACATTGGACTCATAAAAGCACGATCAAAGTGAATATGTCACGTATTGACGTCAATTAATCTCTAGAGACCTCTGTGGAAAAAGTGACTAATTCATTTCATCTTTTCTGTTTTGTTTATCTCCAGTAGCAAAAGAAAAATCATATGTAGTGTTATAGGTGGGTAAATTAAACTGTCACAAAAAAAGATGCACAAACTATGTTTACTTGCATTTTCAACCCAGGCAAACCATGCATGACCTTATGTGACCTGCTCTCATTGAGGTCCTCTATATGTATCTATCTACCTTCATCATTACTGCTGTGACAGAACAGCATGCATCAAGCCTACTGCTCTCTGCTGGGCTAAATCTACATAGGTGCAGGTCTAGGATCAGCTTACACTCTAATTCCTGACCATTACTATCTGAAGTAAAAGGCGTAACTGACCTAAGGCCAGCGTATAGGCCCGGGGCAACTTCATCAGACCCCTTCCTGAATGACAGCCTGTACATTGTACAATATTGCCACCACTTGGTCAGATGAAATACTACAAGTCAAGGTTGAGAAGTCCCAATTTAAACAGGCAATTAAAGAATGACTCCAATACAGAGCTCACATATAGGGAATAAAACCCTATTCCAATACTTTCAAATACTTTCAAAATGCATCTGTGTGCCTAAAGCATGTTGTTGCATGTGTGTATTTCATAGCTTGTGTGTGATTTACCTGTTGCACAAAACTGTGTTTGTAATATGGTTAGTAGTAGTTCTGACAATAACATTTTCTCAATGTTTTGGTAACGCCATTTCCCCTCTACTCTTTCATGCTGCCTGAAATCCTTGTTTTATTTCTATTGACATAATACAATAATGGTCATGCAGAAGAAAATCATGATTATTATATGTTTTGTGCTGCTTGGTATTGTTATTGCCTCCAGTGTAGGTGGTATTTTAGCATAGATGACACATTACACACATATAGACAAACACCCTCAGACACAGACAACACACAAACACCCTCAGACAACACACAAACACTCTCAGACACATGTGCGCACACACAAACACCCTCAGACACATATATATATACACACACACAAACACCCTCAGACATATATACACACACACAAACACCCTCAGACATATATACACACACACAAACACCCTCAGACAAATATATATACACACACACACAAACACCCTCAGACACATACAGTGGGGCAAAAAAGTATTTAGTCAGCCACCAATTGTGCAAGTTCTCCCACTTAAAAAGATGAGAGGCCTGTAATTTTCATCATACGTACACTTCAACTATAACAGACAAAATGAGAAGGAAAAAAATCCAGAAAATCACATTGTAGGATTTTTAATGAATATATTTGCAAATTATGGTGGAAAATAAGTATTTGGTCACCTACAAACAAGCAAGATTTCTGGCTCTCACAGACCTGTAACTTCTTCTTTAAGAGGCTCGTCTGTCCTCCACTCGTTACCTGTATTAATGGCACCTGTTTGAACTTGTTATCAGTATAAAATACACCTGTCCACAACCTCAAACAGTCACACTCCAAACTCCACTATGGCCAAGACCAAAGAGCTGTCAAAGGACACCAGAAAAAAAAATGTAGACCTGCACCAGGGTGGGAAGACTGAATCTGCAATAGGTAAGCAGCTTGGTTTGAAGAAATCAACTGTGGGAGCAATTATTAGGAAATGGAAGACATACAAGACCACTGATAATCTCCCTCGATCTGGGGCTCCACGCAAGATCTCACCCAGTGGGGTCAAAATGATCACAAGAACGGTAAGCAAAAATCCCAGAACCACACGGGGGGACCTAGTGAATGACCTGCAGAGAGCTGGGAACAAAGTAACAAAGCCTACCATCAGTAACACACTACGTCGCCAGGGACTCAAATCCTGCAGTGCCAGACGTGTCCCCCTGCTTAAGCCAGTACATGTCCAGGCCTGTCTGAAGTTTGCTAGAGAGCATTTGGATGATCCAGAAGAAGATTGGGAGAATGTCAGATAAAACCAAAATATACATTTTTGAAAAAAACTCAACTCGTCGTGTTTGGAGGACAAAGAATGCTGAGTTACATCCAAAGAACACCATACCTACTGTGAAGCATGGGGGTGGAAACATCATGCTTTGGGGCTGTTTTTCTGCAAGGGGACCAGGACGACTGATCCGTGTAAAGGAAAGAATGAATGGGGCCATGTATTGTGAGATTTTGAGTGAAAACCTCATTCCATCAGCAAGGGCATTGAAGATGAAACGTGACTGGGTCTTTCAGCATGACAATGATCCCAAACACACCGCCCGGGCAAGGAAGGAGTGGTTTTGTAAGAAGCATTTCAAGGTCCTGGAGTGGCCTAGCCAGTCTCCAGATCTCAACCCCATAGAAAATCTTTGGAGGGAGTTGAAAGTCCGTGTTGCCCAGCAACAGCCCCAAAACATCACTGCTCTAGAGGATATCTGCATGGAGGAATGGGCCAAAATACCAGCAACAGTGTGTGAAAACCTTGTGAAGACTTACAGAAAATGTTTGACCTCTGTCATTGCCAACAAAGGGTATATAACAAAATATTGAGAAACTTTTGTTATTGAACAAATACTTATTTTCCACCATCATTTGCAAATAAATTCATTAAAAATCATACAATGTTTTTCTCATTTTGTCTGTCATAGTTGAAGTGTACCTATGATGAAAATTACAGGCCTCTCTCATCTTTTTAAGTTGGAGAACTTGCACAATTGGTGGCTGACTAAATACTTTTTTGCCCCACTGTATATACACACACACACAAACACCCTCAGACACATATATATACACACACACAAACACCCTCAGACACATACATACACACACACACAAACACCCTCAAACAGAGAGGCAACAAAGAGACCAAAGATAACCCTGAAGGAGCTGTAAAGCTACACAGCGGAGATTGGAGTACCTGTCCATAGGACCACTTTAAGCCGTACACTCCACAGAGCTGGGCTTTACAGAAGAGTGGCCAGAAAAAAAAGCCATTGCTTAAAGAAAAAATAAGCAAAAACATTTGGTGTTCACCAAAAGGCATGTGGGAGACTCCACAAACATATGGAAGAAGGTACTCTGGACAGATGAGACTAACATTTAGCTCTTTGGCCATCAAGGAAAACACTGTATGGCGCAAACCCAACACCTCCCATTAACCCGGCAGGGACTGGGAAACTGGTCAGAATTGAAGGAATGATGGATGGCGCTAAATACAGGGAAATTCTTGAGGGGAAACCTGTTTCAGTCTTCTAGAGATTTAAGACTGAGACGGAGGTTCAACTTCCAGAAAGACAATGACCCTAAGCATACTGCTAAAGCAACACTCAAGTGGTTTATGGGGAAACATTTGAATGTCTTAGAATGGCCTAGTCAAAGCCCAGACCTCAATCCAATTGAGAATCTGTGGTATGACTTAAAGATTGCTGTACACCAGCGGAACCCATCCAACTTGAAGGAGCTGGAGCAGGTTTGCCTTGAAGAATGGCAAAAGTCCCAGTGGCTAGATGTGCCAAGCTTATAGAGACATACCCCAAGAGACTTGCAGCTGTAATTGCTGCAAAAGGTGGCTCTACAAAGTATTGACTTTGGGAGGGGAAATAGTTATGCACGCTCAAGTTTTCCGTTTTTCTGTCTAATTTCTTGTTTGTTGAAAAATATTTTTTATTGTGACTTTTCAAAGTGGTAGGCATGTTGTGTAAATCAAATGATTCAACCCCCCCCCCAAAAAAAAATCCATTTTAATTCCAGGTTGTAAAGAAACAAAATAGGAAAAATGCCAAGGGGGTGAATACTTTCGCAAGCCACTGTATATATCTATCTATAACTAGAAAATGACATTTTCTAAAGAAAGTGTGTGCTCGCTCGTCTTGGAAGTATTTATGGATGTGAAATCGTCTTAACTCTGCTCTCTGACTGGTTCCTTCACGATGACATCTCTGATGGTTTCTTCATAATTACATCATCATAACCCTGCACTCTGATTTGTGTGTGTGTGTGTGTGTGTGTGTGTGTGTGTGTGTGTGTGTGTGTGTGTGTGTGTGTGTGTGTGTGTGTGTGTGTGTGTGTGTGTGTGTGTGTGTGTGTGTGTGTGTGTGTGTGTGTGTGTGTGTGTGTGTGTGTGTGTGTGTGTGTGTGTGTCACACACTTTCACTGTCTCTGACACTTGGTTGTCATTGTGCTATCACTCCTCAGTTCCGCTCCCGGCAGCCATGGGAACTGTGGGAATAACTCAGTGTGACCTGTTTGTTCTTTTTCTCCCTCTGTAACACACTGGATATCTTCCTTGTGTTCAGCTAGTCTTTATATAGCACTGCCACTGCAATTGTAAGGGAGAAGGTACCCTGGTACAGGGTTGGGAGAGAAACTGTGAAAAGATGCTGTAGTTGTCATTTACTACAGACATAGTAGGTGCAATGTTTGCATCAGAAGGAATAACACACAAAGTAGAACATTCATAATAGATTTTTAAGTGATTTAAAATAAGATCACTTTTATTGATCAATTGCACACAAGGTCCAACCGAAGTTGAGCTTCCATTTTAATCCAACCCCTCCGAAAGACACACATATACATACAGGTTTTGGAGAGGTGTGGGGGGCTGCCACACTGGGTGCCTGGGGAGCTGTAGTTGTGGGGGGGTTAAGTCTCTTGCTCAAGGGGCACAACGGCAGGCAATGAGATCTTACTTCCTGACAGATTTTTCCCGTCTGACCCAGGATTTGGACTCTCTAACCTCCCCAAAGGCAGCAGGTAGCTTATTTTAGCAATAGATTTGAAGCAATAGGTTATTATTGTAATTGTAAATGAAGGCATGTTTTAGCTTTTGTCTTTTGTCTGTTATCCTTAACTGAAAAAAAATCACTCAGTAAATGTGGCCTTTAGGGCCCAGAGTAGGCTAATAACAGTAGTAGGCCTAGACAAGAAGATTCCATTTGTTTATATGCTAGTGAAGATAATAGCTGACAGAGTAATGACTTGCCTGAAAATCATTTGTCTGTTGCTGTTCACGAGGTGCAATTAGATGAGAAAATAGAAAGCAACATTCGAGTCAGACCTGTTTTGTCACTGTCAACCATAGAGGAATTATTTTTCTAGGGCGTTAACTCTGTCTTTGAAGTTAACATTTTTCATTAGGGCATGCTGTGTTCTGACACTGTGGTGTTCACATTAATCACACAGTGAACTGACACTGTGGTGTTCACATTAATCACACAGTGAACTGACACTGTGGTGTTCACATTAATCACACAGTGAACTGACACTGTGGTGTTCACATTAATCACACAGTGAACTGACACTGTGGTGTTCACATTAATCACGCAGTGAACTGACACTGTGGTGTTCACATTAATCACACCGTGAACTGACACTGTGGTGTTCACATTAATCACAGAGTGAACTGACACTGGTGTTCACATTAATCACACAGTGAACTGACACTGTGGTGTTCACATTAATCACACAGTGAACTGACACTGTGGTGTTCACATTAATCACACAGTGAACTGACACTGTGGTGTTCACACACAGAGTGAACTGACACTGGTGTTCACATTAATCACACAGTGAACTGACACTGTGGTGTTCACATTAATCACACAGTGAACTGACACTGTGGTGTTCACATTGATCACACAGTGAACTGACACTGTGGTGTTCACATTAATCACAGTGTGAACTGACACTGGTGTTCACATTAATCACACAGTGAACTGACACTGTGGTGTTCACATTAATCACACAGTGAACTGACACTGTGGTGTTCACATTAATCACAGTGTGAACTGACACTGGTGTTCACATTAATCACACAGTGAACTGACACTGTGGTGTTCACATTAATCACACAGTGAACTGACACTGTGGTGTTCACATTAATCACACAGTGAACTGAAACTGTGGTGTTCACATTAATCACACAGTGAACTGACACTGTGGTGTTCACATTAATCACACAGTGAACTGACACTGTGGTGTTCACATTAATCACACAGTGAACTGACACTGTGGTGTTCACATTAATCACAGAGTGAACTGACACTGGTGTTCACATTAATCACACAGTGAACTGACACTGTGGTGTTCACATTAATCACACAGTGAACTGACACTGGTGTTCACATTAATCACACAGTGAACTGACACTGTGGTGTTCACATTAATCACACAGTGAACTGACACTGTGGTGCTCACATTAATCACTGTGCATGTACGCTGCCAGTATGTTATGTGAAACATGAGGGCTTTTATTATCTGATTCAAAGATTAAAAGGGTTCCCCTTAAAATTCAAAAGGGAATCATATTTTCGATAAAGATTATTTAAAAACAAGTTCAGTTAAATTCACATGAAACATGTTAATGCATAAAGCTAAAAAGTAATTTGTGTTGGTCATATTTTACATTACAATGCACTTATATCACAAACGCAGCAAAAAAATAAACACCCCTTTTTCAGGACCCTGTCTTTCAAAGATAATTTGTAAAAATCCAAGTAACTTCACAGATCTACATTGTAAAGGGTTTGAACACTGTTTCTCATGCTTGTTCAATGAACCATAAACAATTAATGAAAATGGAACTGTCATTATAAGAGGCATGAGGGCTGCAGATGTGGCCAGGGCAATAAATTGCAATGTCCGTACTGTGAGACGCCAAAGACAGCGCTACAGGGAGATTGGACGGACAGCTGACAGTCCTCGCAGTGGCAGACCACATGTAACAACACCTGCATAGGATCGGTACATCCGAACATCACACCTGCATGTTGCCATCCTGTTCCTGTCCGAGTTACACCAGGGACACACATCCCTCCGCCAGTGCTCAGAGACTGTCCGCAGTAGGCTGAGAGAGGCTGGACTGAGGGCTTGTAGGCCTGTGGTAAGGCAGGTCCTCACCAGACATCACCGGCAACAACGTCGCCTAGGGGCACAAACCCTCCGTCGCTGGACTAGACAGGACTGGCAAAAAGTGCTATTTTTGTCTTCACTGACGAGTCACGGTTTTGTCTCACCAGGGGTGATGGTCGAATTCGCGTTCATCGTCGAAGGAATGAGAGGTACACCGAGGCCTGTACGCTGGAGCAGGATCGATTTGGAGGTGGAGGGTCCGTCATGGTCTGGGGCGGTGTGTCACAGCATCATCAAACTGAACTTGTTGTCATTGCAGGCAATCTCAACACTGTGCGTTACAGGGAAGACATCCTCCTAAGTCATGTGGTACCCTTCCTGCAGGCTCATCCTGACATGAGAATGCCACCAGCCATACTACTCGTTCTGTGCATGATTTCCTGCAAGACAGAAATGCCAGTGTTCAGTGTCCTGCCATGGCCAGCGAAGAGCCTGTATCTCAATCCCATTGAGCACGTCTGGGACCTGTTGGATCAGAGGGTGAGGGCTAGGGACCAGTGGAAGCAAAATAGTCCCATAACATCAAAGGTCCACCACCATATTTACAGTAGGTATGGGGTTCTTTTCAGCTTATTTGTCCTTATTTCTACGTCAAACCCACCACTGGTTTGCAGGGCCAAAGGGCTGCCAAAGAGCTCTATTTTCATATCATACAACAAATGTAAACGCCTGGAGTTCTCTAAACAGCATTGGTACTTGGATTGGAACCAGTGCTATGATCAGATTACAGAAAAATAGAGCTCGTTGGCCACGTACAATATAGCTCAGTATTTGAATTATTTATTTTACACAGACATTTTTACTCATCTTTATCAGGAGTGTCAATTTCGGGCACCACTGGTATATAATTTTTACTAAAGTGTTAATTATTTAATTTCTGTTCCATATTTTGATACACTTCCTGTCACCTCTTTATAAACAGTATGTTCCATCTGGCTAAGAACACAGGGGAACATTTCCTTGCAAGAGAGATGTCTGCACTGAATTATTAGGTCAACAAAAAAACAGAAGGCCTTGGTGGGGAATCCACCAGTGCATCGTCACTGTACTGCACCCAGCAGTCCTCTGCCGAGATCAGCCTCAACCAACTTCACTGCTATTCAATCAATTCCACAAGCCAGGAGAATCTGGGTTCTAAGGCTGAATTATGTTTTCCTCTACAAAAAGCATGTTTGTGTCAATTATGAATAGGAGTGAGGGGAAGCAGGGGAAGTTCTTTGTTAGCGTGGCTTCCCTCATACTGTCTACTTCTAGCCTAATGGTTCTGCATTAATGAGCATCATTCATCAGTAAGACTGGAGAATGTTTCCTCTTGTCAAAGATCCAAGGAGCAGATCTGATGTTGTAATCAGACATGTCTGGGGCTCCAGCTAGCATGTACAGTGCATTCGGAAAGTATTCAGCCCCCTTGACTTTTTTACAGCCTTATTCTAAAATGGATTTTAAAAATGATCCTTATCAATCTACATACAATACAGCATAATGACAAAGCAAAATAACTTTTGGGGGGGGATTTAGTCACATTTACATAAGTACTCAGACCCTTTACTCAGTACTTTGTTGAAGCACCTTTGGAAGCGATTACAGCTTCGAGTCTTCTTGGGTATGACACTAAAAGCTTGGCACACCTGTATTTTGGGAGTTCTTCCCATTGTCTGTAGATCCTCTCAAGCTCTGTCAGGTTGGATGGAGAGCGTCGATGTGCAGCTATTTTCAGGTCTCTACAGAAATGTAAATAGGTATGTGCCTTTCCAAATCATGTCAAATCAATTGAATTTACCACAGGTGGACTCCAATCAAGTTATAGAAACATCTCAAGGAGGATCAATGGAAACAGGATGCACCTGGGCTCACTTTTGAGTCTCCTAGAAAAGGGTCTGAATACTTGTGTATATAAGGTATTTCTGTTTTTAATTTATACATTTGCAACATTTTCTAAAATCATGTTTTCACTTCGTCAGTATATGGTATTGTGTGTAGATGAGGAAAATGTTTTATTTAATCCATTTTAGAATGAGGCTGTAACGTTATTTTTAAAGTGAGGTCTGAATACTTTCTGAATGCACTATATATATGGCTATATGCCCCTCTGGTACTGATCTCTGGATTTGTTTGAGATATCTTTCATTATTCATCTAATATTTGATGCTAGAATGTGGGCCAAAATGGTCCAAAACGTAATAGTAAATAAAAGTATTTATTAGATTCTAACATTTTGGTAGAAAAATTGTGATATTTCACTTGTTTGAAAATACAGTAAATCAAGACATTTAATTAAGAATCCTTGGCCAAAAGGCATGTGTGAAGTAACAGCTTCTGTGTATTGGGTGGCACATTCAAGTATTTCAGGAGAGGGACAAGAGTTGGACCCTGTGGAGATAAAAAAATAAAAAGTCAAAATAACTATATTGCAGCCAAGGTTTCTCTGGTTTCTCCCCAAGTGAGGGGTCAAATGTCAGACTAACCTTGTTCTCTCATCCTTATTAGGTAGACCTAGCTCGCTGTAGACATTGTTGTCTCGTTCCTGGAGTCGTATGAGAAACATCTCACTGGCTATGTTGCCTTTCCTACGCACACTATCAATAAGTTGGCGAGCCTTATCCGCCCTCTGCTTGTACTTCTCCTTTATCCCCTCTATCTCTCCATTGTTCAGCACCTTATCTTCCAAGAGGTCATCCATCAGTTGGTCCAGAACGACCGTAGATGCCTTTTCAATGAATTTGGTCCTCACTCCATGCAGCTGCTAGATTTGACCTGTTTACACTGCATTTAACTGCTATTAATCAGTCAATTATTCAGTGTATTCGGGAAAGTATTCAGACTTCTTCCACATTTTGTTGTTACATCCTTATTCTAAAATGGATTAAATACTTTTTTCCCTCATCAATGTCCAGACAATAGCCCATAATAGCAAAGCAAAAACAGGTTTTTAGAAATGTTTGCAAAATGTATAAAAACATGTTTACTGAAATTTCACTTTTACATAAGTATTCAGACCCTTTACTCAGTACTTTGTTGAAGCACCTTTGGCAGTAAGCTCAATTTCGAGTCTCATAGCAAAGGGTCTGAATACTTACGTAAATAAGGTATTTCTGCATTTTATTTTTAGTACATTTGCAAAAATGTCTTAACCTGTTTTTGCTTTGTCATTATGTGGTATTGTGGATTTAAAAATTAAAATAAGGCTGTAACGTAACAAAATATAGAAAAAGTCAAGGGGTCTGAATATTTTTCGAAAGCACTGTAGCAATGGGTAGACCTACTTTCAATTACATCAACTGTGCGTAGTGATGCTTATTTGAATTTATCTCAACTAAACAATTAATTCATAGGCTCTTGTATAATTACCATTTAACATACATTTTGTAAATGCCTGGTCATTTCTGTGCCACCAAAATGCCACTTAAAACACAAATACACACACAGAATTGGGCAGAGGCTGGATAAAACGAGGGTAAGGAGAGTACATGGTGTTTTGCAGATTTATTATGGCCCATTTCTCACACCTTTCAACCTGTAAATAAATATATATATACTATATTTGTAAACGCATATAGCTTTTATACATTGTAGTAAAGGGGCCCTCTTAAAATGAGTTAGGAAGAATAACAAACTTGCTCATGATACAATACTGTCTGCTCTGCTGGCCTATGACAATCCAATGTGACACGGATACACTATTTCACGGTATGTTACCTGCCATCACTCAGCAGAGGTAGAACAAAAGTATTATGTAACTTTCCTGATTATCTTCACGCTCGTGTAGCCTATACTGGCTGCAAACTGTATTGTTCCTTATCCGTAGGTGTATTGCAGATCAGTGTATCCTGTATACTATAACTATAATATTTAAAGCTGAGAAAATAAACATACTTTTCTGACAGCAACCTTCGGCACCGCACAAAGACCTACATACAGTGCCGGTACATATTTCATGATTTTGCGCACACACTTGCGCAAAAGCCAAGTGAATGTGAAACTGAAAGTGGGCTACACAGCTGACCGCTAAATAATACACAAGCCAGATAAAAATGCAGAATTTGCATTAACTAATGTGCATCTTGTCAATACAGAATCAAGGGAGAGTTGGTTTATGCGGAGCTATCTAACACATTTAGCAAAGTACAGAAGAACATTTAGCCTAGTTTTATAGCCTGAATAAAGTAAAGTATTGCTTAATCATAAATGTACAATAAATATACACGATTTAAAAGACCGGGTGCAATGTCCAACCCATCTGAGACGTAAAGTCTATGGCCAAGACTGCGCCTCTAATGTAGGCCTAAGCAAAAAGTAACAATAGACCTATAGCTAAGTAACCTAGTGATGCAAGGCCAATATGAACTGTGAATATTATCACGGTTAGTATGAGGTTTACATTGTAGCAGCATTTTATAATTTGTCGAGCTATCTGGAGACTGGAACATTTGATCTACACACATTTCTTGTTGGGCTAATATTATTCGTAGGCTATATCAAATAATGTTTTAAAGGTTTGTGTTGTTTTCTGTATACCGTAATTGACGCATTTTATGAATCCTTGAAAGGATATACGCTACGAATTTAACGTAGGCTAAGCAACCCACTGTAGGATAGAGTAGCCCACAGAACAGACGTTCCGTGGGCGTAGCAGTTTGAGGTTCTCGCTGTGCGCAACGTGGGCTTCTCCAAGCTACCGTATTGCAATATGTCAGAGAGCGTTAGTAGGAGTTCAAGAAAAGTAGATAAGGTAGACTAGCTCATACCATATTGTAAATGTCCGTCCCTATCAACTGACAGGTCCCACCCTAGGTTGATGACAGTGTTGTCCCCTCACAAGAAAACGTGGATTGTGCTTTATCCTTGGCGATTGGATTGGTTTGAGTTCACCTGACTCACACTCGCAGACCTGGTGTGTGTGCATGCAGCATTATGGATCCGACGAGGCTTCTAACGGAGAACGACCGCCGCTCTCTTTCAACAACTCCAGCCCGTTACCAGTGGCTCCTTCACGGGTAAGGAGGTTCGCTCAGGAGAGGCGAGCGCTCCCTCAGCCGAGAGTGATGGTGGTATTCTCGGCCGCAAATGAGATTGATAAACCAGGCGATGCAATGTCGAGTTCGGACTCTGCGGAGGATGATTTCCGAAAGCCAGCCACCCCCGCACCGAACCTAAATCTAGGCAAGTCTCTTCGTACCACCTTTAACGAATCTCCATCTCCAGAGGTAAGGACGAAATGGGCGTTTGTTGTTGTTTATTCTAGGAACGTTGTGGGGATTAAATGGGTTTAGGATGTGAGTGCAGTGGTGGCCATGGATGTATGAACTGTCAAACGTCGCTATCGCTGAGAATCTCCTCTTTATCTTTGCACCTAGTCTATGAATTTCAGCATTATTTCGACCGTTTCTTTCCCACGCGTTCCACCTCTGTAAATGATATGCCATGGATCAATCTCCATAGGCAAGAGATGCATAAACCATGCAGTTCTTCTTCCAGTGTGATCTTTACCCTGATTGGTTCACCACCCACACAGAGGGCTGGCTCCTTGTCCCTATTGGCTCTTATCACATGGCTGTTATTATCTGTCACAGTCCCTCGCTGGGATTGACCTTCTTTACTCGTGTCGAGGGAAGCCCTTGCCTACAGTGTCATGTCCAGTGACCGTCACTTGTGTTGTTGGGCCCAATGTGTCCTGTCAAGATCTGCCCTGTGATTAGTATATTATCCTCAGTAATCCCATCCTGTTATTGCTGGTGTTATTATGCTACTGTGGAGCAACTGCAGAGGAGGATTAGAGGGAAACAAAAGACAATGACATTATAATTATTTATTGTACATGTCACAGGAATATTGCTGTAATGCTATACAAAAGTAATACAAAATAATAATATGATTATGGTGTCAAGAATGCAATATGAATTAAATATATACACATTTTTTAAACAAAAATACATGTACTGTATTTTATGCACAGATTTTCCAAATTGGATAATGCACTTTTTCCTGATTTTTACCCAATCACCTGTAGTTTCCTGAGGTTATTTCTCTCAACGTGGGTGGGACCTACTTCACCACCCGCCTGTCTACTTTACGGCGCTATGAGGACACCATGCTCGCCGCCATGTTTAGTGGACGCCATCACATCCCACGTGATGCTGAAGGTCGCTTCTTCATTGACCGGGATGGGGCATATTTCGGGTGAGCTCTCTTTAAATAGCCAGCAGCAGAAAAATGCTTATTAGATTCTAATAATAGTGAATGAGCATGCCAGTCCCTTATTCTACAACACTTTTGACATGAAACTGCCATTGAATGAACAGATTGAGGATAGTGGATGCAATTTTAACAAAAAACAACACGTGTGTTTGCATGTCCCTTGTATAGGGACATCCTGAACTTCCTGCGCGAGGGTGAACTACCTCAGAGGGGTCGTGTGAGGTCAGTACACAGGGAGGCCCAGTACTATGCTATTGGTCCCCTGTTGGACAGCCTGGAGGACACTCAGCCACTCACAGGAGAGAAAGTCCGCCAGGCCTTCCTCGACCTCCTGCCCTACTACAAGGGTAACCAACACAATAATCTCACACACTGAATCTAACTGGGTCAACCTAATTACAGATAGTAATGTCGCAACAACATGCTTAAGTTTATGTGACATTGACTATTGAAGTTATTTCTATATTCAAAGTTTATACTTCAATAAAGTAGAAATGTGTCAATTAACTCCTTTAGAAAAGTTAGAACTGGAGTGAAGTTAGTTATCCCTTGTTTTGTTTCCAGATAATCTGGAGCGCATCGTGGAGATTGCCAAACTGCGGGCCATGCAGAGGAAGGCTCGCTTCGCCAAGCTGAAGATTTGCGTGTACAAGGAGGAGATGCCCATTACACCGTACGAGCGGCCGCTCTTCAATTCATTGCGCTTTGAGCGCACGGAGAGTGAGGCCAAGCTGTTCGAGCACCACTGTGAGGTGGATGTGTCGTTCGGGCCCTGGGAGGCGGTGGCGGACGTTTACGACCTGCTCCACTGCATCGTCAGTGACCTGGCGGAGCGTGGCATCACCGCCGACCAGCAATGCATCGGTGTCTGTGACAAACATCTCATCAACCACTACTACTGCAAGAGGCCCATCTACGAGTTCAAGATCACATGGTGGTAAAGCAGGAGGACAAAAGATCTTGCTGTCTGAGTTGTGAGGCGGACTCCTGTCGTGTTATGCCAACTGATCTCCTTCCTGGTCCCTCAGGATGAGCGAGAATAGGGGTAGTCAGTGTTATTCTCCCTTTTTAAGAACTGAAACCTATGAAGTGCTGAGTTTATAGAAAGGAGGGAGTCTGGCTTTTGTGCTTCTGTTTCCTAACTCAATAGCTGTGACCAATGTTTCCTTTGTGTTGAATTTTTTTTAACAGTATTTACCTAGGGTCTCATTGGCTGCTTCTTATTTTTTACTTGTTAAACTCTGGGAGTTTTTTGTTCTCATCCAACCTTGTAGATCGGCCAAGGTTTTTCAGAAAAGGGTCAAGGTAATCTCATATTGTGATTCCAGTGTTGTCTGTCCCTTTGTCTTCATTCCTACTTATGCTGTTATGCATTCTACGTTGTGCGTTTCTGTGGTAACCACTTTGTTGGTCGCGAGAGAAACTGGATGCAATAATGCAAGCTGGGGAAATATTGTTAAAGTACTGTATATAGCTACATGTAAATGTATATTTTGTTACTGATGCTGGTCTTTGATTTATACATTATATTTTCTGTCACTTACTCTCCCGTAAAGATTTAGAAGTCCTAGATTAGAGACACCAGTAAGTGTCGATCTTTGCTAAACAGTCTGTGATCAGCATGGCTTTGGAAAGTCATTATTTTTTTACCATTACAGTTTTAGAGACCCAAAGGAAATTAGAGAGTTGAAAATCAAATAGATTAAAGGGGCATGGTCAAAGTTATTTTACTTCAGTTTCCTCTTGATGGATCCCATATGTTCTTTTAACTGGAAATGTTTATCTGGCAGTTGAAAATGGTGCATGTGCTTCCTGTAAGTAAAATCTTACTGCCCCAGAATTTCTCTCTGAAGGGGTTTCTATAGATGAAGGAACATTTTTAATGTGCTGCTAAAAGTAATTTACACTTAAAAAGCTAAGAACACGAAATATACACCACATGGTCAAAAGTATGTGGACACACCTTCAAATTTGTGTATTCTGCCATTTCAGCCACACCTGTTGCTGACAGGTGTATAAAATCGAGCACACAGACATGCAATCGTTATAGACCAACATTGGCAGTAGAATGGCACGTACTGAAGAGCTCAGTGACTTTCAACGTAACCATCATAGGATGCCACCTTTCCAATAAGTCACTTTGTCAAATGTCTGCCCTGCTAGAGCTGCCCCGGTCAACTGTAAGTGCTGTTATTGTGAAGTGGAAACAAGTGGTAGGCCACACAAGCTCATAGAACGGGACCACCGAATGCTGAAGCATGTAAAAATCATCTGTCCTCAGTTGCAACACTCGCTACCGAGTTCCAAACTTCCTCTGGACGCAATGTTAGCACAAGAACTGTTCATAGGAGCTTCATGAAATGGGTTTCCATGGCCGAGTTGCCACACACAAGCCTTAGATCATCACCATGCGCAATGCCAAGCTTTGGCTGGCGTGGTGTAAAGCTCGCCACCATTGGACTCTGGAGCAGTGGAAACGTGTTCTCTGGAGTGATGAATCACACTTCACCATCAGGCAGTCTAAAGGATGAATATGGGTTGGGCGGATGCCAGGAGAACACTACCTGCTGCAATGCATAGTGCCAACTGTAAAGTTTGGTGGAGGAGGAATAATGGCCTGGGGCTGTTTTTCATGGTTCGGGCTAAGCGCCTTAGTTCCAATGAAGGGGAAATGTTCATGTATAGCGTACAATGACATTCTAGAAAATTCTGTACTTCCAACTTTGTGGCAACAGTTTGGGGACGGCCCATTCCTGTTTCAGCATGACAATGCCCCCTGCACAAAGCAAGGTCTATACAGAAATGGTTTGTCGAGATTGGTGTGGAAGAACCTGCACAGAGCCCTGACCTCAACCCTATTGGACACCTATTGGACACCTTTGGGATGAATTGGAACGCCGACATCGAGCCAGGCCTAATTGCCCAACATCAGTGTCCGTCCTCACTAATGCTCTTGTGGCTGAATGGAAGCAAGTTCCCGCAGCAATGTTCCAACATCTAGTGGAAAGCCTTTCTAGAAGAGTGGAGGCTGTTATAGCAGCAGAGCTGGGACCAACTCCATGTTAATGCAAATGATTTTGGAATGAGGTGTTTGACGAGCAGGTGTCCATATACTTTTGCCATGTATGTGGTGACATCCATCTTTGGGTCTTTGGCATTAGAAGCAGTTCGAGCAATAAAGTTCTATCTGCATTTTTGTCTAAATTGAGTTTTTGACATAGCCTTGTTCAATGTTCTCTACCTATATAGTACTCAAAGTTACGAACTCTCATTGGTTTGAATGGTATCAGCAATTTTATCTTGTATTCTTTCTAAATTAACAACATGAATTGTGGTATTTTAAATACCAATTATCTCAATCGTGTTTTTGCAGATAGAACCTTATAGTCCCAAGGTCTCGAGTTGAGAATTTAGCAGATTTTTGATGATACTGTATATTTGCCATTATATTGACATATGCTTCAACAATTCCATCTTATTTTGCAGCATGACATAGATTAGTCATTCAAGTTTCATATGATAATTTTATATGACATAGTATTTCTACGGATTAAATAAATTCAGCTTAAGTGCCTTTTCCTAAGGGCAACTGTTTCACTTACATGGAGCTTAAACCAGGAAACCACACTATTTCTTTCTAATCAAGGACAACTGCAGTGACACTATTGTCACCTTCCCCGTGGGTTAGTTCTGTTTTCTTTTTTGTTCCCTGTGTTGTTTAGTTAATTAATATTATATTTATACAGATGTCAGATTGATATGTCCATTCAATTACCTTTTCATAGAGTAGGCTACAAGTTCTTGTTTTAGAGGGCTCAGGATCAAAATGATTATGTGCAATGTTTGTGAATCCATGACTTGGTTTTCAGAATGAAATACAGTAATGTAGTGTTGTAAATGTATATCCAGCTTGGTTCTTCTGGGAATAGGCCAATTAATGCTTTATAACAGAACATACAACACATTACTGTATGTCCAGGCAGCTTGGTTGTTCCATTATAGGCCCATTAATGCTTTATAACAGAACAGACAACACATTACTGTATGTCCAGACAGCTTGGTTGTTCCGGTATAGGCCTATTAATGCTTTATAACAGAATAGACAACACATTAGTGTATGTCCAGACAGCTTGGTTGTTCCGGTATAGGCCTATTAATGCTTTATAACAGAATAGACAACACATTAGTGTATGTACAGACAGCTTGGTTGTTCCGGTATAGGCCTATTAATGCTTTATAACAGACCAAACAATACAGTATGTTATTACTGGGTGTCAGTCAGGTGGATCAAGGTGGATAGTATTTTTTACTTGTTTTGTGCTATTGATGTCATATTACACAGGTCTCTAAGTTTGGCTTGGATAATGTGACTTTATTTTCCTTCTGTTTAACTCTACGATACTAGGCTGAGTGATTGACAACAAGTGTTAAGAGTTGCCACTTTTTTACTGTTGGGTGTCAATTGATTGGATTTTGTCGATTTTTATGAAGCCTGTCACAGATAGAGCCTTTAATCTTTTAAAATAGAATTGCAGGGATGGTTTGGGGGTTAGAATACATTTGTATTTATTTATTTCAGTATTTTAGGCAACTTAGACTTGAGGAACATTCCTTGCACCTTATTGAAGTTTCTCCCTTGGCTGGTGAATGTCTTTTGCAGATTCCATAGCTGGCCCATGTCTAGGATGCTCGTGGCATGGGAAAGTTGGAAAAACAATGCACAGCTTGACCAGTGGCCTAATTTTTCAAGAATAATATATTGCTTTAACTTACATATTGCATTATTTGTTGTAAGGGTATGCTCTATTGTGCTAATACTAAGTCATATTTTTTGTTTTTATAACAAGGTACAAATACAGTTTGCCTTAGTCTGTATAAAATGATCAGTGTCTGTAGTAGTGTTTTCTTCTTCACCGGCTGGGTAATGTTATGCATGCAATGTGCCAATGGTTCAAGTTGCCAAGTACAGTACTTCCATGAAATTAACCAAGCAACCTACCAAATAACTCCAGTTTCCTCAATTGAAAACATGTGAAAAGAGATCTGGGATAAGTTGCTGATCTATCATTGAAACCAGGCTCATTTGTCAAATTCATCAGTGCAACAATTTGGCACCAGCACAACTAGACCATTTTTTTGATTGACCACATTATGGGCAGGGTATAATCTCTAGAAGTTTGTTGTCTTATGCACATCCTTATAAAAATAGGTGCTGAGCTAATAAAGAATAGTAGTAAAGAACAAGAAGGCCTGCACACTGTTAAAGATCAGTTTGGATCAAAATGTTGTCAATAAAGAGGTGAATTAAGAGCTTTAACATTTTGTGACGCTTTAATAGTGTGCAGGCCTTCTTATTCTTTACCAGGATGCCATCTCTCCCTCCACTTCTTGGCATTGATCTGTGTCTTATTAATCATAAGCCTAATAATATATAGCTTCAAGATGCAGCTCTTGCATATAACAAAATATTCTACATAGTTTGTATACTGACTGAGGAATTATAATGGTTGAAGGCATTTAGGGTCAGGGTAAAAATAAACAATGAATTACATGAATGTTACTGCACTCCACCATTCCAGTCGTCCCAGTCGGTATTAGAACGCCTATACTGACTGAGGAATTATAATGGTTGAAGGCATTTAGGGTCAGGGTAAAAATAAACAATGAATTACATGAATGTTACTGCACTCCACCATTCCAGTCGTCCCAGTCGGTATTAGAACGCCTGCCTGTGGGGAAAACAACATGTGGTTACCCCCATTGACTTTCAAACACAATTTTCTTGTTGACTGCTTGTTTAAGTCAACATGTCTAAAGATTCATTTTAAACATTGCCTACCCAAGAGCATTCTCACTACTTCGGAAAATGTAATAGGGCTTCCTTCATGCCCCTTTTCATGATGGTGCTAGCAGCCATGTGGGTGAGCGTTAGCTACCAACCCAAACAAATTATCTAGCCAAGAGACCAACAATACAAACACATGGAATATACAACTACAAGTAGTTGGTGGAGATACAAATGGACTACACTAAACAAGTTATATGTCTTAGCTAATTCTGATTAAATGCTTTACACTACTTGTAGCCTACTGGATACTATAATAGCCTGAAGCCACAGAGCTCTTGTCCCAGGCTCTATTTCACTACATGTATTTATATTTTTAGACATATTTAACAAGGCAAGTCAGTTATGAACAATTGATTATTTACAATGACAGCCTACACCAGAGAAACACGGACAACTGTGTACCACCCTATGGGACTCCCAAACACGACCGGTTGTGATACAGCATGGATTCGAACCAGGGTGTCTGTAGTGACGCATCTAGCACTGAGATGCAGTGCTTAGACCGCTGCGCCACTCGGACGCTTTGCGATGCATATGTCGCGATTTCTGATCTGGTTACATGTAAATTGAACAGCAACAGTAATTTCCCGGCATGTTTTGTTATGTCTGTGTAATCTAAAAATCGACGACGAAATTGGGGCTTCTACAATGGGAGTGAATGGGAACGAATGTTTGTGTTCCCCAATTTGTGGGCGTGGTCGAGGGAATTCCTTATTATTAAGGGACTGAGACTCAAGAGTATGCTCCACCTCTCCAGACAATTCCCAGCCACAGCCAGTGGCTACTAAGGGTAGCTCGTCCGAGGACACTGAAAAAATGGTAAGGATTATACTTTGTAAAGTTAATTGTAGAACAGTTAGCTACGGCATGTTTATAACTACACAAAGATACCTTAGCAAATATGTTTATCACTAAACCAAGAGACCATAGCCTGTCGCTTCCAATGGGAACAAATTAGGACAGAATAAGCAAGGAGGTGGGCAGAGCCAAGCATGAACTAGCGAGATCCTATTGGCGCGTTCTAGTATCATCTGCATATTTCCGTTTGGGAACGCCTCGTGAAGTGCGCGTGTGCAATAACTCCATTCGCCTTTGTACTCCTAAACAACGAGATTTACAAAACTTAGTTCACTTTGTTCATAACATATTCTATTTTTGGGAACAGAAAACTGTATTGAGATCAAATGTTTAATCGATGAGAAAATGTGCAGAATGTCGTCCAAAATCCATATCGTTACATCTTCTCCCATGCCGGCCAGTGGGCTTCCTCTCACTACTATATTTGGTAGTGAGTGGAAACGCCAAGCGGAGGCTTCACATTTATACATTAGGTTGAATGTCTGTCTCATTGTTCTAGCATGCTAGCTAAATATCGTCACACTGTGGTTAGGTGCCTAGCCAGGCAGGTAGCTAGCTAGTTATTTATTGTTGCCATTGAGTTTGACAAAATCTAACGCCTTGTGCTGAAACCCCGTTTATGTTTGTTGTAACCTGTACATTCTCCCCTGTCTTCGGCTTATCTTCGTTTGTTTTGCTTGTTGCGATAGCTAGTTGACTAACCAGCCATGCTTCTGCCATGTTATTGTTTTTTTCACCTTTATTTAATCAGGTAGGCTAGTTGAGAACAAGTTCTCATTTACAACTGCGATCTGGCCAAGATAAAGCATAGCAGTGTGAACAGACAACAACATAGAGTTACACATGGAGTAAACAAGTCAACAAGAAAAAAGAACAGTAGAAAGAAAGAAAAGAGTCAATATACATTGTGTGCAAAAGGCATGAGGAGGTAGGCAAATGATTACAATTTTGATCAGATGGTCATGTGCAGGTAGAGATACTGGTGTGCAGAAAAGTAAATAAATAAAAACAGTATGGGGATGAGGTAGGTAAATTTGGTGGGCTATTTACCGATGGACAGATGCAGCGATCGGTTAGCTGCTCAGATAGCAGATGTTTACAGTTGGTGAGGGAGAAAAGTCTCCAACTTCAGCGATTTTTGAAATTCGTTCCATTCACAGGCAGCAGAGAACTGGAAGAAAAGGTGGCCAAATGAGGTGTTGGCTTTAGGGATGATCAGTGAGATGCTCATTCTATGGGTGGGTGTTGCCATCGTGACCAGTGAACTGAGATAAGGCGGAGCTTTACCTAGCATGGACTTGTAGATGACCTGGAGCCAGTGGGTTTGGCGACAAATATATAGCGAGGGCCAGCCGACTAGAGCATACAGGTCGCAGTGGTGGGTGGTAGAAGGTGTTTTAGTAACAAAACGGATAGCACTGTGATAAACTGCATCCAGTTTGCTGAGTAGAGTAATGGAAGCTATTTTGTAGATGACATCGCCGAAGTCGAGGATCGGTAGGATAGTCAGTTTTACTAGGGTAAGTTTTGCGGCATTAGTGAAGGAGGCTTTGTTGCAGAACAGAAAGCCGAGTCTAGATTTAATTTTAGATTGGAGATATTTGATATGAGTCTGGAAGGAGAGTTTACAGTCTAGCCAGACACCAAGGTACTTATAGATGTCCACATATTCTAGGTCGGAACCATCCAGGGTGGTGATGCTAGTCGGGCGTGCGGGCAGCGAACGGTTGAAAAGCATGCATTTGGTTTTACTAGGGTTTAATAGCAGTTGGAGTCCACAGAAGGAGTGTTGTAATGGCATTGAAGCTCGTTTGGAGGTTAGATAGCACAGTGTCCAAGGAAGGGCCAGAAGTATGCAGAATTGTGTCGTCTACGTTGAGATGGATCAGGGAATCGCCCGCAGCAAGAGCAACATCATTGATATATACAGCGAAAAGAGGCGGCCCGAGAATTGAACCCTGTGGCACCCCCATAGAGACTGCCAGAGGACCGGACAACATGCCCTCCGATTTGACACACTGAACTCTGTCTGCAAAGTAGTTGGTGAACCAGGCAAGGCAGTCATTAGAAAAACAGAGGCTACTGAGTCTGCCGATAAGAATATGGTGATTGACAGTCGAAAGCCTTGGCCAGGTCGATGAAGACGGCTGCACAGTACTGTCTTTTATCGATGGCGGTTATGATACCGTTTAGTACCTTGAGCGTGGATGAGGTGCACCCATGACAGGCTCGGAAACCAGATTGCACAGCGGAGAAGGTACGGTGGGATTCGAGATGGTCGGTGATCTGTTTGTTGACTTGGCTTTTGAAGACCTTAGATAGGCAGGGCAGGATGGATATAGGTCTGTAACAGTTAGGGTCCAGGGTGTCTCCCCCTTTGAAGAGGGGGATGACTGCGGCAGCTTTCCAATCCTTGGGGATCTCAGACGATATGAAAGAGGTTGAACAGGCTGGTAATAGGGGTTGCAACAATGGCGGAGGATAGTTTCAGAAATAGAGGGTCCAGATTGTCAAGCCCAGCTGATTTGTACGGGTCCAGGTTTTGCAGCTCTTTCAGAACATCTGCTATCTGGATTTGGGTAAAGGAGAAGCTGGGGAGGCTTGGGTGAGTAGCTGCGGGGGGGTGGAGCTGTTGGCCGAGGTTGGAGTAGCCAGGAGGAAGGCATGGCCTGCCGTTGAGAAATGCTTGTTGAAGTTTTCGATTATCATGGATTTATCAGTGGTGACCGTGTTACCTAGCCTCAGTGCAGTGGGCAGCTGGGAGGAGGTGCTCTTGTTCTCCATGGACTTTACAGTGTCCCAGAAATTTTTGGAGTTAGAGCTACAGGATTCAAATTTCTGCTTGAAAAAGCTGGCCGTTGCTTTCCTGACTGACTGTGTGTTCCTGACTTCCCTGAACAGTTGCATATTGCTGGGACTATTCGATGCTATTGCAGTCCGCCACAGGATGTTTTTGTGCTGGTCGAGGGCAGTCAGGTCTGGAGTGAACCAAGGGCTATATCTGTTCTTAGTTCTGCATTTTTTTGAACGGGGCATGCTTATCTAAGATGGTGAGGAAGTTAATTTTAAAGAATGACCAGGTATCCTCAACTGACGGGACGAGGTCAATATCCTTCCGGGCCAGGTCGATTAGAAAGGCTGCCTGCTCGCAGAAGCGTTTTAGGGAGCATTTGACAGTGATGAGGGGTGGTCGTTTGACTGCGCACCCGTAGCGGATACAGGCAATGAGGCAGTGATCGCAGAGATCCTGGTTGAAGACAGTGGAGGTGTATTTGGAGGGCCAGTTGGTCAGGATAACGGCTATGAGTGTGCCCTTGTTTACAGATTTAGGGTTGTACCTGGTGGGTTCTTTGATGATTTGTGTGAGATTGAAGGCATCTAGCTTAGATTGTAGGACTGCCGGGGTGTTAAGCATATCCCAGTTTAGGTCACCTAACAGAACAAACTCTGAAGCTAGATGGGGGGCGATCAATTCACAAATGGTGTCCAGGGCACAGCTGGGAGCTGAGGGGGGTTGGTAGCAGGCGGCAACAGTGAGAGACTTATTTCTGCAGAGAGTCATTTTTTAAATTAGTAGTTCGAACTTTTTGGGTATGGACCTGGAATGTATGTCATTACTTTGCAGGCTATCTCTGCAGTAGACTGCAACTCCTCCCCCTTTGGCAGTTCTATCTTGACAGAAAATGGTATAGTTGGGTATGGAAATCTCAGAATTTTTGGTGGTCTTCCTAAGCCAGGATTCAGACACGGCAAGGACATCAGGGTTGGCAGAGTGTGCTAAGGCAGTGAGTAAAACAAACTTAGGGAGGAGGCTTTTGATGTTGACATGCATGAAACCAAGGCTGTTTCGATCACAGAAGTCAACAAATGAGGGTGCCTGGGTCATGCAGGGCCTGGGTTTACCTCCACATCACCCGCGGAACAGAGGAGGAGTAGTATGAGGGTGCGGCTAAAGGCTATCAAAACTGGTCGCCTAGAGCGTTGGGGACAAAGAATAAAAGGAGCAGATTTCTGGGCATGGTAGAATATATTCAGGGCATAATGCGCAGACAGGGGTATGGTGGGGTGCGGGTACAGCGGAGGTAAGCCCAGGCACTGGGTGATGATAAGAGAGGTATCTCTGGACATGCTGTTTGTAATGGGTGAGATCACCGCATGTGTGGGAGGTGGGACAAAGGAGGTATCAGAGGTATGAAGAGTGGAACTAGGGGCTCCATTGTAAACTAAAACAATGATAACTAACCTGAGCAACAGTATACAAGGCATATTGACATTTGAGAGAGACATACAGCGAGGCATAAAGTAATCGCAGGTGTTGATTGGGAGAGCAAGCTAAAAAACAGGTGAGACAACAACAGCTAATCAGCTAACACGTCAACAGCAGGTAAAATGGCGATGACTAGGCAGAGAGGGTCGGATTAACTACACACAGAGCCTGAGTTCGCGGCTGGGGCCGACAGATAAAAAATAAAATAAACAGAATGGAGTACCGTGATTAATGGACAGTCCAGCAGGCATCAGCTATGTAGCCAAGTATTCATAGTGTCCAGGGGGCAGCAGTAGATGGAATCAGGGTCATGTGTGCACCTACGTATGGGTGGTCCATCTACCCTGTTAGCGCCAGCTCTACCAACTGAGCTACAGAAGGAACAGGGAACCCGCCACTACGTTAGCAGGAGACAAGGCGTTTAAAGTTAGTATCCCTCCGACAGTGGCCGGTTGAAGGCACAGCGGATGGTGTATTCGTCGGCAGACCAGTCGTGGTGGTGCGGCAGGGCGCCGCGTCGACAGAGAATCCAACCAGATGGCGAAAGAGGTATTGTAGAATTTAGTTTGCTGGCCGGGAGATGCGCCTGGCTCACGGCTAACTGGTGCTAGCTTCATGGCAGTGGCGTTAGCCACTATAGCCAATTGGTAGCAGCGGTGATCCGGTGCCAAGGTCCAGAGTTTACAGCAAGGATCCAGCCACGGTGAGCTAGCTTGGTGCAAGCTGTGCGCTAGCTAGCTGCAAGCTAGCTGTGAAGATCAGAAGTAGTGGTCCAGGGATTATGGCAGGAGTCCGGCGTTGTTGTGGAGAGACAGTCCGATGCTAGTAGACTGGCGAGTATTATCCAGGCTAAGAACAGGGCTGGTATCTGTGCAGAAGGTACAAGCCGCTAGCAGTGGCTAACAATGACTGAATAGCTAATTAGCTGGTTAGCTTCTGGAGGTTCTTGAATGTGTTCTAAAATTAAAAATAATAGCGATACCGTATCACATTGGGTGAGGCAGGTTACCGGAAGGTATAATCAAATTAAAAATCGAAAAGAGATTGAAAATAAAGTTTAAATATATATACAAAAAATACAAAAGTACACAAACAAAACACGTCTTCACTGCTACGCCATCTTGGTACATCTTGTACATTGTTGATGTAAGCCAATCAGTCATAAGCTATAGGTGTGGATCCATCTTCTGCTTGAGAGTGGGCTAAAACCAGGTTTTAACCCATACGGTCACAGTCTTATTTTGTGTGCACACACTCATTCATAGTACGTACATGAACTGATATAATGCAAGTTCAAGCTGTAGGTGAATGATTTCTCTGTTTAGAATGACAAGCTGCCCTACCTAAATTTCTTCTGGGTGACATTTTTTTGTGAGTGGAGATCATTCACAAAATCAATATTCAGGAGCCACAACTGCAGTGACATGGTTATGAACATAAGCTCCATGATGGAAACTGCACATGGCTTAGAGCTTTTTAAGGGCTTGGCTATTCTTGTCTATTTGGTTGGTGAAGTAGATACACGTTGATGGCAGTGCAGGGAGCTGTTGTATCCCATTCACACCATATGGTAGTTTTAGTTGCTGTCGGTCAAGCTTTTTAGTGATAATAATAGCAAGAAAACCATCTCAACTGTAGGCTTGACCTATTTGCTGTTTTCCCCACCTAAAACATATATATTTGCAGTGGTGGAGTTAGGCTGATGGCTAACCCTAACCTCTGTTGTCAAAACAATCTGCTACTGAGATGTGGGGTCTGCTCAGCACAACTTAGCACACTTGGTATGGCAACTTCTCGGCCTCCGACCGCAAAGCACTACAGAGGGTAGTGCGTATGTCCCAGAACATCACCAGTGCCAAGCTTCCTGCCATCCAGGACTTCTATACCAGGCGGTGTCAGAGGGAGGCTCTAAAAGTTGTGAGACTCCAGCCACCCTAGTCATACACTGTTCTCACTGCTACTGCACAGCACCGGAGCGCCAAGTCTAGATCCAAGAGGCTTCTAAAACAGCTTACATTTACATTACATTTAAGTCATTTAGCAGACGCTCCAACCCCCAAGCCATAAGACTCTTGAACAGCTAGTCAAATGGCTACCCAGACTATCTGATCTGCGTAACCCCCCCCCCCCTCCCCCCTTTACGCTGCTGCTACTCTCTGTTATTACCTATGCATAGTCACTTTAATAACTCTACCTACATGTACATATTACCTCGACTACCCAGTGCCCCTGCACATTGACTCTGTACCGGTACCCCCTTTATAAAGCCCTGCTATTGTTATTTACTGCTGCTTTTAATTATTTGTTATTCTTATCGCTTACTTTAAAAAATATATGTTTTTTCTTAAAACTGCGTTGTTGGTTAAGGGCTTGTAAGTAAGCATTTCACTGTAAGGTCTACACCTATTGTATTGGGCGCATGTGACAAATAAAATTCGATTTGATTTTGAAAAATGTGTCAAATGCATTGAGCTTGAGAAGCACCTCCCTGTTCCCTTCCACTATAATGTGTGTGTGTGAAGTTGACCACACCATGAGTCATGTGTTGTCCAGTCTATATGGGGTTGAAAATGTTAATGTGGACTGTTCGCTTCAAGCTGCTCTCTTTAGCCTAGTCCCTATCCTGGTTCCTGACCACACAGTGCCTTCTGGCTCTTAGCTCACAGCAGTTTCGGCAGCATCACGCTGAAATATTGATGCTCTAATGGCTGTCTGCTTTCTACTGTGTAGAAATGGGTCTTGTTACCTACTGTTCACTCTTGCTAGGCAATTTCATGGTAACAGAATTATGTTGAGACTCAGATTTTTAACTTTAAAATCTATACCAAACAGACATTGATTTCAATGTTTAACAAACTACGTGCAATGGCTACTTTTAACAATTTCCTCAGAAAATTTAACAAAAACACATTTCCAGGAAGAACTGTACAGATACAAAGTTTGATAACAGAATAGAATAGAATTTAGGGAGATTTGACTGTAATTCGATTACCAAACTTTGCATCTGCCGTTTTCCAGTAAATGTTTGTAATTTTTATTTACTGTGTATATTGTTCAAAGTAGTCATAGTGCATAGCGTTGTATGGTTTGTATAAATACTGTATCATTTGCTTTTTAAAACAATTCAATGTTTTCTTTTATCATATTTTGGACCAGGATGAGGCTGTCTCTCCACTAGCCTCGGGGGGTGCATTAGCTTTTCAAAATGCAGACCATAAAAAATAGTTTTATATTGAAAGTCAACAGTGATGTTTTAATTCAATAGAGTGATAAAGGGTGTACAACTATAGTTTTTCTTCACATAAAGTACTTTAGTGCAACACAATAGTCCATTTTTTTTCATCCGATGACAACAGAAGCTATTTTGCTAGCACCCACAAGTAAATTAGCTTGAAAAAGCAATCTTTTTTTTGGTGCAAAAACGATGCATGGACATCATCTTTGGGAGGGGAGATTCACTGGATTCCTCATGTCTAACTCATTGTTGGAAGAAAGTTTGATCCAAATCAGATGTTGGGCTCCTGAGTGGCGCAGCGGGCTAAGGCACTGCATCTCAGTGATAGAGGCGTCACCACAGACCTGGTTTGATTCCAGGCTGTATCACAACCGGCTGTGATTGGGAGTCCCATAGGGCGGCACACAATTGGCCCAGCATTGTCTAGGTTAGGGCCTGGCCGGGGTAGTCTGTCATTGTAAACAAAACAAAAATCTTAACTGACTTGCCTAGTTAAATAAAAGGTACTATATTTATTGACTATTATATGTATCCTATAAATTATAATTGACAATTTGGGTGCAATCAATTGGATTCATTTCTCAGTGCTTTTTGAAGTGGAATGACACCGTAGCAAAAATGAACACGACGCAGACAACTCTTTTGGTTCTTTAAAAACCTGCTGTAAGTAAAATATTGTGTGCTACAGCTTGGAAAAAATATAAATAAATGTGACTCTGGATGACAAGTATTTAGCGCAATGTCCCAGTTGGTCTCAAACAACCCAAACATGATGCAATTTTTCCTTGCCAGCAGCCAGCCAGCTCTACTGAGTTTCCTCCATACAGGCAGCGAGATGAGTCAGCGGAGAGCGCGCCGCGGGATCCACATGGACCAGTCGGAGCTGCTCTGCAACAAGGGCTGTGGTTACTATGGCAACGCGACCTAGCAGGGCCTGTGCTCCAAGTGCTGGCGGGAAGAGTGCCAGCGAGCTCAACAGAAGCAGATCCAGGAAGACTGGGCCCTGGCTGTGAAGTTAGTAGGCCCACCTGTGAAAAGTTATAATCAATTGCAATGTGTAGTCAGTGCTGTGGTGCATTCTTTTTCTCCAAGGTTCAGGCTGAAACATATGCCCTTCCTCAGTGGCATGGTAGATACTTTTTTTTACACCACAGTTTCATGTGGGATGCCTCACTATGTTAGGGAATGCCAACTTTCAGCCCCAGGTCACTGGCCAGCAGAATCAAGCTGGTTTTTCTTATCCACATCCTATTCTAGCTTGAGACATTTAGTAGACGATTCATACATGATAATCAAAAGTTTTTGGGCATTAATTAAATGTCAATTTTTACTAGCTTTGTCCAACACTTACCTTCCCTCCATACATTGTAATTAAAACAGGACACCAGCGGTTTGTTGAATAAAAGTTATTCAGTCCCTCATCCACGGACAGCCCCCAAGAAAGGTGACTGACTGACTCAGAAAACTCATAAAGACCGCTTTGCATTCCCTCTTATACGTTAAAGCCTGAGTTATGTCAATGGCATTTCTCCAGTGCAGTTTTTGACACACACTTTCCACCCCGGTGTATCAGCCTAGTAATTGTCTCATCAGCTCACATCCTTGGCAGTGATCTGCTCTAAAGCAGGGCATGACCAGCTCACAGGGTGATTGATCTACACGGTATTCTGTTCCCTCCAAGCCCATTACAGCCTATTATACCTAGGTCTATTTAGTGACACCCTAACTGTAAGGTAAACTCCTATACAATGGCCCCAAGGCTATTGAGAACAATGTGCAAACTTCAAAGTCCCTTGGGGACAATTATTTTTGCGGAGGTAGATCGTCTTTCTTTAGAAAAAAATAAAAAGGTACCCCCTCTCACTTTGCGTAATCTCACTGTTGACCGTCATTGAAGCGTCACTTGTCCATATTGTGACTTTGTCTCATCACTCATTTCACTTTTGCTTTGGAGTCACAGCTGCTGCGCACCAATCTCTATTGTTATGTTGTGCTATCAACTGTTCTCTTTGATACCCCCTCTCATGATAATGCAATTGTTTCCCAAACCAAACAACCCCCCTCATATCTCTCTCTGAACCACTCATTCTGGACTTATCTGTCAATGCCATTGTTTGTTGATCAATGAAGTCATTCATTTGTCATCCAATATTCTCCCTACCCACACCCATTCCACCTTCGCCCACATCTCTCAAATCTACCCATTCTCTCTTGTATGCCCCCCATTTCCCCTGCCCTGTGGCCCCAATTGGCGATGCCATCTCACTCTCAGCCCCCAGTGAGGGAGAGAAGGTGACAGGCCTCAGAGACTGGAGAGAAATGTTTACTCCTCCTTGGGAAATGGGCTTCCCCACAGAAGGTACGGTAATTGCTTCTACCATTGAAGATTAGATTTGCAGTGGGTAGTGCCCCCATTTTAATCCCTGTAGTTTTAAAACCAACTAGGAACTCATTAGGGCTTTACTAGTGTAGTTGACTTAATGTTACCCTCCAACATGGTGGCATTAAGATGTTCCAGTAGTCTCACCATAGTGGCACCCACTCAGTCTAATTGGCTGAGAGACTTGTCCATCAAATTGATTCCCTGCTCTGGTTGCTTTTTAAAAATGTGTTAGATGTGAATTGTGTATTTAACAAAAGTCCCTTTTTCATGTTGCTCATAATGTTCTTTATCTCACTGTGTCCTCCTCTTGTGTATGGTCATAATACTGGCAGCACTGGTGGCCAGACTCAGAGGTGGGTGTCTGTCATTCTCTCTCTAGTTGTAGAAACACTTCTACAGAATAGAGAGAACTGTCCCTTTTATAGTCCACTGAAACTCCCAACAATATGTTCTTGCAATCATCAGCAAAAGTGGGTGTAAAGAATCTGGTTATTTGTACTTGTGACAGAATTATATTGATTGCATATTTGGGTCTGACATCGCCTCAGCTCTTATGTAAAGATGCACAGGTTAGACCTGTCAGCGTCTTGGTTTTAAACCCTTCTGACCTGTTTACCTTCTTTACTTGAGGCTGTCAGTTCAGGGCTTCAGACCAAAAAAAAATCCTGGGTGGCACTGGTGCCACTAACTATGTTTTGTGCACCCCCATAAAAACATTCTGCAGTGTCACACAATAGAATACATTTGAGTCTTATGAAGTCGTTCTAAAGTCAATCACAATACTTTATTAAGAAATGTAATAGACTACCGAGAGAGTATTGTGATATTATGCAACCTAATCCAATACTGTCATGAATTTTGGGTTGACAATTATGATATTTTAGTTATTTTGCAGTCAATTTTCAATTTTTGTTGTTCAATAGAGAGAAAAAAAATGCATCTTCTTTCTGTTGGCTAATATTATACAGTATATAGGCCTAATTCAACTAGTGCTAATTCACCACCTGAAGAAGTGGAAACTCAAAACACTAGATTTAACTATAAATAAACTCAGCAAAAAAAGAAACGTCCTCTCACTGTCAACGGCGTTTATTTTCAGCAAACTTAACATGTGTAAATATTTGTATGAACATGACAAGATTCAACAGACAAACTGAACAAGTTCCACAGACATGTGACTAAATTGAATAATGGGGGATCAAAAGTAACAGTCAGTATCTGGTGTGGCCACCAGCTGCATTAAGTACTGCAGTGCATTTCCTCCTGATGGACTGCACCAGATTTTCCGGTTCTTGCTGTAAGATGTTACCCCACTCTTCCACCAAGGCATCTGCAAGTTCCCGGACATTCCTGGGGGGGAATGGCCCTAGCCCTCACCCTCCGATCAAACAGGTCCCAGACGTGCTCAATGGGATTGAGATCCGGGCTCTTCGCTGGCCATGGCAGAACATTGACATTCCTGTCTTGCAGGAAATCACGCCCAGGATGAGCAGTGTTGCATTGTCATGCTGGAGGATCATGTCAGGATGAGCCTGCAGGAAGGGTACCACATGACGGAGGAGGATGTCTTCCCTGTAACGCACAGCGTTGAGATTGCCTGCAATGACCACAAGCTCAGTCCGATGATGCTGTGACACACCGCCCCAGACCATGACGGACCCTCCACCTCCAAATCGATCCTGCTCCAGAGTACAGGCCTCGGTGTAACTGTCATTCCCTCGACGATAAACGCGAATCCGACCATCACCCCTGGTGAGACAAAACCGTGACTCGTCAGTGAAGAGCACTTTTTGCCAGTCCTGTCTGGTCCAGCAACGGTGGGTTTGTGCCCGTAGGTGACATTGTTGCTGGTGATGTCTGGTGAGGACCTGCCTTACAACAGGCCTACAAGCCCTCAGTACAGACTCTCTCAGCCAACTGCGGACAGACTCTGAGCACTGACGGAGGGATTATATAGTCCTGGTGTAACTCAGGCAGTTGTTGTTGCCATCCTGCACCTGTCCTGCAGGTGTGATGTTCGGATGTACCGATCCTGTGCAGGTGTTGTTACACGTGGTCTGCCACTGAGGACGATCAGCTGTCCGTCCTGTCGCCCTGTGGCGTCTCGCAGTACGGACATTGCAATTTATTGCCCTGGCCACATATGCAGTCCTCATGTCTCCTTGCAGCATGCCTAAGGCACGTTCACGCAGATGAGCAGGGACCCTGGGCATCTTTCTTTTGGTGTTATTCAGTCAGTAGAAAGGCCTCTTTAGTGTCCTAAGTTTTCATAACTGTGACCTTAATTGCCTACCGTCTGTAAGCTGTTAGTGTCTTAACGACTGTTCCACCAGTGCATGATCAAATTTATTTATAAAGCCCTTCTTACATCAGCTGAATTCTCAAAGTGCTCTACAGAAACCCAGTCTAAAACACCAAACAGCAAGCAATGCATGTGTAGAAGCACAGTGACTGGGAAAACTCCCTAGAAAGGCCAGGACGTAGGAAGAAACCTAGAGAGGAACCAGGCTATGATGGGTGGCCAGTCCTCTTCTGGCTGTGCTGAGTGGAGATTATAACAGAACATGGCCAAGATGTTCAAATGTTCATAGATGACCAGCAGGGTATCGTCGGACGGGGTATCGTCGGCCCCGTCCGACGATACCCCCAGACATGGCCAAACAGGCAGGATATAACCCCACCCACTTTGCCAAAGCACAGCCCCCACACCACTAGAGGGATATCTTCAACCACCAACTTACCATCCTGAGACCAGGCCGAGTATAGTCCACAAAGATCTCCGCCACGGCACAACCCAAGGGGGGGGCACCAACCCAGACAGGAAGATCACGTCAGTGACTCAACCCACTCAAGTGACGCACCCCTCCTAGGGAAGACATGGAAGAGCACCAGTAAGCCAGTGACTCAGCCCCTGTAATAGGGTTTAGAGGCAGAGAATCCCCAGTGGAGAGAGGGGAACCGGCCAGGCAGAGACAGCAAGGGCGCTTCGTTGCGCCAGTGCCTTTCCGTTCACCTCCACACTCCTGGGCCAGACTACACTCATGTTCATTAATCAAGCATGGGAAACAGTGTTCAAACCCTTTTACAATGAAGATCTGTGAAGTTATTTGGATTTTTCTGAATTATTTTTGAAAGACAGGGTCCTGAAAAAGGGACACATTTTTTGCTGAGTTTATAACACCAACAGCTAGTAGCCATTTACACTGAACAAAAATATAAAAGCAACATGTAAAGTGTTGGTCCAATGTTTTATGAGCTGAAATAAAAGATTCCAACAATGTTCCATATGTACAAAAGGCTTATTTCTCTCATTTTGTGCACTAATTTGTTTACATCCCTGTTGGTGAGCCTTTCTCCTTTGCCAAGATAATCCATCCACCTGACAGGTGTGGCATATCAAGAAGCTGATTAAATAGCATGATCATTACACAGGCTCACCTTGTGCTGGCAACAATAAAATGACACTCTAAAATGTGCAGTTGTATCGCACTAAAAACAATGCCACAGTTGTCTTAAGTTGAGGGAGTGTGCAATTGGCATGCTGACTGCAGGAATGTCCACCAGAGCTGTTGCCAGATAATTTAATGTTCATTTCTCTACCAAAAGCCGCCTCCAATGTCGTTTTAGAAAATTTGGCAGTCCAACCGGCCTCACAACTGCAGACCACATGTATTGTGCCGTGTGGGCGAGCAGTTTGCTGATGTCAACATTGTGAACAGAGTGCCCCCATGGTGTCGGTGGGATTATGGTATTGGCAGGCATAAGCTACGGACCATGAACACAATGGCATTTTATCTATGGCAATTCGAATGCATAAAAATACCATGACGAGATCATGAGGCCTATTTATTATTTTATCAAGGTACTGTATCTCTGACCAACAGATGCATAGACCTGGCCACTCAGAACAGGATACGGTAAGGACTACAATCTTCTTCCTGAAAGACAGGCAGTTGTATTAAATTGTTTATGAATTGGGGTGTTTGTCACTGTGGGCAGACATGCATGCAATTATCCTCCCGTATCTGTCAATGTGCGTGGTAATGACCCTTTGTGTTTGTGTCACTGTGGGTGTTTGTCACTGTCTCACCCACCACTGTGTGGGTTGTATAGGGCGTTACACTGGGTGGACATTCAGATGCTCTGTATGCCAGTGGATGAGGAGATCCCAGCGGTGTCAGACAACGTGGTCAAAGCCATAACAGGTGAGTCATGGATGGTGTCAAACAGAATCCCATTAGGACTCAACCAAACATGTATCTTTAAATCATGGGTATTGTTTAGAGAACTCTGCAGTGTGTTGCCTTTTTTGTTAGTTTTTGAACCTTTATTGAACCAGGAAAAGCTCATTAAGACAGCAATACAATATTACGCTATTTTAAAGCATACATGATCTGACCATTAGGAAACATTTTCACATCTCAGGATTGTGAACAGAGTTATGAATTGTGTGTTGCATTACAGACATCATCGAGATGGACTCTAAGCAGGTACCAAGAGAGAGCTAGCGTGCATCACGCGCTGCAGCAAGCACATCTTTAGCGCCATCAAGATCACCAAAAGCGAGCCAGCCTCGGCAGACAACTTCCTACCCACCCTAATCTACATCGTACAGAAATCCAATCCACCATGCCTGCAATCCAACATCCAGTACATCACCCGCTTCTGCAACCCCAGCAGGCTCGTGAATGGAGAGGACGGATACTACTTCACTAACCTGATACGTGTCTCTGTGCCACTTCACACCACTCCCTCATGCCCACACCGAGGTGAAGAGAACCAAGCACACACTCATTTGGTTCATAGCTCACCTCCTGTGTCCTCTCTCTGTTTAGTGCTGTGCAGTTGCCTTCATTGAAAACCTGGACGCCCAGTCCCACAACTTGGACCCTGTGGACTTTGAGAGCTACATGTTGGGCCAGGCCTTCCCTTGCAGGCCAGAGGTGGACAGTGGCTGGCCACAGATTGACACTGCCGCTTCCATACCCGCTCTGGCCCAGGTCAACCAGAATCTGGATCTCCTGTCAGGCCTGCGGAGCCGGCAGGAAAGGGTTTGGGAGGTGGCGCAGAGCATGCAGAGTGACCTGATCACCTGGCAGGAGAGTGTAGAGCGAGAGGTGCAGGAAATCCTGGAGAAGTACCTGTTGGAGATCAGCCCACCTTCCCTCTCTGCCATCGACTCAGACAACATGGAAAACGACCGGCTGCCACTGACGCCCCAGGTGTTTGCTGGGTAATATCTCTCCAGAATGGGAGGCAAGAGGGCTTCTTGAACTAATGATCCTGCCTCTCTGTAATGCTTTGAGCCGTCATTGGTCTTTACTATGGCGAGGTTCAGGAATTGGCAGCCCCCTCGTGTCTATACTGCTACCATTTTAAACATTCACAAACATTAAGCCAAGTAGGCTTTTGTCCATTTTTCCCCTAGACCCAAAAGCATTCATAGATCTAAATTAATAGATAAAAGGAAGGACTAAGTTTGAGGAAAAGAGTTAAGGGACCTTTAATGGAACCAAGTCTTTACAATGTTCCTGCATACACATACTCCTTTTAGACTAGCCCTCTTCAGATCAGATGGCCTGAGTTGGCATTGGGCCCTAATCTGTACTCCTCTACATCCCTGCTGCACTGACACAGATGGCACACCTTGATACCGTAAGATAACTTCTCCACCTTGTCGTGCTGAGGAAAGAGATGCATGTTACTTTTAGATGGCTGCTGGTGAATTTGGGAAATGCTGACTAACATTTAGTTATTCTTCAGATAGAGTGGTACATGTTACAAACTGTGAAACCTAAAGAGTGACCAAGACTCAAGTTACTGTGTTATGTACAAAATGACAGTGAACTGCTGATATGGATTGTGGCATGTTGTGCATCATAGAAGTAATTGTGAAAGATGGATGATACCTGGGGAAGATGGATGATACCTGGGGAATGTTCAGAAAGGTGAAATGCTCAGATCAATGCAGATAATTTTGTATATTTTAAGGAACACTTAACAGTTCAATTGGATTACAGCATGATATTTACTCTTACTACATGCCTTTTCTATCTGCAATCCATTGAACATTTAAATCACCTGAATAAACCCCAGGTTGTAATACTTCAACATCACTCACTCTGCTGTCACACAGACATATGTACTCTACTTTAACACTGTAATCAACTGTGACTCACTGCTGAGTCTCTAAAAGATTTGTAAATAAGTGTGTGTATATTTGTCAACTTTTAAACTGAATGGCACATCACTATTTTATTATGGAAATGTAATTTATAAGAATTGCCTTGTTTTACAGTGTGTATTTAATTGCTGTTCAATGAATAAACCCCAGGAATGCAAATCTAGTGGGGGTTTTTCCTCCTGCCTCACACCATTTCCACCCATACTGCTGATGTTCTGCTTGGTCAAAATCCCATCTGGTTCGCGCTTACTGGGATTATAATTTGCATATGTGTGAACTCCTTCAAGACAGTTGGAAAAGCATTCCTCATGAAGCTGGTTGTGAGAATGTCAAGAGTGTGCAAATCTGTAATCGGGGCAAAGGGTGGCTACTTTAAAGAATATGAAATTTATTTTTATTTGTTTAACAGTTTTTTTTTGGTTACACATGATTCTATGTGTTATTTCATAGTTTTTCACTATTATTCTACAGTGTCAAATAGTAAAAATAAAGAAAAACCCTTGAATGAGTATGTGTGTCAACTTTTGACTGGTATTGTACAAGAAATGTTGCTTGTTAACAGTTAAATACACTCAAATCTAGCCTAAATCATGTAGTTTATCCTTCATTGCCTGCTGCAAATGACTTGCTACTGACATCTTGTGGTGAAAATGTTGACCAGAGTTGTACAGATAGAATGGGGCACTGCACAGCAGTCGTGGGTTACTTTGGAACCGGTTACTTTGGAACCATATCCCAATTCTGAGAATCCTTTCTACAGATAAAATGGGTATGGTGGAAGTAAGCTAAACTTTTACATTCAGCCTCAGAATTGCTGCTAGAATTGTCACCCAATTTCTAAGAAGAAAAGCTGTAGTGTAACTAAAAAAGCTAATTGGACATAAAATGATCATTGTTTAGTGTCTTAGGATTCACTTTTAAGATGTATTATTTGATTCAAACCATAACTAATTGGCTGCTCTGAAGCCTTCTGTGGCTATGTAGCTCTTATCTCTCCTGGTCTCTTTTCCTCATTTAATAGAATTGGATGGGTCACGAGTGTGTGTAGATTGCATCTAAGTGTCCACCATATTGCTTTCCCCGATCACATGTTTGGGAGAAAATGTAAGATGTACTTTCTTTATTCATGCCTTTGGATGCCTATTCATCAAGGCTCAGTGGTTAGCTGGGAATCCAGGCTTGATACCAGAGGATCCTCCAGGAAATGGGATGAGGTGTCTCGATGGGGCTAGCCTGAATGGATGACTTACATTTTATTCAGCTTCACTGGGGACATAAAAAATGGCTCATTAATTTTGCCCCACATTCACAGAAGGCAGCTCCACTTCTCTCCAAGCGTTCTGTATTTAGTATGTGGGTCAATTTCTCCCTCGGGTTCAAATTAGGCTTCGGAATAAGGCATGTTTAGTGGGAAATCCATATTTCAGTACAGTTTTGAGCATGGCATAGTTGATATACAGTAACAGTGAAAAGTTTGGACACACCTACTCATTCAAGGGTTTTTCTTTATTTTTACTATTTTATACATTGTAGAGTAATAGTGAAGACAAACTATGAAATAACACACGGGATCATGTAGTAACCAAAAAACTATCTATTTTATATGAGATTCTTCAAAGTAGTCTCCCTTTGCTTTGATGTCAGCTTTGCGCACACACTTGGCATTCTCTCAACCAGCTTCATGAGGTAGTCACCTGGAATGCATTTCAATTAACAGGTGTGCCTTGTTAATTTGTGGACTTTCTTTCCTTCTTAATGCATTTGAGCCAATCAGTTGTGTTGTGACATGGTAGGGGTGGTATACAGAACATAGCCCTATTTGGTAAAAGACCAAGTCCATATTATGGCAAGAACAGCTCAAATAAGCAAAGAGAAACGACAGTCCATCATTACTTGAAGACATGAAGTTCAGTCAATTTGGAACATTTCAAGAACTTTGAACGTTTCTTCAAGTGCAGTCGCAAAAACCATCAAGCATTATGATGAAACTGGCTCTCATGAGAACCACCACAGGAAAGGGAGACCCAGAGTTTCCTCTGCTACAGAGGATAAGTCCATTAGAGTTACCAGTTTCAGAAATTGCATCCCAAATAAATGCTTCACAGAGTAAGTAAAACATCTCAACAATTGCTGCAAAGAAAGCACTACTAAAGGACACCAATAATAAGAAGAGACTTGCTTGGGCCAAGAAGCACGAGTAATGGACATTAGACTGGTGGAAATCAGTACTTTGGTCTGATGAGTCCAAGTGTGAGATTTTTGGTTCCAACCGCCGTGTCTTTGTGAGACGCAGAGTAGGTGAACGGATGATCTCTGTGTGTGTGATTCCCACCGTGAAGCATGGAGGAGGATGTGTGATGGTGCTTTGCTGGTGACACTGTCTGTGATTTACTTAGAATTCAAAGCACACTTAACCAGCATGGCTACAACAGCATTCTGCAGTGATACGCCATCCCATCTGGTTTGCGCTTAGTGGGACTATAATTTGTTTTTCAACAAGACAATGACCCAATACTCTCCAAGGAATATTTGTAAGGGCTATTTGACCAAGAAGGAGAGTGATGGAGTGCTGCTTCAGATGACATGGCCTCCACAATCACCCAACCTCAACCCAATTGAGATGGATTGGGATGAATGGGACTGCAGAGTGAAGGAAAAGCAGCCAACAAGTGCTCAGTATATGTGAGAACTCCTTCAAGACAGCTGGAAAAGCATTCCCCATGAAGCTGGTTGAGAGAATGTCAAGAGTGTGCAAAGCTGTCATCGAGGCAAATGGTGGCTACTTTAAAGAATATAAAATATATTTACATTTGTTTAACACTTTTTTGGTGACTACATGATTCCATGTGTGTTATTCCATAGTTTTGATGTCTGCACTATTATTCTACAGTGTTGAAAATAGTAAAGATAAAGAAAAACCTAGGTGTGTCAACTTTTGACTGGTATTGTAAGTAAACTTGATTTTGCACATAAACTCAGCAAAAAAAGAAATGTCCTCTCACTGTCAACTAAAGTCAATCACAATGCTTTATTAAGAAGTGTAATAGACTGCTGAGAGAGTATTGTGATATTATGAAACCTAATCCAGTGACTGTCATGAATTTTGGGTTGACAATTAGGATAATTTTGTTATTTTACAGTCAATGTTCTATTTTTTTTGTTCAATAGAGAGAGAAAAAATGCATCTTCTATTTACTTATATTATATATAGGGGTAATTAAATTAGTGCCAATTCACCACCAGTGGAAACTGAAATCCCATTAGTTGCTAGATTTCTAGCTATACATAAACTCAGCATGTGACTAACACATTGTATATAGACTCCCCTTTTTTTCTACTGTGTTATTGACTTGTTAATTGTTTACTCCATGTGTAACTCTGTGTTGTCTGTTCACACTGCTATGCTTTATCTTGGCCAGATCGCAGTTGCAAATGAGAACTTGTTCTCAACTAGCCTATGTGGTTAAATAAAGGTGAAATTAAAAAATTAAAAAAACAGAAATGGAATAATGTGTCCCTGAACAAAGGGGGGTCAAAATCAAAAGTAACAGTCAGTATCTGGTGTGGCCACCAGCTGCATAAGTACTGCAGTGCATCTCCTCCTCATGGACTGCACCGGGTTTGCCAGTTCTTGCTGTGAAATGTTACCCCACTCTTCCACCAAGGCACCTGCAAGTTCCAGGACATTTATGGGGGGAATGGCCCTAGCCCTCACCCTCCGATCCAATAGGTCCCAGACGTGCTCAATGGGATTAAGACCCGGGCTCTTCACTGGCCATGGCAGAACATTGACATTCCTGTCTTGCAGGAAATCACGCACAGAATGAGCAGTATGGCTGGTAGCATTGTCATGGTGGAGGGTCATGTCAGGATGAGCCTGCAGGTAGAGTACCACATGAGGGAGGAGGATGTTTTCCCTGTAACACACAGCGTTGAGATTGCCTGCAATGATAACAAGCTCAGTCCGATGATGTTGTGACACACCTCCCAGACCATGACGGGCCTTCCACCTCCAAATCGATCCCACTCCAGAGTACAGGCCTCTGTTTAACGCTCATTCCTTCAACGATGAACGTGAAACTGACCATCACCCCTGGTGAGACAAAACCGTGACTCGTCAGTGAAGAGCACTTTTTGCCAGTCCTGTCTGGTCCAGAGACGGTGGGTTTGTACCCATAGGCGACGTTGTTGCCGGTGATGTCAGTGATGTCTGGTGTGGACCTGCCTTACAACAGGCCTACAAGCCCTCAGTCCAGCCTCTCTCAGCCTATTGTGGACAGTCTCTGAGCACTGATGGAAGGATTGTGCATTTCTGGTGTAACTCGGGCAGTTGTTGTTGCCGTCCTGTACCTGGGTGTGATGTTCGGATCTACCGATCCTGTGCAGGTGTTGTTACACGTGGTCTGCCACTGTGAGGCCATTGGTGTTTTTCAGAGTCAGTAGAAAGGACTCTTTAGTGTCCTAAGTTTCATAACTGTGACCTTAATTGCGTACCGTTCCACAGGTACATGTTCATTAATTGTTTATAGGTCATTGAACAAGCATGGGAAACGGTGTTTAAACCCTTTACAATGAAGCTCTGTGAAGTTATTTGGATTTTTACGAATTATCTTTGAAAGACATGGTCCCGAAAAAGGGATGTTTCTATTTTTGCTGAGATTAGAAGGAAGGAATGCATTGGGAGAATAAGATTTCATATTATTTTGTTACTGTTTGTCTTCCCACTTTCTTGTAGAGATTGCTTTTATAACATGTGTGGGTGTGTCGATTTACCCTTCTCATATTTATACGGGCCATTGCTCATTGGATAACTGTGAGAAAGGTCCCACCTTCCACCGCTTCAGCTGTTTTACATTGGTTGAAGCAATCGCGATAAACATGGAAATGGTCTCCAATGGTGATATGATATGTAGCTGCAGCAGATTATAGCCTGCATCATGGAAGAAAAACAAATGTAGCAACGGGTTGCAAAAACGATGCTAGTTTTGCGTGTACGCGTATCATTGAATGAAGCCTGTCTACAGTATGAATGTGATATTTACAGTGGAGGCAATTTAGCTGTCTATCAATTGGGCTGCTAGCTAGTGAAGGGCCATGTTAGCTCGATGCTTAATGCTAACTCGTTTATTGTATAGTTGAGGTTAGGAATCAGGCTAGTTGACGCTACCAATTTCACACATCCAAAATAATAGTGGAACATCTGCGTGTTATCAATGCCTTTCTGAAGAAAGAAGAAATAGCTAGCTAAACCAGCTAGCATCTGAGAAGGTAAGGTAACCAGCTATCTAACGTTAGCTAGCTATCGTAATCAGCTAACGTTATTAGTTAACGTTATACGTTTGAATTCGCCCTCATCACGCACACCTTCCTTGGTTTTCTTTTATGTTTGTGTTGCTAGTCAGCTATGTTGTTTAACACCATGCCAATTTGTAATTCATATAGTCGTTTTGGAAACCGCAGTGTTGTTAGTTCGCAAAGAGACCACCTCACCTTGCTAGTTAACGTTATCTAACCTGTCACACAGAGCCAAAATCAATTGTCCGTTAGAAGTTATTGAACAATAACATTGCTTGATATCGTGAACTAATTCCTTCATGCGTTGGAAGTGACAAGAAAACACTATTTTTGACTGGAACTTTATCTACATTTTCGTTTGACGCTATTGTTTTCTTTCTCTCCATGAAAATAGGTATTGGATTCATATTTCACCCAATTTCCTCCATTTGAAGAAAAGCAAACTGGCTGAGATGGATGAACAAAGTGTTGAGGTGTGTTTACATTTTACACATCAGTTTAAATGCACATGTATGTCACTGGTTACCCCACTGTGTAGCTTTTAGATAAATACCTATCTCTATGACATTTGAGTGAACAACTTGACATGCTGCTCTAACTAGAACATTCCCTAAACTGATGGATGGATGCAAGCACTCCTGAGCTCAGGACATATCACTAGACTAGAGATTTTGCTCTCAGCCAACGTTGGCATTAGACTGGGTTATGGGTTCCAAATATAGCTCACCCCACCAGGCAGTAATTTACATGGGATTGTGCACCAACTGTACCAAATGAGAATTGATTCCTGCTTCCTTGTCTATGACTGAGCCCCCCCCCCTGTGCTCATTGTGCACAAATCAAAGTTTATTTGTCATGTGCGCCAACTACAACGGGTGTAGACCTGACTGTGAAATGCTTGCTTACAGGCTCTAACCAACAGTGCAATTTCAAAAATAAATAAATAAAGGTATTAGGTGAACAATAGGTAAATAAAGACATAAAAACGACAGTGAAAATAACAGTAGCGAGGCTATATTAACATTTAAGTCATTTAGCAGACGCTCTTATCCAGAGTGACTTACAAATTGGTGCATTCACCTTATGACATCCAGTGGAACAGTCACTTTACAATAGTGCATCTAAATCTTAAAAGGGCGGGGGGGGGTGAGAGGGATTACTTATCCTATCCTAGGTATTCCTTAAAGAGGTGGGGTTTCAGGTGTCTCCGGAAGGTGGTGATTGACTCCGCTGTCCTGGCGTCGTGAGGGAGTTTGTTCCACCATTGGGGGGCCAGAGCAGCGAACAGTTTTGACTGGGCTGAGCGGGAGCTGTACTTCCTCAGTGGTAGGGAGGCGAGCAGGCCAGAGGTGGATGAACGCAGTGCCCTTGTTTGGGTGTAGGGCCTGATCAGAGCCTGGAGGTACTGAGGTGCCGTTCCCCTCACAGCTCCGTAGGCAAGCACCATGGTCTTGTAGCGGATGCGAGCTTCAACTGGAAGCCAGTGGAGAGAACGGAGGAGCGGGGTGACGTGAGAGAACTTGGGAAGGTTGAACACCAGACGGGCTGCGGCGTTCTGGATGAGTTGAAGGGGTTTAATGGCACAGGCAGGGAGCCCAGCCAACAGCGAGTTACAGTAATCCAGACGGGAGATGACAAGTGCCTGGATTAGGACCTGCGCCGCTTCCTGTGTGAGGCAGGGTCGTACTCTGCGGATGTTGTAGAGCATGAACCTACAGGAACGGGCCACCGCCTTGATGTTGGTTGAGAACGACAGGGTGTTGTCCAGGATCACGCCAAGGTTCTTAGCGCTTTGGGAGGAGGACACAATGGAGTTGTCAACCGTGATGGCGAGATCATGGAACGGGCAGTCCTTCCCCGGGAGGAAGAGCAGCTCCGTCTTGCCGAGGTTCAGCTTGAGGTGGTGATCCGTCATTCACACTAATATGTCTGCCAGACATGCAGAGATGCGATTTGCCACCTGGTCATCGGAAGGGGGAAAGGAGAAGATTAATTGTGTGTCGTCTGCATAGCAATGATAGAAGAGACCATGTGAGGTTATGACAGAGCCAAGTGACTTGGTGTATAGCGAGAATAGGAGAGGGCCTAGAACAGAGCCCTGGGGGACACCAGTGGTGAGAGTGCGTGGTGAGGAGACAGATTCTCGCCACGCCACCTGGTAGGAGCGACCTGTCAGGTAGGACGCAATCCAAGCGTGGGCCGCGCCGGAGATGCCCAACTCGGAGAGGGTGGAGAGGAGGATCTGATGGTTCACAGTATCGAAGGCAGCCGATAGATCTAGAAGGATCAGAGCAGAGGAGAGAGAGTTAGCTTTAGCAGTGCGGAGCGCCTCCGTGATACAGAGGAGAGCAGTCTCAGTTGAATGACTAGTCTTGAAACCTGACTGATTTGGATCAAGAAGGACATTCAGAGATATAGCGGGAGAGCTGGCCAAGGACGGCACGTTCAAGAGTTTTGGAGAGAAAAGAAAGAAGGGATATTGGTCTGTAGTTGTTGACATCGGAGGGATCGAGTGTAGGTTTTTTCAGAAGGGGTGCAACTCTCGCTCTCTTGAAGACTGAAGGGACGTAGCCAGCGGTCAGGGATGAGTTGATGGCGAGGTGAGGTAAGGGAGAAGGTCTCCGGAAATGGTCTGGAGAAGAGAGGAGGGGATAGGGTCAAGCGGGCAGGTTGTTGGGCGGCCGGCCGTCACAAGACGCGAGATTTCATCTGGAGAGAGAGGGGAGAAAGTGGTCAGAGCACAGGGTAGGGCAGTGTGAGCAGAACCAGCGGTGTCGTTTGACTTAGCAAACGAGGATCGGATGTCGTCGACCTTCTTTTCAAAATGGTTGACGAAGTCATCTGCAGAGAGGGAGGAGGGGGGGGGGAGGATTCAGGAGGGAGGAGAAGGTGGCAAAGAGATTCCTAGGGTTAGATGCAGATGCTTGGAATTTAGAGTGGTAGAAAGTGGCTTTAGCAGCAGAGACAGAGGAGGAAAATGTAGAGAGGAGGGAGTGAAAGGATGCCAGGTCCGCAGGGCACCATTTAGTCGGGCTGATTGAGGTAGTATGTACAAGTAGATATGGCTAAAGTGACTATGCATATATGATAAACAGAGAGTAGCAGCAGCGTAAGAGGGGCTGTGGGGGGGTGCACACAATGCAAATAGTCCGGGTAGCCATTTGATTACCTGTTCAGGAGTCTTATGGCTTGGAGGTAAAAATTGTTGAGAAGACTTTTTGTCCTAGACTTGGCTCTCTGGTACCGCTTGCCATGAGGTAGAAGAGAGAACAGTCTATGGCTGGGGTCTTTGACTATTTTTAGGGCCTTCCTCTGACACTGCATGGTGTAGAGGTCGTGGATGGCAGACAGCTTAGCCCCAGTGATGTACTGGGCCGTACGCACTACCCGCAACCAGTCAGGATTCTCTCGATGGTGCAGCTGTAGAACCTTTTGAGGATCTGAGGACTCATGCCAAATCTTTTTAGTTTCCTGAGTGGGAATAGGATTCGTCGTGCCCTCTTCATGACTGTCTTGGTGTGTGTGGACCATTCTAGTTTGTTGTGGATGTGGACACCAAGGAACTTGAAGATCTCAAACTGCTCCACTACAGCCCCGTCAATGAGAATGGGGGCATTCTCGCTCCTCCTTTTCCTGTAGTCCACAATAATCTTCTTAATCTTGGTTACATTGAGGGATAGGTTGTTATTCTGGCACCACCCGGCCAGGTCTCTGACATCCTCCCTATAGGCTGTCTCATCGTTGTCGGTGATCTGGCCTACCACTGTTGTGTCGTCGGCAAACTTAATGATGGTGTTGAAGTTGTGCCTGGCCATGCAGTCGTGGGTGAACAGGGAGTACAGGAAGGGACTGAGCACGCACCCCTGAGGGGCTCCAGTGTTGAGGATCAGCGTGGCAATGTGTTGCTACCTACCCTCACCACCTGGGGGTGGCCTGTCAGGAAGTCCAGGATCCAGCTGCAGAGGAAGGTGTTTAGTCCCAGGATCCTTAGCTTAGTGATGAGCTTTGAGGGCACTATGGTGTTGAACGCTGAGCTGTAGTCAATGAATAGCGTTCTCACATAGGTGTTTCTTTTGTCCAGGTGAGAAAGGGCTGTGTGGAGTGCAATAGAGATTGCATCATCTGTGGATCTGTTGGGGCGTTATGCAAATTGGAATGGGTCCAGGATTTCTGGGATAATGGTGTTGATGTGAGCCATTAACAGCCTTTCAAAGCACTTCAGGGCTACGGATGTGAGTGCAATGGGTCTGTAGTAATTTAGGCAGATTGCTTTCGTGTTCTTGGGCACATGGACTATGGTGGTCTGCTTGAAACATGTTGGTATTACGGACTTAATCAGGGACATGTTGAAAATATCAGTGAAGACACCTGCCAGTTGACTGTTTCTAAATATACAGAAAATATTTAAAGTTAGGCCTTTATTAATGTAATGTATCATACACCACATTTGAGCCTACTGATTCCTGTCCATGTGTATAATGGTTCCAGTCTTGCTTTGATAATATTTAAGACTTCTATCTTGCCACACAGAGTATTGCGGAGGTGTTCCGCTGTTTCATCTGTATGGAGAAGCTGAGGGATGCTCGGCTCTGCCCCCACTGCTCCAAACTCTGCTGCTTCAGCTGCATACGGGTGAGTGACATGTTGCCACGGGCAACGAGACTAGCTTGTTAGCGTAACACTTCACAGCTGGCATGTCAGGACGCTAACGTCCAGTGAAAGTGCAGGGCGCCAAATTCAAACAGAAATATTATAATTAAAATTCCTCAAACATACATTAATTATACACCATTTTAGAGATAAACTTGTTGTTAATCCCACTACAGTGTCCGATTTCAAAAAGGCTTTACGACAAAAGCATACCATGCGATTATGTTAGGTCTGCACCTAGTCACAAAAAACACACCCATTTTTCCAGCCAAAGAGAGGAGTCACAAAAAGCAGAAAGAGATCAAATTAATCACTAACCTTTGATGATCTTCATCAGATGACACTCATAGGACTTCATGTTACACAATACATGTATGTTTTGTTCGATAAAGTTAATATTTATATCCAAAAATCTCTGTTTACATTGGTGCCTTATGTTTTACCTCAAACATCCGGTGAAAGAGCAGAGAACCATGTCAATTTATAGAAATACTCATCATAAATGTTGACAAATACAACTGGAAATACATACAATACAACTACGCATGGAATTAAAGATGTACTTCTCCTTAATGCAACCGCTGTGTCAGATTTCAAAAAAGCTTTACGGAAAAAGCACACCATGGAATAATCTGAGTACAGCGCTCGAGACCAAAACAAGCAATACAGATACCCGCCATGTTATGAAGTCAACAAAAGTCAGAAATGGCATTATAAATATTCACTGACCTTTGATCGTCATCAGAATGCACTCCCAGGAATCCCAGTTCCACAATAAATGGTAGTTTTGTTCGATAAAGTCCATTTATGTCCAAATACCTCCTTTTTGATCGCACATTTAGTACAGTAATCCAAATGCGCAGGCACTAGGTCTAGGCAAAGTCAAAAAAGTTACATTACAGTTTGTAGAAACATGTCAAACAATGTATATAATCAATCTTTAGGATGTTTTTATCAAATCTTCAATAATGTTTCAACCGGAGAATTCCTTTGTCTTTAGAAATGAAAGGGAACGGAGCTAACTCTCACGGGCGTGCGCCTGACTGAGCACATGGCCGTCTGGCAAACCCATGACTCAATCAGCTCTCATTCTCTCCCACTTCACAGTAGAAGTCTGAAAGAAGTTTCCAAAGACTGTTGACATCTAGTGGAAGCCTTAGGGAGTGCAATATGACCCCACAGACACTGTATATTGGATAGGCTAAGACTTGAAAACCTACAAACCTCCCACTTCCTGGTTGGATTTTTTTCTCAGGTTTTTGCCCGCCATATGAGTTCTGTTATACTCACAGACATCATTCAAACTGTTTTAGAAACTTCGGAGTGTTTTATATCCAAATATGCATATCCTAGCATCTGGACCTGAGTAGCAGGCAGTTTACTCTGGGTACACTTTTCATCCGGATGTGAAAATACTACTCCCTACCCCAAAGATGTTAACCTCTTACCTCCACCCGACACGCAGGCGTCCCATCAAGACATCTGGAAATGCAAATGCGCTACGCTAAATGCTAACAGCACTCGTTAAAACTCAGACGTTCATTAAAATACACATGCAGGGTACTGAATTAAAGCTACACTCGTTGTGAATCCATCCAAAAAGTCCGATTTTTAAAATACTTTTCGGCGAAAGCATGAGAAGCTATTATCTGATAGCATGCAACACCCCTAAAGACCCGCAGGGGACGTAAACAAAATAATTAGCATAGTCGGCGCTACACAAAATGCAGAAATAAAATATAAAACATTCATTACCTTTGACCATCTTCTTTGTTGGCACTCCTAGATGTCCCATAAACATCACTATTGGGTCTTTTTTTCCGATTAAATCGGTCCATATATAGCCTAGATATCGATCTATGAAGACTGTGTGATCAAGGAAAAAAACTGTTTTATAACGCAATGTCATTTTTTTAAATTAAAAAAGTTGACGATAAACTTTCACAAAACACTTCGAAATACTTTTGTAATGCAACTTTAGGTATTAGTAAACGTTAATAATTGATCAAATTGATCACGAGGCGATGTATATTCTATAGCTGTACGTCTTGAAATAATGTCCGGATTAATCTCAACCAAAATATCCGGTCGGAGACCGGAAGAAATGGGCTGCCTCTTGTACGTTTGACCAAGAAACAAATCCTAGGCAAATGACAAGACTGTTGACATCGTGTGGAAGCTGTAGGTATTGCAACCTCTGCTCCAGGTAATGTGGTTTCTATTCAACAATATATTCAAGTGGCGCATTGATATATTTTTCAGTGATCAGATTTTCCTGTGCTTTTCGATGAAACGCACGTTCTGTTAGTCACAGCCGTGATTTAACCAGTTTTAGAAACGTCTGAGTGTTTTCTATCCACACATACTAATCATATGCATATACTATATTCCTGGCATGAGTAGCAGGGCGCTGAAATGTTGCGATTTTTAACAGAATGTTCGAAAAAGTAGAGGGTAGGATCAACCGGTTAAGGGAAAACCAATATTCCACTGTCATTATAGCATTATTTTAACGTATAGAACAATTCTCATTACAGTGTTTACTTTGAAGTGTCAGGCTACAAATATAGGAATTTGAGGCAGTCATGGGTGTTAGGCATCCTGTAAAAACCTATACATCTATACAGTGTTACAACCTCATCTGCAATGCTGACATGTAACCTCTTTTATTGACAGCGCTGGTTGACTGAGCAGAGAGCCCAATGCCCACACTGTCGGTAAGCCCTTCTGTGTTTGAACACAGTACTTAGTATTGCTGGCAGGGACTAGGGAAAGGGGGGGATACTTAGTCAGTTGCTCAACCGAAATATGTCTTCCGCATTTAACCCAACCCCTCTGAATCAGAGAGGTACGGGTGCTGCCTTAATAGACATCCATGTTATTCGGTGCCTGGGGAACAATTGTTGTTGTTGGGGGTTAGCTGCCTTGCTCAAGGGCAGAACGGCAGATTTTTCAACCTTGCTGGCTCGGGATTCGAAACGTCGACCTTTCAGTTACTGGCCCAACGCTCTAACCGCTAGGTTAAATGCAGCGGGGGTTAGCCTACTACTGATTATGTTCCAGAACAACCTTTTTAGAATTCAGGTAGCAGAGTTAAGAGTAAATCGGGGGAATACGGTATAGATTTCCCCAAAAATTCACAGTGAGGACTGATCTAATGCCAGTATTAATGATACTAAAAGAAACGTTTTTAAATAAATCTTAAGGAATACTGAACTTTGAGATCTGTATGTAACTGTTCCTTTGTCCAAATTGTTTGATTTAGATGGTTTTGGATAGACTTAGGCTGTAGCCACCATTTAGGGGACATTATTTTTCAAGACCGATCATGTCTATGTATGACTGTGTGTGTGTGTCTGTCTCCAGGGCACCACTGCAGCTGCGGGAGTTGGTGAACTGCCGCTGGGCTGAAGAGGTTACCCAGCAGCTGGACACCCTGCAGCTCTGCAATCTCTCCAAACACGAGGAGAACGACAAGGACAAGTGAGCCCCAGCATCCCTCCTTTCTATCCCTCGCTCCCCTTTGACCCATTCATCACTACCACATCTTTCTTTCTCTCTGTCTCTCTCTCTCTGCCCTCGCTCCCCCTCTCTATCCATACCCTATATTTCTGTTAGAATTGAAGACCTCAAACACAACCTGGGCCCCATTAAACTAAATGTGGTATGAGGCAAAAGCAACCTAGGACAATGTGTCCTTTCAGCTTAGAAATGTGAAAGGCCCAGCACATTGTAAAGTGGGCTGAGTTTATACATGGCGTGTTGTTTGGCTCTAGTTTTCCATCCAATTTGAAAGTGAATATTCTAAAATCGGCATAAAAAGTTTTCCCACGAGTTGTGTTCCATTCAAACAAACTTGTTTCGGATAAAAAGTCTCATGACGAAGTTCACAAAATAGCTCTTAGTCGTATAAGATATTTTTTGTAGAGGTGGGGTTTTCTGGTGTTTTCGGAAGATGGGCAGGGACTCTGCTGTCCTAGCTTCAGGGGGAAGCTGGCTCCATCATTGGTGTGCCAGAACAGAGAAGAGCTTGGACTGGGCAGAGCGGGAGCTGCCTTCCTGTGGGGATGGGAGGGCCAAGAGACCAGAGGTGGCAGAACTGAGTGCTCGGGTTGAGGTGTAGGGTTTGAGCATAGCCTGGAGGTAGGGAGGGGCAGTTCCTCTTGTTGCTCTGGAGACAGGCACTATGGTCTTGTAGTGGATGCGACCTTTGACTGGAAGCCAATGGAGTGTGTGGAGGAGCTGGGTGACATGGGAGAACTTGGGAAGGTTGAAAACAAGGCGGGCTGCAGCGTTCTGGATAAGTTGCAAGGGTTTGATGGCACAAGCGGGGAGCCAAGCCAACAGCCAGTTGCACTAGTCCAGACTTGAGATGACAAGTGCCTGGATTAGGACTGACTGAGGTAGGTTTGTAGAGCTTGAACTTGCAGGAGCATGGTACTGCTTTGATGTTTGCAGAGAACGACAGGGTGTTGTCCAGGGTCATTCCATGGTTCTCAGTACTCTGGGAGGGCGACACTGTGGAGAAGTCAACTATGATGGAGTGGTCTTTGAGCGGGCAAGCCTTCCTCGGGAGGAAGAGCAGCTCAGTCTTTTCGAGCTTGAGGTGGTGGGCTGACATCCAATCTGAGATATCTTCCAGGCACGCAGAGATGCGTCACCTGGGTCTCAGAAGAGGGGAAGGAGAAAAGTAGTTGAATGTCATCCGCATAGCAATGATAGGAGACACCATGTGAGGATATGACTGAGCCGAGTGACTTGGTCTATATAGAGAAGAGGGCCTAGAACCGAGCCCTGGGGGACACCAGTAGTGAGAATATGTGGTGCAGACACCAGTAGTGAGAATATGTGGTGCAGACACAGATCCTCTCCACGTTGCCTGGTTGGAGCGGCTTGCCAGGTACGATGCAATCCAAGGGTGTGTAGCACTGGAGACGTCCAGCCCTGAGTGGGTGGAGACAAGAGGATCTGATGGTTCACTGTGTCGAAGGCAGTGGATAGATCTAGGAGGATGAGAACAGAGTCTGCTTTGGCAGTGCGGAGAGCCTCCACGCAGAGGATCAGTCTCGGTTGAGTGACCCGTCATGAAGCCTGACTTTTTATTTTATTAGGCAAGTCAGTTAAGATCAAATTCTTATTTACAATGAAGGCCTGGGAACAGTAGGTTAACTGCCTTGTTCAGGGGCAGAACAACATATTTTTTACTTTGTCAGCTCAGGGATTCGATCTAGCAACCTTTTGGTTACTGGCCCAACGTCAAGAAGAGCATCCTGAGCGCGATAAGAGTTGATCAGAGGCAGCACACGAGTGTTTTGAAAAAGGGATACAGGTCCATAGTTTTTTGCATCACGACTCGAGTGTTGGTTTTTTGAGGAGGGGAGCATTCTGGCCATTTTGAAGTCAAGAGGGGACGCAGTCAGGGATGAGGGAAATTATGAATGGAATTAGGTCTCCAGAGATAGGGTCAAGCTGGCAGGTTGTCGGGCGGTCAGACCTCAGTCACAATATTTCATCTGGAGAGAGTGGGGAGAAGGAGGTGAAGGCGTAGGGTAGTTCCGTGTGAGTGGGACCAGTGGACTCAATAGGCTGTGATTGAGGAGCGGATGTCATAAACCTATTCAGTGGTTGACAGTCATCCACAGGGAAGGAGGGGTGTAGGATTTAAGGAGTGAAGAGAAGGTGGAAAAGAGTTTCCTGGGGCTAAAGGAAGAAGCTTGAAATTTAGAGTGATAGTGGCTCTAGCAACAGATGCAGAGCAAGAGAAGATAAAGAAGAGAGAGTGAAAGGATGATAGGTCCTCCGAATGTTTAGATTTCCAGTGCGAGTCATAAGATGTGGAAAGGGGGAGGGTAGGGTCAAAGAGGCTGAGTGGCTAGGAAAGGGAGACAGTGGGGGAGGGAATTGTAGTGAGATTTGTAGGCTAACAGCCACTAGTAAAGATGAGATCAAGAAAATTGCCTGTCTTGTGAGTTGGAAGGGATTGGAAAAGGGTGAGGTCAAAAGGCAAGGAGGGGAAAGCGAGCGTTGAAAAGAAACTCATTAAAGGCATACATCGGGAGGTTGAAGTTGCCAAGTACTAAGAGCAGTGAGCCATCATCAGGAAATGAGCTTATCAAGGTGTCAAGCTCATTGAGGAACTCTCCAAGTGCACTTGGAGGGCGATGGATGACAACAATGTTAAGCTTGAGTAGACAAGTGACAGCATGTCAATCTCTTCATTTGAATGCCAGGTGACGGAGGGGAAAAAGAGAATTTAGGAGAAATATAGGAGAAATTAATACCCCTATGCTACCACCGCGACGAACAGATGCTCTTGGACTATGAGGAAAAAACGTAGTCAGATGAAGAGAGCAGCTGGAGTAGCAGTGTTCTCTGGGGTGAAAAAATATATAAAGTCAAGGGATTGAAGGGCAGCATAGTGTGAGATTAACTTGGCGCTCTTGGCCGCAGATTGGCAGTTCCAACTGCTGCCAGGGACCCGCAATTCCACCTGGGTTGTACATGCAGGGTACACTACCATAATTGCTGGACTATTAAGCGCACCTGAATATAAACCGCACCCACTGAATTATAAAAAAATATGTATTTAGTACATAAATAAGCCGCACATGTCTATAAGCCGCAGGTGCCTACCGGTACATTGAAACAAATTAACTTTACACGGCCTTTAAACGAAACACAGCTTGTAACAAAAAAAATCATGGGTTTTAACGAAACACGGATTGTAACAAAAATTAAAACCGTAGCCTACCAAGCCTCCTCCTGTGCACTGAAACCACTGAAGTCATCTCCTTCGGTGTCGGAGTTGAATAGCCTCAGAATTGCTTCATCCGATGTTGGATCGTTTTCATTGTCGCTCTCGTCACTTTCATCCGGAGGCAAATACCCCGCTGAGCTCATGCTGCCCCTTCATCACGCAGCAGTCCAGCCTTTCGAAAACCGTTGATGATAGTGGATTTTTTGACAATGCTCCACGCTGTCAGGACCCACTGGCAGACTTGACCATAAGTTGCTCTTCGCATGCGGCCCGTTTTAGTGAAGGATTTCTCCCCACTTGTCATCCAAGCCTCCCACTGAACACGGAGCGCCACCTTAAATGCACGATTTACACTGATGTCGAGTGGCTGCAAATACTTTGGGCCATCTGCTGTTCTTCCCTCTGAAAGGTTTGTCTTTTTGCACAGAGTCAGTTCCTCACGCTGCTGTTTACAAAAGTCTTATAATCGACTCTTTAAGGCCAAGCTGCCATGCAGCAGCTCTATTTCCTTTTCCAACAGCCAGATCGATCGCCTTCAACTTGAAAGCTGCATCATATGCATTTCTCTGTCTTTGCCATGACAAAATTACTACCGTAATCAGAATGATGGGAAGTTTGAGCGCGCTCGATTTACGTCACATTATGTGACGGTGCTCAGTTTTTTGGCGGCGGCATGAATCTTGCGAAAGAGGGAGAAATCCATAAATTAGCCGCGTCATTGTATAAATGTATAAACCGCGAGGTTCAAAGTGTGGGAATAAAGTAGCGGCTTATAGTCCGGAAATTACGGTATATTAAAAGAGTTGAAGCCAAGTGGGGAGGGGGGGTGGAGGAGTCTGTAAAGCTTACAGGGAGAGGAGCGAACATGGAATAGAAAACACGCATAGTTGCCAAAGCTACAAAAGGGCTAAATGAGATCATCAGAAAATAACTTGGTAAGATTCTCAAGCGAGAGAGTGGTGTGGAGCCTTCCGAACACCTCGGCAGAGCAGTCTTTGTTTCGGGGACGAGACTGACTCGACCGCCGCTTACAGCTGCCGTTGAGAAAACAGGGGAGACTGAAGTACTAACACTTATTGCTGAATGCCTAGGAGAGGAGAAACCACTCCCCGTCCAATACAACCACTGATTACCAAAACAAGTCACAAATTGCCCTGCCACTTAGATTTGTCAAGAACCATCTGCAAGTTTTGAGCAGTCGCAGTTCACACACCAAGTAGGCTAATGCGAAGACGGGCAGCACTTAAAATAATGTCCTAGCAAGCAAAAAGAGAGTACTAGACAACAGATAAAAAATGATACTTATCACTCCTGGAGATATCAGGAGTCCTCTAGCTATAGAATGAAGCACTTGTTGCATAATCTATTTCACCAGCAAAAAAATTGCCCACATTGTCAAGCGTGTTTTGTTCGACAATTTGAATTTCCATCAGGCCTGTCGTGACATTTTTTTTGTCCGACATGTACTATACTCGCAATAAAAGGTTGGATCGAAACCTGCTTAATGTGACTTAAAATGTGTTGAAAAGAGATTCCAGAGGGTCTAGATGTGTCAGTTTTCTATGGTTTGTCTACAGGTGTGAGAACCACCATGAGAAACTCAGTGTGTTCTGCTGGACCTGTAAGAAGTGCATCTGCCACCAATGTGCTCTGTGGGGAGGCATGGTAAGTGGCCCACAGAGGAGTATTCTCAGTCAAGCCCCACATCCCTTTGGTATAACAAAACAAGTGCTCAGTCAGTCCATTCCTGTATTTTGATCTTCACCCCTTTTCCTTCCCCAAGCATGGCGGCCACACCTTCAAGCCTCTGGCTGAGATCTACGAGCAGCACGTGTCCAAGGTGAACGAGGAGGTGGCCAAGCTCCGCCGCCGCCTTATGGAGCTCATCAGCTTGGTGCAGGAGGTGGTGAGGGGCACTTTTTCTTTTTAGCTTGGTTAGAAGCACACATGAGAAAATAGTATCAATATCACTACTGCACACTGCTGAATTTTGCCACTAGATGGCACAAGGGCACTACAGCTAATTTGCCTCTGTTGTGATGGGATGCCTCCTCCACTCTATCCCTCTGAGATGACAGATGAAGTTACCGTTCCACCAAAATACATTATAATGCCGCAACCGTCTGCCTTAATTCAACATATGTTTTCGGGTTCTCTCAGGAGAGGAACGTGGAAGCAGTGCGAGGGGCCAAAGACGAGCGAGTGCGAGAGATTCGTAATGCAGTAGAGATGATGATTGCCCGTCTCGACAACCAGCTCAAAAACAAACTCATCACCCTCATGGGTATGCAAATTTCATGACACCATTTGTGTTTCTCTCTTGTCACTGTAATGCCCTTCTATGTCACTAAAATATTATTTTTATATGAAAATGTCCTCTCCCAACAGGTCAGAAGACTTCCCTCACCCAAGAGACTGAGCTACTGGAGTCTCTCCTGCAGGAGGTGGAACATCAGGTATGTGGACTTGCACCATTTAAAAAATATTTAACACCAGGAATGCTGTAGGTAGCACTACAAGTGGATTGGAATGTGTTGTACCTGCTTGAGAGGGTGTATTTCTTGCAGGACATACTGTGTTGTCTTGTGGTTTGTGGAGGCAGGTCTTTAGGAGGAGAGTGGGAAGTGAGTGTTTTCGGTGGCAGTCTGGCACGCCACACCGCACAGCACTCTGGGTTAGAGGTCGACCGATTAATCAGAATGGCTGATTTAATTAGGGCCGTTTTCATAACAATCGGTAATCGTCATTTTTGGACACCGATCATGGCAGATTACATTGCACTCCGCGAGGAGACTGCATGGCAGGCTGGATACCTCTTATGCGAGTGCAACAAGGAGCCAAGGTAAGGTTAGCTAGCATTAAAAATATTTTCTTAAAAAAACAATCAATCTTAACATAATCATTAGTTAACTACATACACATGGTTGATGATATTACTAGTTTATCTAGCTTGTCCTGTATTGCATATAATCGATGCGGTGCCTGCATATAATCGATGCGGTGTTTATCATTGAATCATAGCCTACTTCACCAAACGGATTATTATATAACCATAAACATCAACACCTTGCTTAAAATCAATACACAATTATATATTTTAGTTAATATTTCCTGCTTACATGAATATCTTTTAACTAGGTCAATTGTGTCACTTCTCTTGCGTTCTGTGCAACAGAGACAGGGTATTTGCAGCAGTTTGGGCTGCCTGGCTCGTTGCGAACTGTGTGAAGACTATTTATTCCTAACAAAGACAGCCAACTTTGCCAAACGGTGGATGATTTAACAAAAGTGCCTTTGCGAAAAAAGCACAATTGTTGCACGAATGTACTTAACCATAAACATCAACGGCTTTCTTAAAATCAATACACAGAAGTATATTTTATTAAATCTGCATATTTAGTTAAATAATCCAGGTTAGCAGGCAATATTAAACTAGGGAAATTGTCACTTCTCTTGCGTTCATTGCACGCAGAGTCAGGGTATATGCAACAGTTTGGGCTGCCTGGCTCGTTGCGAACTAATTTGCCAGAATTTTACGTAATTATGACTTAACATTGAAGGTTGTGCAATGTAACAGGAATATTTACACTTATGGATGCCACCCGTTAGATAAAATACGGAACTGTTACGTAATTTCACTGAAAGAATAAACGTTTTGTTTTCGAAATGATAGTTTCCGGATTCGACCATATTAATGACCTAATGCTCGTATTTCTGTGTTATTATATTATAACTAAGTCTATAATTTGATATTTGATCGAGCAGTCTGACTGAGCGGTGGTAGGCAGCAGCAGGCTCGTAAGCATTCATTCAAACAGCACTTTTGTGCGTTTGTTAGCAGCTCTTCGCTATGCTTCAAGCATTGAGCTGTTTATGACTTCAAGCCTATCAACTCCGGAGCTAGTTAGCGGGGTGCGCGCTAATAGCGTTTCAATCGGTGGTGTCACTCGCTCTGAGAACTTGAAGTAGTTGTTCCCCTTGCTCTGCAAGGGCTGCGGCTCTTGTGGAGCGATGGGTAACGATGCTTCGAGGGTAGCTGTTGTCAATGTGTTCCTGGTTCGAGCCCAGGTAGGGGCGAGGAGAGGGACGGAAGCTATACAGTTACACTGGCAATACTAAAGTGCCTATAAGAACGTCCAATAGTCAAAGGTATATGAAATACAATTGGTATAGAGAGAAATAGTCCTATAATAACTACAACCTAAAACTTCTTACCTGGGAATATTGAAGACTCATGTTAAAAGGAACCACCAGCTTTCATATGTTCTGAGCAAGGAACTTAAACGTTAGCTTTTTTACACGGCACATATTGCATTTTTACTTTCTTCTCCAACACTTTGTTTTTGCATTATTTAAACCAAATTGAACATGTTTGATTATTTATTTGAGGCTAAATTGATTTTATTAATGTATTATATTAATTAAACTAAAAGTGTTCATTCATTATTGTTGTAATTGTCATTATTACAAATAAATACATTTTTAATCTGTATCTGCTTTTCTTGGTCCTCCAATAGTGTTGAAAAATCATAATCGGTCGACCTCTACTCTGGGTAGCAGGAAGCTGAGCGAGAGGAGGCACTGAGCCACCAATTGTCTAGAGGCTTTCTGTCTTTTCATATCCTCTTCATCTGCACTTGCCCTGAACAGACAGGATGGTCAAAGCAGTGATGTTCATGACCACAATGTGCTTTCACCTGTCCAGTTCTTTCACATCAGTGCAGATAAAGAAAGGGAGAAAAGGATAGGAAGCAACTTCAGACTACTGATATTCACTTTTTGTTTTCTGAGCAAACTGATTTGAAACTTTAAGAAACCAGGTGCGTTCTCCCTGATTTGAAACTTGTGAAAAACACCAAGATTTTATGGTGAGATGAGTCAACGATTGACAAGAGCTTGATGATCCTGGCCATTTCACAGGCCAGAGATTTTTTTATTTCAAAACAGCCTAAATTCAATGGTCACCAGTGCCCTGAGAGAATGGGTGTCCTGGCTTCAACTGTTCACACATTCTGCCATGTATATCTTTCAAGACTTTTCTTAGGGTCTTGTAATGCTTTTTACATTGTCTTTCCTCAAATGACTATCAGCTGTTCTCAAACCTTCACACATGTGTTTTCTTATGAATTCACCTCTCTGAAGTCACAACCTAGGCTTTTTCATCGCCTGTCAAACTTTACCTTGAGTGCGTCATGCCTCCAGTGAAATGCGATGTGTTAAGAGTGAGGGTGAAGGGGGAGTGGTGGTCAGGTGTTGCTCTGCAAAGTTCTTCAATTGTGTGTGGTTCTCTGCCCTACAGCTGCGCTCCTGCAGTAAGAGCGAGTTGATCTCCAAGAGCCCAGAGATCCTGCTGATGTTCCAGCAGGTTCACCGCAAGCCCATGCAGTCCTTTGTCACCACTCCAGTCCCCCCCGACTTCACCAGGTAACATACTAACTAAACCTACTTCACTAAACCATTACTGTACCTGCACACCTTTCTAGGTACTGTACTAAACCACAGATCCTGTGACTAGAGAGCTTGATTTAACTGTCCCACTGGATGTCATAAGGTGAATGCACCAATTTGTAAGTCGCTCTGGATAAGAGCCTCTGCTAAATGACTTAAATGTAAATGTAAGAAAAAATGCTCTGGACCCTCTTTTTAGACTGTTGTAGCTGTGTTTTTTAAATGTTTTAAATTGTTTAAATTGTCGAGAAAAGAGGATCCACTTTTAGATATAGATGTTCAATTTTGTATGGTTAGATATACATTTCCATTTGGATTATTCATAATGCAGCAAGATATTGTTATGCTTTTAATGGATATTTCATGACATTGAGAAGTGTAATTACGGAACAACTTTCTCTCTCCACAGTGAGCTGGTTCCTGCCTATGACTCAAGCACTTTTGTTCTGGCCAACTTCAGGTAGTCTTGAAATTGTTTGGATATGAGCTTGTGTATGCACAAGGCATAGAAATCGACAGTCTTTGAACATCAAACAAAACATCTTTTAGCTTCTGTTTCTTGGAAAATAGTACAAAGTACCCCATTGGGTTGCTCATACTTTATTTGGGGTTGCCAGGTCCAAGGCTCTGATTAAGTGCTTATGTTTCAGCTGCTAATTAAGGCAACCAGGGACACGTCGGCCCATGATGAGCAATTTCTCTCTCGTTGTGACACTTCACCAAGAAGCAGTTGAAATTGTATTTTTTAATGAATGGGTTCCTCTTATCTGACTTGTTTTTCTGCCTGTGTGTTGCGTTGTCCTTACAGCACCCTGAGACAGAGGGCAGATCCCGTCTATAGCCCCCCACTCCAGATATCTGGCATCTGCTGGAGACTCAAGGTTTATCCAGTGAGTAGACACCAACAATTGTGTGTTCTCTAATACTTAGTAGTAATTGCTACTAAACTACTAATGATCTCTTATGTTCATCGTATCTTACTCTAACTACTAGATTTGATATGTCACCTTTATCACAACTAAGTTGTCAATATTGGAGATTGTGAAAAACTCTCTGGTTTAATGTTCACCATAATTATGGGTTCAAGCAGTGACTGGTTTCTTCTGGTTTATTATTATTATACCGGTTCTTCTTACAGGGAAAATGTAACATGCAAATTCCTGTGAGATGGTAAGGTAGAGGGTGCAACTTGACATGATGATAAATGCCAATTGGCCACAAGGTGGTGCTATAACAGGCACTTGAAATTGCATACTCTGAAAGGTAATGCGCCTCACCCCATATAACCTAGGGTCCTGAAATTCAGTGCATAGGTCCCTCTTCTCACAAGGAACAAATTTGCGTCAAGGACCCAGCAGGTCCGTCATAATGGATTTTACAGCATTTTGAATTTTGTGAAAAACACTTAAATCACATATCCTCTGGGACCATCTGGATTAACCTTCACATGGCATCTATGGACCAAGGTCTCAACTGAATATTTTCCAGACTAGCATGTCAAACAACATGGTGCTACTGACCAATAAACATTATTGTGGGCATGGTCTGGCACATAAATGCATATAAATCAGACACTGATGATCGTATTGTAACAACTTGGTACATATGTCCCAAATATATGCAAGCACATTCAAATCGACCACATGATGATGCTCTAACGGGCACATGTTTATATCTCTTGATCTGTTTGAGTCAGAGTGATGAAATTTGGCATACATGTTCAGGGATATGAGTCTAGCTAAGCTGTAAATTATGGTTCAGTTTGGCCACATCGTAGCGCTGTTGGACAGGAAAAAACATTAATGCAAGCTCATTGGCTCATAGCCAATGAGCTTGCATGAAAAAAAATATATATATATTTTTTAAAGCGGCCATATTGTTTTAGCTGGAGTCCTGGAAAATATAGGATTTGAAGACATGGGTACATAGATGCTATGTACCAATCGGTCCATTTGGTTCTGGAGAAGAAGACGTGTAAAGTATTTAACTTTGAGAACTGGTGCTGCTCAATTAACCAAAATTGACCGATGTCGATTAAATTATTTGAATTCCATTTTGTTCAGTTTTCTGTCAACTCAATGTGAACATTTGCACAGTTTCTCTAGAGAGAAATCCGATCCAGCTTGAACCCCTGCTTGCTGCTTGCAGCTATATTGTGTGTTTGTTTTTCCATTCAGGATGGCAACGGTGTGGTGCGCGGCAACTATCTGTCCGTTTTCTTGGAACTATCTGCAGGACTCCCTGAAACCTCAAAGTATGTTTTTGTAAAATTATTGTCATTTTCATTTGAATTTATGTCACCTTCAACGTGTGTATTTTCTGTGTCTATAGATATGAGTACCGTGTGGAGATGGTCCATCAGGCCTCCAGTGACCCCACTAAGAACATCATCAGGGAGTTTGCATCAGACTTTGAGGTGGGGGAGTGCTGGGGCTACAATCGATTCTTCAGACTGGACCTGTTGGCCAGCGAGGGCTACCTCAACATGCAGACTGACACCCTGGTCCTCAGGTTACCACTAATACTAATAGAGAGAAAGATGCCATTTCTAACTCTGGGTTTAGTGTCTTCATTGGAGTCATTTTTGACTGCTGAGTTGACTTTTCTCCCCTGAACAGGTATCAGGTGCGTTCGCCCACCTTCTTCCAGAAGTGCAGAGACCAGTACTGGTACATCAGCCAGCTGGAGTCAGCCCAGTCCAGCTACATCCAGCAGATCAACAACCTCAAAGAGGTGTGGGTTTTAGATCACCACAAATTAATCTCTAATTAATCTAAACTAAAATGATTTGCGTTAACTCATTGCAAATTATTTCTCCATGTTGTCAGAGGCTGGCCATTGAGCTGTTCCGTAGGCAAAAGTCTCGTAGCTCGTCCCCTCCTGACCGGCGCCTGGGCACCTCGACCTCTGAGAGAGACTCCCGCTCAGGGAAAGATCCCATGGCTGAGGATGGCTGCCAGACCACTGCCACTGAGACCAAAGTGGAAGAGGACGAGGAGGAGGAGGAGGAGGAGGAGGAGGAGAAGACCCAGCACGATGACTCCAATGTGAGTCACTCATACATTAGCACTTTGTCATCATATTCATCCATATTCATGATGACCACAGAGGTTCACCCTGTATTGGTTCATATTTGTGATTCAAGATGGTGCACGCAACACATGATCATAGTACCCAAACACACTAATTAGAAACTCTTAAGTTTTATAGCTATGTAGGTCTCCGGCCCAATGGTCGAAACAGTTAAATGTTGTGTGGATACGATAGTCTCCTTTGTATTTACACAGGGGAGCAGCTTTGGTTTTAGAAATGGGAGAGGATATAATATATATATACACCGCTCGCTCGGAGACGTCCGCAGGGTTCTAAAGCACACCGTTGCCTCGTTTTGTATCACATTCCAATGATAAAACTGGGGGGGGGACAAAAATGTAATTTAAAATTGTGAGGGGGGGGGGAAGTATCCCCCCCATCCCCAGTGAAAGTTGCTCCCCTGTATTCACATAACCACTGGGGTCGAAACATTGTTACATAAAAATCCAGGAAGCATATAATATTTCTCAGATGAAAATGAATGGCATTATAAAAACAACCCGCCTATAGCACTGGACAAAATTAGATTTCAGAAACACTTAATCATTCTGCCCCTTTTCCACCTAAAATGTCTCTCGTCCTACTTAAGGGCTGACCTCAGCATGCATTATCATAAGGTGTCTCAAGAGGGAGATGGGGCACAATAGAGGAGAAATGCTTGCTGTGTCAGCAGCTGAGCTCTAGGCTGCATGTTGTCTGAACATTGCGCTAATGTTACATTAATGTTCAAGTATAGTTATGAGCTGTCTGATGGGGATTTTAAGCATGCACCATTTTATCAGATGAAGATCAAACACAGCAGAGTAGGAAAAGCTTTGTCAGAGGTTAAGCACGAAATGCTTTTATGTAAATGCTGCGCTAACGTTGTGGTGTGGTCAGGAGCTGTCTGATGGGGACTTGGAAGTGGACTGTCTGACGGGGGACGAGGAGGTGAACCCTCTGGATGGTAGCAGCACCTCGGGCAGCTCCACGGCAACGAGCAACACAGAGGAGAACGACATCGACGAGGAGACCATGTGAGTGACCTAGCGCCACTGTCACTCCTAACCACAGAGCTTTCTCTCTAGTTTTAGTCCCCCAATTATTTGGAGGGGGGGAAATGCAGGAATTATATCCACATCCTCAAATCGAACTTTATTTGTCACATGCTCCGAATACAACAGGTGTAGTAGACCTTACTGTGAAATACTTACTTACAAGCCCTAAACCAACAATGCAGTAAAAAAAGAGAGAAGAAATTATTTACCAAATAAACTAAAGTAAAATAACAATACAGAGGCTATATACAGGGGGTACCGGTATTGAGTTAATGTGCGGGGGTACAGGTTAGTTGAGGTAATTTGTACATGTAGGTAGGGGTAAAGTGACTGCATATATAATAACCAGCGAGTAGCAGCAGTGTAAAAACAAATGGATGGGGGGTCAATGTAAATAATCCAGTGGCCATTTTATTAATTGTTCAGCAGACTTATGGCTTGGGGGTAGAAGCTGTTAAAGGAGCCTTTTGGTCCTAGACTTGGCGCTCCGGTACCGCTTGCTGTGCAGTAGCAGAGAGAACAGTCCGACTTGGGTGACTGCCGTCTTTGGCAATTTTTGGGGCCTTTCTCTGACACTGTATAATATTATAACTCCTGGATGTCAGGAAGCTTTACCCCAGTGATGTACTGTGCCGTACTCACTGCCCTCTGTAGCGCCTTACGGTCAGATGCCGAGCAGTTGTCATGCCAGGCGGTGATGCAATCGGTCAGGATGCTCTCGATCATTACATCGATCTTATCATTACAATGACTTGTTTTGGTGTCCCTCTGTCCCAACCTGGAATGTGCTAGTTAGAAAGAGTGTAGTTTTGATATGAGTCGTGTATGTGTACTTCATCAACGTGTTTTCAAACCCCTGAGCCCGAAGAGACTGTGTGTGTGGAGTGAAGGGCTGTTGCTGGAGCCTTAGTCTAACATGTTCTTTCTCTTTCTTCTCCACCCCCTCACTGTGAGCTCACCAGATGAGCCATCAGTGAGTCATCACTGCTCCTCATACTGCCTGGCTGAGTGCAAAAAAACAACACGAAGCTCTCCAGCTCCAACCACGCACACTCATACACATACACTAGGGTTGAATATTTTCTAGAAAATCAACCAATTATCTTTCCTGGGAAAATTGCAACCCTATCACGGTATTCCCATTCAAACCGGAAATGCTATTTAAAAGCACATAACATCAGCGTAAAATATGGACAGGAATCTAATGGTTTCTTGTTGTAGTTGTCACAATTTAATCAACTGAAAATGTCTGTCACCACACAATTTGTTGATGTAGCTTAGTTTAAATGTAGGCCTAAAATATGATGTTATTAGCCTACAGACTAGTGAACATTACATTTGTTTTATCTGACCACGGAAAGATGTCAGCCAGCTTGTTGGCCCCTTTCTCTCCCCTTGCACCTAGCTATCAGGGGAATTTCGGGAGGTTGTGTTTTTACTTTATGATTGTCACCGCTTTAAGCAGGTTTTGTCACAGGGAACATATTTGATTCTCCGCTAAACAAACAGACAAGCAGATAGGCCTAGTAGTGGAGATTCAGTTGCTCAAATACCTGCGAATCTGACTAGTCAAACCCATGGATTCGCTTTTGTTATTGTGACATCATCATGTTGCAAATGTCTATTTCCTCATGTGTTAAGCAGACCAGGATTTGAGTCCCTGGCGGCGTAGTGTGTTACTGATGGTAGGCTTTGTTACTTTGGTCACAGCTCTCTGCAAGTAATTCACTAGGTCCCCCCCGTGTGGTTCTGGGATTTTTGCTCCCCGTTCTTGTGATCATTTTGACCCCACGGGGTGAGATCTTGCGTGGAGCCCCAGATCGAGGGAGATTATCAGTGGTCTTGTATGTCTTCCATTTCCTAATAATTGCTCCCACAGTTGATTTCTTCAAACCAAGCTGCTTACCTATTGCAGATTTTGTCTTCCCACCCTGGTGCAGGTCTACATTTTTTTCTGGTGTCCTTTGACAGCTCTTTGGTCTTGGCCATAGTGGAGTTTGGAGTGTGACTGTTTGAGGTAGTGGACAGGTGTATTTTATACTGATAACAAGTTCAAACAGGTGCCATTAATACAGGTAACGAGTGGAGGACAGACGAGCCTCTTAAAGAAGAAGTTACAGGTCTGTGAGAGCCAGAAATCTTGTTTGTAGGTAACCAAATACTTATTTTCCACCATAATTTGCAAATAAATTCATAAAAATCCTACAATGTGATTTTCTGGATTTCCCCCCCCCTAATTTTGTCTGTCATAGTTGAAGTGTACCTATGATGAAAATTACAGGCCTCTCATCTTTTTAAGTGGGAGAACTTGCACAATTGGTTGCTGACTAAATACCTTTTTGCCCCACTGTACTAGGTAAACTGTTGACGTTACAATGTTTTTGTAATAACGTCATCTATTAACCTTTTAATAACAAAACAAAAATGACATACATTTTCATATTCAATCTATCGTCATGACCACCGTTGTGGCTGACAGAAACCATTATTCCAAAGTCCCTTTATTTCATGTTTAATGTTCTGAGGCTGGTTCTCCATAGTAACAGGACAAAAGGAATTTGTCTGTGGCCTAAGATTTACCAGGGGCGTGAGGGGTCATAAAACCCCCACATCTTCAGACCCCTAGATCTCTCCTCTGTTGGGGTGGAGAGAGAATCTGTAGGGTTGTGGTCTCCTGTAACCTGACCTGATCAGGACAGTCATGACTATCCCCCTCTGGTAGGTTCAACTTGGAATGATTCTGCATGTTGCAACCCACCATAAGAATGACCATCGGATGTCCTGGTTTCTGGATCATCATAGCAGTCCCCCCCTTTGGTGGTTCACCCTGGGTGAAACCAGGACATCCGATGGTCATTATTATGGTGGGTTGCAACATGCAGAATCATTCCAAAGAACCACCACCAAAATGGACCTGGGAGGTCCGGCAGTGGCTCTGTGTTCCGGCCCGGTTATCCCGGCTAGTGGACCTAGGCAGTAACTTGGCAGACGTTAATAATCCACAACACTCACACAATACATCATTACATTTCCTCTCCAAACGAGCGGCATTGGGGCTCTACTGCTTCCTAAGTGTCAAAGGAAATGAAACGCAAAATAATGGAATAAATGTATACAAAATGTGTCTACCACACCGTAATCATCTCATTTGGACTATGTTCTATACATGTCCAAGGTCTTGGCTAAATGACACTATCATGGCATTGTCTCTGTCATGTCTAGGGTGATCCTACTTGCAGGTGGGTAGTTAAGGCACTTGGAACAACTTGGCCCCTGAAGGACAAAGCTTACATTGGGCATATTACTGGGCTGACCTAGCGAGTTCGGGAGAGGAGGCTGGGACTGGACCCCCTTAGGGGGTTTCAGGATCTACTGCCAACTTTCCAAAAATCGGGATCGCTTCTGTCCCACGGGTGATCCTAGTAGAAGACTTCATTAGGTCTTCCATTGCATGTGTGCGCCTGTGTACATAGTAGGTGCAAATAAAACCAAGGATCATGGTAACAGTCAGGATACTGTCCGGCACCGTCCAAGAGCGGGTGACAGACCAATCTTTTGGTCTGTAGTCAGTCGGGTCAACTAAGTGCCTCATCTTCTACGCTAAGATCAACAGTCATGGCTCCCTCCTACTGGATTTGGTTTTGAATGGCTTGTGGTAACTCAAGAGAACGTTTTACAAAAGCGTCCGGCATTTCAGTCTCTGTGTCTATCCTGTCGTTGGGAAGTTGATAGAGAGCTATGTGAACAATCGCCCCCTCTGGTACCTTAACAAAAACAGGTTCAATTGGGTGATGGAGTCATGGTGTTCGTAAGTTTTTATTTTTTTATTTTAACTTTTATTTAACTATGCAAGTCAGTTAAGAACAAATTCTTATTTTCAATGACGGCCTAGGAACAGTGGGTTAACTGCCTGTTCAGGGTCAGAACGACCGATTTGTACCTTGTCAGCTCTGGGGTTGCAACCTTTCGGTTACTAGTCAAACGCTCTAACCACTAGGCTACCCTGCCGCCCAAGTCATAGTCGGACGCGATGTTGACCAACCATCGGTTCCCTATCACCTCCACTTGTGTAGTGGTGGCCCCATCCCTGGCTGTTCGTTTGGCTCTACAGCGTTCTTCGCTGGTGATAGCTTTAATACCACAAAGACGCTCAGTGTTATCCCTGACAAACGGTTTGCTAGGACAGTGGCAGTGGACATCTTTGGTTAGAGTACACATTAACAGGTTAGGGGTGAGAGAAATCTGGGTTGTTTTCCTGGTAAGCTACAACTGGGGGCGTGGCAATCTTTACGTGGATACTGTTGTGACAAAATCTTAAAGTTGAAAACAGTTCTCAATCAATAGATATTCTCCAGTTCAACAACCGGCAACGTCAGTAGAAATCCCACTTCATTACGATCAACCTCAACTTGTATTGTGATGGCCGACCCCAGACTACAAGCCAAATGTGACTGTAATGGCCTTATCGTGGTTGAAGTAGCTGAGGTCAATATGTTGTGCACCATTGAGAGGGGCACTAGATATGAGGGGATTCTATTCATGGCCAAGTGGTCCATAGAAGATCTAACTTCACAGAGAAAATCCTCCAGTAACAATCGAACCAATTGGACATAGGCATATTCATGGTTCATGACCTCTGCTAGCTTTCCTACAGACAGGATAGTTTTGTTCAGGAGAGTAGCGTATGTGTTGACCACCAGAATAGTGTCCTGGAGAGACTTTCCCACATGTTGCAACCTGAGGGCCTGTGCCTTCATCTGCTGCTGGATAAGTGGCATCTCTTCAGTAATCTCCCTAACATTCCTCTTGACTGTGGCTAGACTGACTGCGTTGACGGCAGTGGTACCTAGGGCAAATAGTGACCCTCGTGGAGTTCTTTCCAACAGTCCGAGGAGCCTGCCTGTTACGCGAATGCAGTCAGAAGCCAAGGTAAGTTACTAGCTAGCATTAAACTTATCTTATAAAAACAATCAATCAATCATAATCACTAGTTAACTACACATGGTTGATATTACTATCTAGCGTGTCCTGCGTTGCATATATTCGATGCGGTGCGCATTCGCGAAAAGGAACTCTCGTTGCTCCAACGTGTACCTAACCATAAACATCAATGCCTTTCTTAAAATCAATACACAAGTATATATTTTTAAACCTGCATATTTAGCTAATATTGCCTGCTAACATTAATTTATTTTAACTAGGAAAATTGTGTTACTGCTCTTGCAACAGAGTCAGGGTATATGCAGCAGTTTGGGCCACCTGGCTCGTTACAAACTGTATGAAGACTATTTATTCCTAGCAAAGACAGCCAACTTCGCCCAACGGTGGATGATTTAACAAAAGCGCATTTGCTAAAAAAGCACAGTCGTTGCACGACCGTACCTAACCATAGGCACCAATGCCTTTCTTAAAATCGATACACAGAAGTATATATTTTTAAACCTACATATTTAGCTAAAAGAAATCCAGGTTAGCCGGCAATATTAGCCAGGTGAAATTGTGTCACTTCTCTTGCGTTCATTGAACGCAGAGTCAGGGTATATGCAACAGTTTGGGCCACCTGGCTCGTTGCGAACTAATTTGCCAGAATTTTACGTAATTATGACATAACATTGAAGGTTGTGCAATGTAACAGCAATATTTAGACTTATGGATGCCACCCGTTAGATAAAATACAGAAGGGTTCCGTATTTCAATGAAAGAATAAACGTTTTGTTTTCGAGATAATAGTTTTCCCGGATTCGACCATATTAATGACCTAAGGCTCGTATTTCTGTGTGTTATTACGTTATAATTAAGTCTATGATTAGATAGAGCAGTCTGACTGATCGATGGTAGGCATACATTCAAACAGCACTTTAGTGTGATTTGCCAGCAGCTCTTCGCAATGCTTCAAGTATTGTGCTGTTTATGACTTCAAGCCTATCAACTCCCGAGATTAGGCTGGTGTAACCGATGTGAAATGGCTAGCTAGTTAGTGGGGTTCAAACGCTCGCTCGGACACTTGGAGTAGTTGTTCCCCTTGCCCTGCATGGGTAACGCTGCTTCGATGGTGGCTGTCGATGTGTTCCTGGTTCCAGCCCAGGTAGGAGCGAGGAGAGGGATGGAAGCTATACTGTTACACTGGCAATACTAAAGTTCCTATAAGAACATCCAATAGTCAAAGGTATATGAAATACAAATCGTATAGAGAGAAATAGTCCAATAAATCCTATAATAACTACAACATAACTTCTTACTTGGGAATATTGAAGACTTAAGATAAAAGGAACCACCAGCTTTCATATGTTCTCATGTTCTGAGCAAGGAACTTAAACGTTAGCTTTCTTACACGGCACATATTGTACTTTTACTTCAACACTTTTTGTTTTTGCATTATTTAAACCAAATTGAACGTGTTTCATTATTTATTTGAGGCTAAATTGATTTTAAAATATAATAAATATATGCCATTTAGCAGACGCTTTTATCCAAAGCAACTTACAGTCATGTGTGCATACATTCTACGTATGGGTGGTCCCGGGGATCGAACCCACTACCCTGGCGTTACAAGCGCCATGCTCTACCAACTGAGCTACAGAAGGACTCACATTTTATTGATGTATTATATTAAGTTAAAATAAGTGTTCATTCAGTATTGTTGTAATTGTCATTATTACAAATAAATTGTTTTAAAAAATGGCCGATTTAAAAAAAAAAAATGTAAAAATTATTTAAAAAACGGTATCGGCTTTTTTTTGTCCTTCAGTAATCGGTATCAGCGTTGAAAAATCATAATCGGTCGACCTCTAGTACCTACACATTATCACATGTGGACCGTATACATAAACACTCACAGAAGGGCTTCCTACGTATTCATACAGACATGGATGCACAAATATATACACACAACATAGAGAACTCTCTCTCACACACACACACACACACACACACACACACACACACACACACACACACACACACACACACACACACACAGACACACACACACACACAGACCCTTGTCTGTAGGGGGAAACTACAGTCAATTGACATCCCCACTCTCTGCCCACAAGGCACTTCTCTCACTCACTCACTCACTGCTGTAGGTCCGGTAGGGCTTATTATAATTTTTTTCTCTGGTTGGACAGATGCTCTGGGATGTGTTGCTCCGTCGTTCCTCTGTCTATAAATTCTCTGAGTGGTGCGGTGGCGAGTGAGACGCTCTGCTGGAGATATGACTCATGTTGTACTGGAGTCTGATACAATAGCTGCTGTGTTTCCCTTGTTATCCCCTCTTTTCCCCCAGGGCATACCTAGGAATGTGTACAGGTCCTTCTTAAGCAGAACAATTTATACCAGCATGCATTAAGTACATGCAGACACACGGACACCTTACTTGGAATACTCTCAAATGGGCACGCACATCCCATGGGGCCATTTGTCCCCTGCTAAAAGGACAGAATGACTTGTCATGAAGCTGTACCATTCCAGAGAGAACATTGCTGTGCACTGTCCATCCAGTTCATCAGTAGAGAGAGTGCGTTCAGAAAGTATTCAGACCCCTTGACTTTTTCCACATTTTGTTACGTTATAGCCTTATTCTAAAATGAATTAAATTGTTTTTTTCCCTCATCAATCTACACATAATACCCCAACCCCCATAATGACAAAGGAAAAACAGGGTTTTAGACATTTTTGTACATAAAAAAATTAATTATATTACATTTATATAAATATTCAGTTTTTTAAATTTTTACTCAGTACTTGGCTGAAGCGCCTTTGGCGGAGATTACAGCCTCAAGTCTTTTTGGGTATGACGCTACAAGCTTTGCACACCTGTATTTGGGGAGTTTCTCCCTTGACTGCAGATCCTCTCGAGCTCTGTCAGGTTGGTTGTTTTCAGGTCTCTCCAGAGATGTTCGATTGTGTACAAGTCCGGGCTCTGGCTGGGCCGCTCAAGGACATTAAAACTTGTCCCGAAGCCACTCCTTCGTTGTCTTGGCTGTGTGCTTAGGGTCCTTGTCCTGTTGGAAGGTGAACCTTCACTACAGTCTGAGGTCCTGAGTGCTCTAGAGCATATTTTCATCAAGGATCTCTCTGTACTTTGCTCTGTTCATCTTTCCCTCGATCCTGACTAGTCTCACAGTCCCTGCCACTGAAAACTACCCCACAGCATGATGTTGCCACCACCATGCTTCACTGTAGGTATGGTGCCAGGTTTCCTCCAGATGTGACGCTTGGCATTCATACCAAGAGTTCAACCTTGGTTTCATCAGACCAGATAATCATATTTCTCATGGTCAGTCCTTGAGGTGCCTTTTGGCAAACTCCAAGCGGGCTGCCATGTGCCTTTTACTGAGGAGTTGCTTCCATCTGGCCACTCTACCATAAAGGCCTGATTTTAATTAAATTTGCAAACATTTCTAAAACCAGTTTTAAGCTTTGTCATTATGGGGTATTGTATGTAAATTGAGGAAACATTTTTTTATTTAATTTTAGAAAAAGGCTATGTAACAAAATGTGGGGAAAGGGAAGGAGTCTGAATACTCTCCGAATGCACTGTATATAGCTGGTCTGTTCTAACACGGAGCACTTTGTGTCTAATCACCCTAAGAAGCTTATTGATGAGGGAACACTTCTCTGTGTGATTTAGGGAGTCCTGGACACACTTTCTAATTTGAGTTGCTGGTCAAGCCAAGGTCTTGCATAAGCTGATTTATTAGTTGGCTCATAATGTCATCTCCCGGCCTTAGTATTGGCTAAGGAACGGAATGTTCCTTAAGTGGGGTTGATTGAACGTGCACAGTTTCTATATCCTTAGAGGCCCACGTAGGGAACCAAATGTCCCCAAATGGTAATTTCTTGTAACAATAAATCGGCAAATGAAACCAATTGATCAGCTCAATCAATTGAAATGATATGTAGACCTTTTTCATGTGTTGCCATGGTTTAGGCATCCGTCAGTTTTAGTGGTAGTTGTCAGCTAAAGGTTTACTCTTATTTTGACCCTGACATTGTAGCAATGTTGTTCCCAGTCCAGATATTGATGGTCTCTGGTTCTCAGGTCTGGGGAGAATGATGTGGAGTTCAGTGGGAACCTGGAGATGGAGGAGGGAGAACTGCCTGACGATGTGGCAGGGGCAGCAGGTAACCTCCTCCTCCACTTTGTCTCTCTCTCTCTTCCCCCTCCCTCCCTCCTTTTCTTTCTATACACTTTCTGTATGCCATCTTTCTCTCCTCTTTCTGATCTAGTTATATCTCGATCTTACTCATCAGATCTCTCTTTAGTGTGTGTTTTAGTGTAATGGGGCTTAAAGACGATGACTCATTGTCAGTGTGATGACTTGTCATGGGTGCTGATGTGGAACGTTTTAAGTGTGTTGTGTGGAAAGGTGGTAGCTTCAGTGGATGAAAACGCAACCAAAGGGGAGTGTAAAGGGCTGCATAACAATGCTTAGATTTGCATGCATGAAGTGTGTCCTGTTAGAAGCCTACTCTTCAGTACTTTGATAACTGATTTCAACTTTAGCAATTCAGCACTGGCCGCCCTTAAACTCTGACATGTTGGCTGTCTCTTTTACTTACTATCTGACTCTCTCCTCTGAAAGGAACATATCCATAATTACATGCCCCATATTGGTTTATTTACATTTATTCATTAAACATTGGCTGCAAAGTGGATTATTGTCCCCGCTGCCATTTCCAATCTCTGATCTCTCCCCTTCTCAAATGCTCATTGTATGCAGACCTTAATGATTGTTCTACTGCTCTCTCATAGCTGTTTTAATTTGTATTTTTCCTTTATTTAACTAGGCAAGTCAGTTAAGAACACATTCTTATTTTCAATGACTGCCTAAGAACAGTGGGTTAACTGCCTTGTTCAGGGGCAGAACGACAGATTTTTACCTTGTCATCTTGGGGATTCGATTTTGCAACCTTTCGGTTACTAGTCCAACACTCTAACCACAAGGCGACCTGCTGCCCCTACATGGCTAGAGTTTGTGGAGGAGTTATCTTGTCTGAAATGGGCCTACTGTAACTCATAATGGAGTGTGAGCTGTTGAGCAGCCACAGCGCTCCTCTGTGTGATAAACCTAGTAAATAAAGATTTCCTTTTGCAACTAGTATTCATTATGCCCTGTTCCAAACTTATTCAAAGCGTCAGTTGACTCATCCAGTATAGTTCACTTTTGGTCTCCAATTCCCCTTTGCAACTGTCTCCTCACCGATGTATCTCTGAACATACCTCTGACTCTCCCCTGTCTCTCCCAGGAGGCTCTAACCATGGGGCCAGGTGTCTGAGGCGTGGTGGAGGTCTCTCCTCCGCTGGCAGCAACAGCAGTCTGCTGGAGATTGACCCAGTCATCCTCATCCAGCTACTGGACCTGAAGGAACACAGCAACGTGGAGTCACTATGGGGCCTTCAGCCCAGACCCCCTGCTTCCCTGTTGCACAGCCAAGGTAGGTGGTCTCTCTCACGGCGTATCCGGTGTATGTGACAATACAACATCTTTTTTTTCTACTCTGTACTGTGTAGCCAAGCTAGGGCACAGTCACAAACATTAGGACAAGTGCTAATAGCCACTTAATCTTTTCATCGCGCTTGTCCCTCTCCTCTATACCTCTCTTCAGTCCAAGTCCACTCCAGAAAGGAGCGGGGTGAGCGCCGGCCTCAGGCAGTGAGGAGGGGAGCCCCAGACTCAGGGGTCCTGATCCGGCTCAAGGCCCAGATGGCTGAGGTGCGCAGTAAGATGACGGATGTCAAGTTTCAGCTGGAGGCGCGGGGGGAGGCCAGGGTAGGACCCTCTAGCAGAGCCACAGGGGAACAGGGGCCCTCTTACCACGCAGACTCAGACCTGGGGCCCAGCAGAAAGTCCACAGAGCTGGATCTGATGGGGAAAGGACCTGGGGCCTCTAGACACTGTCACTCTGGTGAGTGGTGCTCAGGATTGGGGAGTAACAGATTACATGTAAAATATCTTTGACACCTTTTCTGTTTTCTCAATGACATTCAAATTAGCATTGAAAAAAAGGGCAAGTTTAAGTTTGTTCCGCCTGAGCAAGTCTGACCACAAGTCAGAGACCACTATGATGACACACCAAATGTGTTGGTGGATCACAGCAAAAGAGCAGGAATAGGCTTTTGTAGGCTGCTGTCGGGATCCAAAGATTATCCAATTTGAATAAACACTTGGAGGTAAGGATGACAGCAGTGGTCTGGCCTACGGGCAATACGTGTATCACTTATTATTGATAACTACATGGAGCATTGATGTGAATCACACTGCTGCTCTCTTATTTAACTATACTAAACAAATATATAAAGTTAATATGCAACGATTTCAAAGATTTTATTGAGTTACAGTTCATATATGAATATCGGTCCATTTTTAAATAAACTCATTAGGCCTTAATCTATGGATTTCACATGACTGGGAATACAGATATTCAATTGTTGGTCACAGATACCTTAAAAAAATGCAGCATGACACCTTTTGTATAGAGTTGATCAGGCTGTTGATTGTGGCCTGTGGAATGTTGTCCCACTCCTCTTCAATGGCTGTGCGAAGTTGCTGGATATTGGCGGGAATTGGAACACTGTCGTACACGACGATCCAGAGCATCCCAAACATGCTCAATGGGTGACATGTCTGATAAGTATGCAGGCCATGGAAGAACTGGGACATTTTCAGCTTCCAGGAATTGTATACAGATTCTTGCGACGTGGGGCTGTGCATTATCATGCTGAAACATGAGGTGATGATGGGGGGGGGTGAATGGCACGCAATGGGCCTCAAGATCTCGTCACGGTATCTCTGTGCATTCAACTTGCCATCGATAAAATGCAATTGTGTTCGTTGTCCGTAGCTTATGCCTGCCCATACCATAATCCCACAACATTGACATTGGTTGTGAGGCCTGTTGGACGTACAGCCAATTTCTCTAAAACGATGTTGGAGGTGGTTTCGGTAGAGAAATGAACATTAAATTCTCTGGTAACATCTCAGGTGGACATTCCTGCAGCCAGCATGCCAACTGCACGCTCCCTCAACTTGAGACATATGTGGCATTATATTGTGGGGCAAAACTGCACATTTTAGTGGCCTTTTAGTGTCCCCAGTTAAGTTTACAATTTTGGAGAGGTAACTAACTGGTTACATTTAGAAAGTAACTTACCCAACCCTGTTGGTGCTATACACCTTCACTGTACACAATACACTCTACAATCTGTGGAATTGAATAGCATTTCACAGCACTTTCTACGGTTGACTCTAAACAGCCAACTGGGGAGCTATCGACTGCTCAGTCAGATGTTCGTCCAACTGTGGTTTGTGTGGCAGGAGGGAAGAAGGCCTTGTCTCCCAAGCAGGAGGGCAGCAGGCTGGGCCCGAGAAGAGCTACAGACGGAGTGGAGAAGGAGTCAAGAGGCCAGAGCAGTGAAGAGTTGTCCAGTGATCAAAGCCTCTTCCCCAGGGACACCCCCAATGGATCAGAAGGTCAGTAGTAAACCCAGGTAGAGGTTGGGTTAGCAGGGTTTAGACCTGCACCAGTGATGACACACCGCCATGGCTCCACCTAAGTACCCAAATGTATGGTTGTCACGTGTCACACTAATTTGTAAAACATTCATGCATTGCACCAAAAGCGAATGACTTCTGACTGACCAGTGTTTCCCTGTGCTGTGTCATACTGTAGGATCCCTGAAGCCACACAGCGTGCACAGCTCCCCTCCTTCTCTGGGCAGCTCATCGTCATGCTACGACAGCAAGCCCTGCATTTCCAAACACGACCAGGAGCAGCTCTACGGGGCTGATCTGTACGCTCTGGGGGGCCTCAACGGCATCTCCACCTCCACCATAGCACCACCCAGAACCCAGCCCATGGGGTAAGACTATAACACCCTGTTCCTAAATCTAACCCTAGCCCTTATGCATTAGTGGCGATTCCGTTACATTTTCCCACTTCAAAAACAAAGTTTTTCTATAGTCCAGGTGCTTGGAGAAGGGCACATGATAATTTGAAACTATACTTGATAAGTGTTTACCCCATGCCAAAGCCTCTCCGATTGAACCATTTGTTTTAGGCGTTATATTTGTTTTGAGCCACAGTGATACGATTTGTTTTATTACTTTACTGTGCCAACCTATTTGGACTACTGCTGATCTAGCTAACTAGACTGGAATTTATGAATTTATGCACCTCCCTATTTTGGGATTAAATTGGTTTTCCCAACGGACAAAGCAGGGCTGAGAGTGAGCTTTTCTCCAAACTGTTTAGGTTTGAAATAGACCAGCAACTAGTGGTGAAATTATTAGCTTTCACTCTCTTGCCAAAAGTATCCCTACAGTACCGTGAGAAAGAAATGAAGAAAATGATTCCCATATGTATTGAAATCAATATAATTTGTGGTTTAAACAAATGGCAAATCAACCTCAACCTCCCTTAGGTCCGGCCTGCTGAGGGACAGATCTCTGGACTGTGACTTGGAGGAGACGGCTGAGGTCCGCCAGTCACTGCTCTCCCTGGCAGAGGGACCCTCTTCACGCCCTGATGAAAGTGAGCCGTACTGCTCTAACCCCCCTCTTCCTCTACCTCGACCCTCCTCTATGGAGGAATGCTATTGTGACGGCAGTAAGGATTGAGCTCCACTTTTTATCTGTGGATAAAATATACTGTAATCTAATACCATACTGGAGGTATAGTTAAAATCTTCTTGGTGAAGGGAATTTTAAAGGATGTTTATTCTGCAGTTTTAGCCCTAATGATCTTGGGGATGAGTTGTTGTCTGTAGAGAGACAGAGAGGTGTCTATTCTGCCCTGTGCAGGATGAGCTGTGCTCTTGGCGGTGATGGTGTTTCCCTTACCTCGGAGATGCCGCTATATTGGTCTTGGTGGTTCCCCCACTCTGTTGCATGTACCTTTTCTCCCTCTTTCTATCTTTCTGCTGTTTTCCTTTCTGTCCCTCCGGCCTCCTCTTTTGTTGACCCATGTGCCCTTTCTCTCCCTTTTCTGTTTGCCTCTCTCGTTCTCTGTCACTCTGATTTCTCTTGTCCTTTGTGCCCCCCGCTCTTTCTGTCTGTCAGGTCATCTTGTCCATAAGCAGACTGTGGTGCTGCTGCCAGGTATGAGCAGTGACAGTGAGATCGACTGTGACACGGAGAACGAAGATGAGGTGGTGGCCATGGAGGCTGGAGACTGCTGCTATGATGCCCAGGCACTGCCCTGTGCAGGTCAATATTGTTCCCTGCCACACACACATATATGTGTAACCCCTTCACACAAACACTTAAACACACATACATTAGTGTGGGATCTCATTTCTGCACACTTAACACATTTTAGCCTCAAATCAGCTTGCCAGTACCGTGGAAGGAAATGAATGCTAAGCTCAGTGTTTTAAATGCGTCTGTTCTTTCCTCCCAGGGACCCAGTTGAACTCGGACGACCTGTGCTTCACCACAGGAGAGAACACCGAGAGGTGATTCCCCTCCAACATGGCCTCCACAGCCGGTCTAAACAGTGGCCATCGCCATATGGGCACTGGAGAGCAGTGTATAGAACTTTAATGTACACAAGCACTTGTGTAGACACTTGCATGCAGTCATTCTAGTCACCGGCAACCCCAAATGCAATGAGAATGCTACAACTCACTAAGTGAGCACCTTGATGATGACTGCAAAATATGTAAATATATTTGATCACTTTTTATTAATCTCCATTTATATTTAAATGTAAATTGGGTTAAATATGAGTTAGAATGGGGCGAGGAACAATATATTTGCGAGAGACATTCTTTAGGCTGTCGTTGTGAAAAGTAAAATAGTAACATTTTATCATATGTAACTAACCTCATGGTTGATGTTTGCAACGTCTAAATACTCCGATTGGGCTTTGGTCTGGACATCGATTGGGCTTTGGTCTGGACATCGATTGGGCTTTGGTCTGGACATCGATTGGGCTTTGGTCTGGACATCGATTGGGCTTTGGTCTGGACATCGATTGGGCTTTGGTCTGGACATCGATTGGGCTTTGGTCTGGACATCGATTGGGCTTTGGTCTGGACATCGATTGGGCTTTGGTCTGGACATCGATTGGGCTCTGGTGAATTTTGAGAATTAAGCACAGTACACCTGCTTCACAACAGAAAGAGAACCTTAAAATCTCTCTGCCTTTCTGATTCAATAGGTGCTATTGATGTGTTTGTGTGGAGGAGCACAGTTAGGCAGGCATCACACAGTGCTGTAATGAACACACCATTCTTGAAAACAGTCTGCACGAACGCCTTGAAGTGGATGCATTTAGTACCTTTATTCCTGTTTCACCATTGATTTAAAACTTGTTAGGAAGTCCCTTTTCTGTGCAAATCTTATCATTGCAAACTACTGTATTTCGTCTACTACTCCCGGTAGATTGGAGTTGCTTGCTCCCCAGTAAATCTTTCAGAACAAGAACCAGTTTTTCTGCTGTGTAGACACATTGAAGGATGTATCAATGGTACGTCCTTCTCTGGCATTTTTAAGAGATTGCTACCTTCTGAATGTGTATTGAGTAGTTTCTTAGTAGAAAATTAGGCATGACTCTTGTTCACTGTAGCGGATTTTGCCCGAATTGATGATTCACACTGACCTTTCTTGGTTGACAGTCTGGGCTTCAAGTGCTTTTTAACCTTGTCTCGTAATTAAACATCAAAGCTGATGTACCTTATCTGTACATACAGGGTTCTTTCTTTCACCAGTAAGTGTTTTCTGCAGCCCTTGTCAAGATCAGCTCTGTAACATAGGCATGTATGTAGGTAGTGTTTTTGAGTTTTCTGCGCTGCTATCTTAACTATTTTTCTGTATTGTGTGCGCAACTCCTCCCAGTTCAGCTATTCTGCTCGTCTTTGAAAAAATGGGTCCATGCAAACTCACACATTTTGACTTCTATGAAGCAGATATAATTTTGTTTTTCAATTTAGTCGATTCCTTTTCAAAAAATGGATCCAAATGTCACATTCCATCGTCTTGATTCTAGATTATTTTATTTTGCTTGTTTTCTGGGCAAAATTTGACCAAGGCAATATTTGGAAAGTCATTTGTTTGACAGAGACATGTGTAAATAAGTGTTTGTTTTGTACAAAGGCTTCCCAACAGTGATGTGAAGTGTTCTGTTCTTTAAAGCATGTCATGGAGCAATTTTCTTTCAATATCCTTTTTTTCCCCATCAGAGGGTGCCATCTCTTCCTTGTAGTTGAGCTTTGCTGTGTGACCGTGGACCATTTTATTTACACAGTAACATTATATTATTTTCAACACTTGAAAAGCAATCTGACGACCACACTAGCATCCACATGGACATCATAGCAGAAACTGTACTCTTTGTACCATGGAGAACAATGAACACTGGCAAAGACTGTCTTCATTGAAATGTACACTGACAAGGTGACCCAACTGAATTTGTAAACATTTCTATCTCTTGAAAGGGAGATGTGTAAGATGTCTCAAAGTATACTGGTGTGCATTGACTAATAAGGAAATATGTTCTAAATGCCTGAATGGAGAGCTCAGTGGTTTACACTATAAATATCTTCCTTCAGCTGTAGGATGCCTGATGTTTACCCCCAGCTGCACAGCCTCCTAATGTTCCATCATGTGTGCCTAAAACTGCATGGCTTTAATGGAGTTGAACAGGCAGACGGAGGGTGGACAATATGCTTTAAACCTCTTATTGTGCCCTTGTATATACAGCTCCAGATTCATCCTGATATGGTCTAATTGTATCTATTTCACTGTCAGTTCACTATGCACATTTCTGTTTGTGCCCAGGTTGTAGCTGTGTGTTTGTCTGAGTGGGGAAAGGGCTGACTTAGGAAAGGTACTAGAAAGAGGGTGATTTAGATGGTTTCAAGTGTTCATGCTTTCCTTTGTGTCTACCATGAGTGTTTTATTTGATATTGTCCCAGAATGCAGTGGGATTTTTATTTGTTGGGTATGTGTCATTTTTTTGTTGTAACTAATAGAATATGACATTTTAAGAAATAAAATATTTTATGGTTTCTTGAAACTGAATGTGTGTTACCTAAATATGGAAATACTTATGAAATGGCTGAATTTATGTAACAATGAAAATCCTGCTTTTGTTTTATCCAACATCAACTGTATGAGAGCTCCATTGCAGATGTGGAGGCAACCACAACAGTGGGAGTTACCCCTCGTCTTTTGAGGTCTGCATTGTATAGGAGGGTGGGTGGTAGGGGCTTTAGTGTGTCAAAAGTGTGTACTTGAGTGAACGTTGGCACCTGCCATGTCCTGCTTGCATCCGGCCAGCACCAACTCTTCCTTCTTTCAGAAGGCCACCAAGCCCAGAAGCGGGGCTTGATTTAGGAGGATTGGAGAGGACATGCTGCACATTAGTCCGCAGTGCAGAAAGCCCGGTAGGAATTGACATGACTCAAGTTACTGTTATCCTACTACAGGTAAATAGTCTGTTTAACAGGTTTCCCTCATCCCATTTCTAACCACCCCATAATGTTGTATTTGTATTCACATTACATATGTTGGTAATGTGTAACGAAGCTACTTCAAAGTGCTATCACTAGTGCTCCACTTCATACCAATGTTTTCTTGAGTAATTGCTCACATTAGTTAGACATTGATTCTCATGAATAAATTGTTTTGAACTGCTGATGGATTTGAACAGCTTTCTAGGTCTAAGCCATTTTGGTTAGTGTGTTGTCAATAAAGCCACAATGTACAGGTCATAATGTACCCTGTAATTTCTCTTCCCATCATGTTATGATAGTTTTTAATATGTTAAGTTTATGTTCAGGAAGTGCCTCAGCCCTTCCACTGAAAATGTCCATATTGTAATCCCCCTTTTCCTTAGCCCTGATTTCACTCAAACTAGAACAGCAGATCAAATACATCCAGATTAAGGCCTTGATTCGATGAGATCAAGTCTTAACCGGCGATAGCTGACACATGCATAGCTTTGTTTTGGCGGTGTTGGAGTAACCTCGATAGAGCTGTCAAAACGGTTAGCAGCTGCTCTTGTGGTCACAAAGTCACACCCACCCATTTACATTAGAACAGGGGTGTCAAACTTACTCCATGGAGGGCCTAGAGTCTGTCTAGACAACTGTGAGGGGAGTTCTTAACTAATTAGTGACCTTTAATTCATCAAGTATAAGGAAGGAGTGAACCTGCAGACACTCGTACCTCAGTGGAATGAGTTTGACACGTGTGTTAGAAGTTCAGAACAAAGTGTAGACTATATAGAAATAATGATGCTCAAATTGAAAATAATGATGATTTCTATCAGCCTAATCAAGATATCGATTACATCTCACATTTTAGTGTTCGAACTTGTAAACAATGTTGCAACAATGCAACTCCGGGCTGCCAATGGTAATGTCCGCTTTAGGTATAATGCTGGGAGCCGCTTGTGGATTTGACAACTCTTAACACAGTTCCACCTCCGACACCGTCAAAACAACCGCTATGCAGGTGTCAGCTTGGGCGGATCTGATAGAATCTAGCCATAAGTGTTGAGCTGATTTAGTTTTTATAGTAACAGGAGTCTGTTGATAACTTCCAAGCAAAGCAGCTATGACAGTGTTTTGTGTAATGCCAGACTCCATTAGAGTAAGTCCCTATTTCAGCCTTCAATTAATGTCCCTCTCGCAACACTACATCTTCCACCCTTATTTGCAGGCTCCCAGAAAGCACTCCCCTAAATGAGAAAATGGGTCTATTTGGTCTGATGCCCTGAATGTCCCTTAATCGATCACTAGTGTGACATAGATTAAAGCCATGGCTTTTCCTGTGGGGGTGACTCGATTACATTTGGAACACGCAATCTTCTGTGAAACCTGGTGGATATTAACGCTCACTCATCTGTTATGTCAGATGCTAAACTGCTCTAGATATGGTCGCGGTCATAGTAATTAAGTTTTGTGTGTGTGTGTGTCAAGCTGATGAACAAGAGCAGGGATTTACTCTCCTCATTATTTGTATGTGTGCCTTAAATGCTGCAGCAAGAAAGGCCATGAGCAAAAGCTCAGCTGTGGTGCTGCTACATAATGTCAAATGTTTGGGCCAGCAGGTATATCCCTGCACTTCCATCTGTAAATAGTATACCATACCATGTGCTATATGGAGCACAAACGTTGTACTTAGTAAGTCTGAAAAGCTGTTTCTGAAATTCTGTTGTAATTTGTGAAGTGTTCTTGATGTACAATGCTTTAAAAAAAGGTACACAAATAATGATGATGAATGCTTTATGCCAGAGAAAAGATAAATGGACATCTGACTGCACACCATTCATTCCACCTGGAGGGTGAAATAAAAACATTGCAATTTTTCAGTTTCTCTGCTTGGATGTTAACAAGGAAGTGCCCTCTTCGTTTTCCAGTATATTTTATTAAAATGCTGTAGCTTGCCATCCCTATCTTAAGAATGCTTGACACACTTTACAGGGTGCTGGCAATTACCTAAACTGTGAACACTAGCCATCGTGTACATACATGGGCATACGCGCATATCACCACAGGACAGTTGGAGGCCTTGATTAAAAATAATCTTGGTTGTTAATTAAATATGGCTGTTCTATCGCTAGGGTCTAAGCTTGACAGGTGGAGGCTAAGGACACTAATTAAGTCTCCTGGCTCTCTAAGTGGAGCCACTGGAGTCTCGACAAGAGTACAGCACACAGGCTGAGGGTTTACACACACACACGTTTGGGAGAATTCCATATGCCTAATTATAGTCCATCTGGTTGTACAAGAGGTCAAATAAAACTCATCAGACAAAATACTTGGTTCAATCTTTATACATTATACTAGTCACCAGTTCAGATACACACACGTGTTTATATTACGAGAAGAACACAGAAAATACAGATACTGAAACTTTTTACTGGTTTACCTAACCTGCAGGTTGGGGAACAGCTGGTCATGGGTTTGTCTTCAGGGATGCCTGGTGTACAGAGTTTGAACTGCCCTGTGAGAGGAGGATGGCCAAGCTTAGAGACACTGGGCTGGATTCAATCCATATCACAGAGGTATTGCGTTACAGCGTTATTGAAATTTAAAGACAATGTTCCCATGTTAGTGGAAACTGCATTCACAGTAAACAATGCATTTGTTTCGGCTCAATCGGAAATTACCTTTACATTTCTATTGTGCGATCTGTAACATTTCAGTTATACAGATTGAATAGAGCCCTTTGTTGTGTTTCTCATTGGGACTAATTCAATTTAGCCACCAAACATATTAGTGTACAGCGACAACTGTCCAAGAGACATCATAGATTGTGTCCCATACTACCATTGAGCAGAAGTAAAGTGGTGTGTGCTCATGTCAATGTGAGCACTGGTTAGAGTTTAGGAGGGTGGCTGTTAGTTTGATCTGGCTCTAGCTCTGCCTTTCTCAGTGAAGACAAACCCTCTGAGCCTTTCCACGCGCGACTCATAAAGATTCATTATTGCTTATAGGAACAAAGCATTTTGTTGACACAGTGCAGAGTCATGAGAGCAATTGAGTGACATAGGAAAGGGAAGGGGAGAGAGCGGAAGAGACCTGAACTGTGTGGTCTTTTACTATCATCAGGGAAAGTGTCATACTGGCATGGGGGGGGGTCCTTTGTACCGCAGCAGTGGGTGAGAAAGAGAAGAACTGTGGGTTAAGCGAGCCAGCAAGTTTAGCTGAAGAACTATAGAGTTTGATTTTCTGTGTATGGCTTGGTTAAGGTTCAGCGTCTTACAAACGACTGAAGCTATCAAAGACTGTGAGGGGGTGACCATTTTGACATTTCAGTGGATGGTCCTTGAGGAGCATTTAAATTCCCATGTTCCCTTGTCACTCAAGCACTGCTAACGTATATACGACTCTCCTTCCAAAGGTGTCACATGAACAGTACAGTACATTGCTGGGGGCTGTGAAGCTTGATATCAACACAGAATATTGGTGATTTTATATAGCAGACGTATAAGACAGACCACATGCATACTCTCAACACGTACCCACACGCCTGAACACATTCATACTTACATGTACATAATATGAATGTACTACTATTTCAATAAGCAATTGGTGCCCCGTGTGAGGAATGTTTAGGATGGGAAAGATGTGCACCTTTTTTTGCTCTCAAAAAGAAGCAGAAAGCTCCAAAAAAGCAGGTGATGTGAGTGGGGCTGGGGGTGGGGCTGAGGTAGGGGAGACTCAGGGCATTTGATAACTACCTTTATATATTCAACTTTATTGTTGTCTTTCATAATTGGTCAGAAAATGGCAATTAGTGTGGTCTGCTGTTCCGAGAGTCGAAATGCAGGTGTTGGTTACACAAAGAGAAAGATGCAGAAGCATGGGCATCTTTTAACCCGAAAGGCAGTGCGCTTATTCACATCGTGCTCCTTCAGAGTGGAACACCAGGATAGAATGCTCAGCTTTGTGAGGATACGGTGGTAAGCTGATCAATTATAGATTATTTCCTCTCCCACGATCAGCAAAACACCTCCAGAATATTGTCTTCCAGGTGTACTGCATCCAGAAATGATTTTCTTATATCCACACAGGGAGCGTCGCTACAAGTCCAGAACACCACTACTGTCTCAGTCCTATTGGGCCATCTATGAAGGTCCCGGGAGGGCTCCATGTACATTCTACAACTGGAATACATTCTGCTCTCTGGAGATGCTTAATGGTGACTGTCCAAATGGTCTTCTGTAAATGACCACCATGCTTTTCAGTGGGTAGGCCAGCAACTCAATGAAACTGGAGCGGGAGCGGGTGAGGTTTTTAAACAAAAGTATGGAAATGGCACAATGTGTTTAGTAAAAGTTGAAAATGTCAGGAATGGCACAAACAATTCCTGTTTTCTTAAGGGTATAAAGATGGGTTTTTCCAACAGCGAGAATTAACCTTCTTTGATAAATATTGAATGGTGGTTGCCTGGGCCAGGAGAGTGGAGGCACATTTTATAGAACCTAGTCATTGCTAGATAGCATTTACTATTTTATTTTTATAAACTTTTATTTAACTAGGCAAGTCAGTTAAGAACACATTATTATTTACAATGACGGCCTGGGAACAGTTGGTTAACTGCCTTGTTCAGGGGCAGAACAGATGTTTACCTTGTCAGCTCAGGGATTCATTCTAGCAACACTTCTGGTTACTAGTCCAATGCTCTAACCACTAGGCTACCTGCTGAAACTACGGAGTTTCTGAAAAAATACCATTTACATTTGAAAGGATAATGAGATTAAGATTAATTTATATATTTGTCAAACCAGAGATGAAGACTTTGACATTGATCATGCTTATGCTCTATTGTTGTTAGTGAAATTTTAAAGCAGTATAGTGATTGGTTAAGTAGCCCATGTAAGTGATATGACACACATGGGTCCGCATTGTAATGGGAAGCTTAGAAGGGACTTTGTCGACTGAGGCTCAAAATTCCCATCCATTTTTCTTTTTCAGGAAATGATCTTAAGTGACAGATATTGAAGGCATATGTTCTGCTGCTTTGTCTTAACTATTCTGGCCCAGTAAGTCTTGCAATGCCTGACAGGGAACTTACTCACACCCAACCTGTTGGGAAAGACTTCTCGTCAATGAGAACACATCTTGTGTTTAGTGTTATGTAACCATCAATTTGACAGGCATAGCAGGGACTGATTAATGTCTGCTCTTGCATGATGTCATCCCCAACATTATAAATAGAATATAATTTCTTAATAATATCCCCTTTTAGATGCCATTATCCTCTATTGTAACCCCATCTGGAATACATATCGGTCTATACATGTTGGATTTATTCAGGTAAGTGACCACTAATCTTATAATCCTGTATTAACTACTCCCATTTATGGAGATGGAGTGAGTGGATAATGTGTATTCCATTATGAATCTGAGTACAGTACAGTATGTGTTTGCAATATGGGCCAGGAGCAGTAAATTGTTATGTCCAGCCTCCTGAATGGGGCTGTGTGGCTATGGGGAGGGGTAGGTGCTTGTAGAGATGAACGGACGGATGGACGGGGTGGTGCCAGTGTCCTGGATGGGGAGTTTATGATGGATGGATGAATGAATGACTGTAGTCAGATAAAGGAAGGGGCAGGAGAGAGAGGAGCTAGTGGAGATTATGTCACATCATCAGACTCTGCTGCCGTTGGGTAGGTGGGGGAGGGCCACCCCAGGCCTTCTCTCAGGGCAGCGCTGGGGGTAGGGCACACTACGGGTGGAGTGCAGCAGGCCGGGGAGCTCCCTGGGCGCTCGGCCCCAATCCCGGGACCACCACCCCCATCTGGGGCTCACGCACTCCATCCTCCGGGTGTGCCTCCCCGCGTAGCCAAACAGGGCGGCCGCCAGGGGCCATTGTCCATCTGAGCTGGGATCTTGGCAGGTGGGGACTCTGAGTTTAGGCCGGGGCTTGTGCCTGGAGCCCTTTAGCCCCTCTTCTAGACAGGGCAACCAGGCCGCGCCACGGCCCTCGGCAGGCATGAGGTTCTGGGTGAGGCCTAAGGACGGGGACGGGTGTGAGCTGGCAAGGGGGAGCCTGATCGGACCCTCCTCTCCCAGCGTGGGCCCCAGCAAGCCTAGGCTGGTTCTGTCCGTCAATGAGTCCATGCGGTCTTCATAGCCCAGGTCGGCTGGAGCCGAGCACTGCTGCAGGAAACAGTGACTCTTCCCCCCAACGTCCGCGGTGCCCCCGTCCTGGCATGCCATCTCCCCTTGCCCTTCCTCCTCCACCTCCTCATCCTCTATTTCCTCTCCTGCCCCCTCCTCCTCTCCCGGGGGGGGCGCGCGGAGGTCTCTAAGGAAGACCACAATGACGGAGATGTTGTCGCTGGAGCCAGCATCGCGGGCCGAGGCCACCAGCTTGTGGGCCACCATGGTGCTGTCACCACTGTTCTCCGTCAGGTGGTCGCTGACCACACGCACCGCCTCATCAGGACTGACTGTGTCATAGAAGCCGTCGCAGGCCAAGATCAGGTAGTCCTCTGTGCCGTCCAATGTGACTATGTGGTGGTCGGCATCGCCAGAGATGTAGGGCTTGTGCTCATTGTCGCCTGTCATACACCAAGAAAAAGAGAGATAATAAACGAGGGAAACAAATCATATATTGTAAAAAAATATATAATTGAAACATTTGTCAAAGTGCTGAACAGCAACCTGGGCATAAACACCCCAAAGAGCTGAAAGCAATATAATTTGAAATTCCGTGCTGTTTCTGTCATGTCCACCATGCTATGCATCTGTTTTGAAATCAAGGTGGAGAAAAACAAATAATACATTTTAATTTAATAAATAATTATATAATATCTGCTGCTTGCCGCCTTTGCTTTCTGTTCAGCCTTTTGTGACTAATGTATTTATATAAACATGTAAATGAATGTCAGTGTAGCAATATCTGTCCTCTCTCCTCTCCTGCATGCAGTAGGAAACAGTTCTAATGTAGCAGCTACAGTATTTCCTGTCGAGAAAGTGGTTGTTTTGATATCAGATTAGGGAAGCTCTAGGATTTGGGAACAGAAGGTCACAGTAGGGCTTCCTCACTAGCCACCACTAAAATAGCTACCGGGAAATAAGACTAGAAGCTAGCCTCAAGTTGCCTTGTGAATCAGTGCTTGAGGTCAATTAGAATTGAGGTCAGTGGTCTCCCGATTGGTGCAGTGATGTAAGACACTGCATCGCAGTGTTAGCTGTGCCACTAGAGATTCTGGGTTCGAGTCCAGGCTCTGTCACAGCCTGTCGCGACCGGGAGACCCATGGGGCGGTGAACAATTGGCCCAGCGTCGTCTGGGTTAGGGGAGGGTTTGGTTGGCTTCCGGGTTAAGTGGGCATTGTGTCAAGAAGTAGGGCGGCTTGGTTGGGTTGTGTTTCGGAGGACACACGGCTGTAACTATCTAATTGGATACCATGAAAAAGGGGTAAAAAAAAAAAGGTCAGATAACTGAAATTCCAAATCAATAATTGAAAAAAGTGCATCTAAGCTATTTAAAAATAAAAATCCCTTCCTGAATAGAATGACTTCAATTTGAAATGACCCCAAACCTGTTGTGTATGTGAATAGGTACAGGATGGATTCTAAGGCAGTCTTTACAGTCAATTCCTATATTGATGCCAGTGATGTTGTAGTATTGGAGCTGTGAGATTATTCCATTAAGATTTAAATAGCTGCTGGGAAATCAGACTGGTTACGTACACTCGTGTATGCATATAGGTACAGGCAACCCCCACCTCTGGGTTGCTATTTGTCTCCCACTCAGCACTGTGTCAGCTGGCCCTTGGCTGTGGCCCATTAGACTCTGTCATGACCTCTCTGCTCTGGCGCTCGCATAATCACCCAAATAGTTTAGACTGATTATGGGCCTCCTGCTAAGTATGCAGGCACACATACGCACTCTCTGCAGGACACACCTACACGACATACTCCGACCCCTTGCTGACCTCTCAATTTTATCAACACTCTTCTCATTCACGCTGGCGGTGACACACACACACCCTCCAACCAGAGGAGGTCCAGGGGGGACTCAGCAACAGACATGGTACAGCAGCTGCAGTCTGTATATTGTACTATATATGGTAATTGTATAAGGCAGTGATTGTTGGTGTACCAATGGCTCTGGATACGGACAGGCTGCCATTAACCCTCCATGTGCCGAACCAGATGACACAACCTCCCAGAGCTTCAATACGCTGCTTCTCATCCTGTAGTGGGAGAGAGAAAGATGGTATTATGTATAACGGTATGTGCTTGTATATGTGACAGACATCTCTGCTTAAGTGATGTTAGCGCCTGTGTGTGAAGTGAACAGTAATTAAGTGAGTGTGTTTTGTGTGTGTGTCTGTGTGCATTACCTCTCTATCAGGCTTATGAGGCTTCATCAGTTCCACGGCCTGGCCCTTCTTGACCAGCATGACCTGAGAGTCCCCCAGCCAGGCCACGTACAGGGTCCGCCCCCTCAGGAAGGTCACCACCCCCGTGGTGCCGCAGCGCAGGTTCTGTCACACACACACACACATTTAGACATAAATACAGTGTACAGTAATAACTGTTTACTATGATTCACAGAAATGTTACATCTATTAGAAGCAAATTCTGAACAGTAATAACAAATGCTCAGACATTTGAATTAACCTTGCTTCTCTGCAGTTCTACAATACCAGTAGTATTGAAATGAAACCTTCAAGATTAATGTGGCCATTGTTTGAGCCCTTACCTCCATCTTAGCTTTCCGGATGAAGCGTTCGTCGGTGACTCTGAAGGCGCGACAAAGGGCCTCCCCTGGATCCTGGCTGAAGCACTCCTGGTGCACCATGTTGACGTGGAGGTGGTTGGCGGCATAGATGGCAGCGTCCACGCCCCCGTGGCCATCGAACACGGCGAAGAAGGCCTGCTCCTCCTGGTCCTGAAAACACACAGTGTAGGGTCAAAGGTTAAAACAGTATGACCTGCAATGTCATATAGCTTTAATATTTCTTCCCTTCATTGGAGTCATCACTTGTTATAACATGATGGTGATTCATGTATAGTGACTCTCATGCTTTGTAAACATCAGAGTATGAAGCAATGCAAAGCATTCATCTGTCCTATCTCAATCATCTTTACAACAAGGTTCCATAAACAAACTTAACTGGTACATTTAAATTACCGTTGGGTATACAGCATAGTTGTGTGTCACTCTCATGACGTTGTGCGTTTTCCATGAATGGCATGTGTAGTGCCTCGTCGCGAATATGCAAATCCAAATATAACTGGTTTGTGTCTCCACTCATCCATCTGCTTTAATTAACTGGGGTTTAATGCCAATTAGCCGGCTTACCCACCACTAGCACGCTTAATAGAATGGATAAACATTTGATCCGACGGAATAATTATCTCATTATATATATGAGGATCTTTGAGCTGGTGTGTCTGCTTGTCTGGGATGTCTTATTGGTCGGTTGGTTCAGAAGTGATGTGAGGGAATTATCCATAATCATCTGGAAGGACTGGCAAACCAATAAGGATAGGATTTCAATGACATATCTGATTGACTCTGTGTGGCTCAGATAACATGCCATTATCAGCCTGGGGGTGTGTGTGTGTGTGTGTGTGTGTGTGTGTGTGTGTGTGTGTGTGTGTGTGTGTGTGTGTGTGCGTGCGTGCGTGCGTGCGTGCGTGCGTGCGTGCGTGCGTGCGTGCGTGCGTGCGTGCGTGCCCGAGGGAGCATGCTAGAGCACTATGGCCAATAATGCTATTAGAAGCATTTAATTCACTGGCAGCCACCTAATGTGCTATTATTTACTGCTCTCATTGGGGCTGTATTGGGGATAAGTTGGATAGTGGAGTTTTATTGATCTTCTCCCTATAGTGAAGTGAGATGGTAGCTTCCCTGCAGGGCATCTGGATTAGCCCACCGGGTTAGCCTACTGGGTTTACCCACTTGTAATCTGATCCTAGATCTGTGGTTAGAATCTTCTATCCTCATTAACCATGCTAGAGTGAACTGATCCTAGATCTGTGGTTAAGGACGACTCTGTTCATGCTTACCTGTATGTTGAACTGATCCTAGACCTGTGGTTAATGACTACTATGTTCATGCTTACCTCTATGATGAACTGCTCCTAGACCTGTGGTTAATGACTACTCTGTTCATGCTTACCTGTATGTTGAAGAGAGTGTTGAAGTCGGGGATGACGATATGTTTGTCCTCCATCTTGCGGCGCATGTTTTTGATGGCGTGGATGGAAGTCTCGTAGTAGGGCTGAGGGCGGCGGCGGTAAGGGAAGTCTTTCAGCCACAGGCAGCATGTTTCACACAGTTTGTTGAAAATGAGCCTGGCAAATGCCACCGACTCAATCTCTAAAAGACGACACGCATAAACAAACACACAAATGGCATGTGATCAGACCACAGGCTCACACACATGCAGTACACTACACACCATACACTATACACTACACACGGATGCATTAGTGCACTGGTGAAAAGAATGGCATTCAGATGCATATAGTCACATGAAAAGAATGTGCCGAATAATATACACGCATGTTTTCACGCACGCACGCACGCACGCACGCACACACGCACGCACACACGCACCCAAAGGATATCCAGCCAACTTGACACAACTGTGGGAAGCAATGGAGTCAATATGGAACGCTTTTGACACCATGAAGAATCCATGCCCTGACGAATTGAGGCTGTTCTGAGAGCAAAAGGGGGTGCAACTCAATATTAGGAAGGTGTTCTTAATGTTTTGTACACTCAGTGTAAATAAAGTACATATATAAACTCAGCAAAAATAGAAACATCCTCTCACTGTCAACTGCATTTATTTTCAGCAAACGTAACATGTGTAAATATTTGTATGAACATAACAAGATTCAACAACTGAGACATACATTGAACAAGTTCCACAGACATGTGACAAACATAAATTGAATAATGTGTCCCTGAACAAAGGGGGGGGTTGTCAAAATCAAAAGTAACAGTATCTGGTGTGGCCACCAGCTGCATTAAGTACATTAAGTGCATCTCCTCCTCATGGACTGCACCAGATTTGCCAGTTCTTGCTGTGCGATGTTACCCCACTCTTCCACCAAGGCACCTGCAAGTTCCTGGACATTTCTGGGGGGAATGACCCTAGCCCTCACCCTCCGATCCAACTGGTCCCAGACGTGCTCAATGGGATTGAGATCCGGGCTCTTCGCTGGCCAAGGCAGAACACTGACATTCCTGTCTTGCAGGAAATCACGCACAGAACGAGCAGTATGGCTGGTATCATTGTCATGCTGGAGGGTCATGTCAGGATCAGCCTGCATGAGGGAGCAGGATGCCTTCCCTGTAACGCACAGCGATGAGATTGCCTGCAATGACAACAAGCTCAGTCTGATGATGCTGTGACACACCACCCCAGACCATGACAACCCTCCACCTCCAAATCGATCCCGCTCCAGAGTACAGGCCTCTGTGTAACGCTCATTCCTTCAACGATAAACCCAAATCCGACAATCACCCCTGGTGAGACAAAACCGCGACTCGTTAGTGAAGAACACTTTTTGCCAGTCCTGTCTGGTCCAGTAACTGTAGGCAACATTGTTGCCGTTTATGTCTGGTGACGACCTGCCTTACAACAGGCCTACAAGCCCTCAGTCCAGCCTCTCTCAGCCTATTGCGGACAGTCTGAGCACTGATGTAGGGATTGTGTGTTCCTGGTGTAACTCGGGCAGTTGTTGTTGCCATCCTGTACCTGTCCATCAGGTGTGATGTTCGGATGTAACGATCCTGTGCAGGTGTTGTTACACGTGGTCTGCCACTGCAAGGACGATCAGCTGTCTGTCCTGTCTCCCTATAACGCTGTCTTGGGTGACTCACAGTACGGACATTGCAATTTATTTCCATGGCCAAATATGCAGTTCTCATGCCTCCTTGCAGCATGCCTAAGGCACGTTCATGCAGATGATCCGGGACCCTGGGCATCGTTCTTTAGGTGTTTTTCAGAGTCAGTAGAAAGGTCTCTTTAGTGTCCTAAGTTGTCATCACTGTGACCTTAATTGCCTACCATCTGTAAGCTGTTAGTATCTTAATGACCATTCCACAGGTGCATGTTCATTAATTGTTTATGGTTAATTGAACAAGCATGGGAAACCCTTTACAATGAAGATCTGTGAAGTTATTTGGATTTTTCCTAATTATCTTTGGAAGACAGGGTCCTGAAAAAGGGAAGTTTCTTTATTTGCTGAGTTTATACAGTACCAGTCAAAAGTTTGACACCTATTCAAGGGTTTTTATTTATTTGTACTATTTTCTCCATTGTAGAATAACAGTGAAGACATCAAAACTATGAAATAACACATATGGAACCATGTAGTAACCAAAAAAGTGTTAAACAAATCAAAATATATTTTATATTATTCAAAGTAGCCACCCTTTTCCTTGATGACAGCTTTGCACACTCTTTGCATTTTCTCAACCAGCTTCATGAGGGAGTCACCTGGAATGCATTTCAATTAACAGGTGTGCCTTGTTAAAGTTAATTTCTGGAATTTATTTCCATCTTAAATTGTTTGAGACAATCAGTTGTGTTGTGAAAAGGTAGGGGTGGTATACAGAAGATAGTCCTATTTGGTAAAAGACCAAGTCCATATTATGGAAAGAACAGCTCAAATAAGCAAAGAGAAACAACAGTCCATCATTACTTTAAGACATGAAGGTCAGTCAATCTGGAAAATTTAAAAAACTTCAAAAGTTTCTTCAAGTGCAGTCTCAAAAACCATAAAGCGCTACGATGAAACTTGCTCTCAAGAGGACCACTACAGGAAAGGATGACGCCGAGTTAGCTCTGCTACAGAGGATACGTTCATTAGAGTTAACAGCACCTCAGATTGCAGCCCAAACAAATGCTTCACTTAGTTCAAGTAACAGATACATCTCAACATCAACTGTTCACAGGAGACTGTGTGAATCAGGCCTTCATGGTTGAATTGCTGCAAAGGAACCACTACTAAAGGACACCAATAATAAGAAGAGACTTGCTTGGGCCAAAAAACATGAGGAATGGACATTAGACCGGTGGAAATCTGTCCTTTGGTCTGATGAGTCCAAATTTGAGATTTTTGGTTGCAGCCCCTGTGTCTTTGTGAGACGCAGAGTAGGTGAACGGATGATCTCCCCATGTGTGGTTCCCACCGTGAAGCATGGCGGAGGTGGTGTGATGGAATGGGGCTGCTTTTCTGGTGACACTGTCAGTGATTTATTTTGAATTCACATTCTTAAAATAATGTGTTGATCCTAACTGACCTAAAACAGGGAATTTTTACTAGGATTAAATGTCAGGAATTGTGAAAAACTGAGTTTAAATTTATTTGGCTAAGGTGTATGTAAACTTCAACTATATATATATATATATATATATATATATATATATATATATATATATATATATATATATATATACTCTTCCTGCCTCTTTCTCTCTCTCCCTGGAAAAAACAGAGATCTTAAAGGAGTGTTGCAGAGTTATTTAGACTGCTGTTTCCTTCTCTTCTAAAAGACCTCTGCTCTCGCTTGTTCGCTCCACAGAGTACTTTATTTTGTCACTAACAAAGTAAAGGGAATTATAAGTGACAGTGGATGGCATCAAACTGTGGAATGAGAAAAGTGAGTCAGGAAGTGCAACTGTTTGAATGCTAAGTATTAGATGAGTATACAAATGGTGATTTTTCTAATTTGTCCATGGTGTTGACTGAAACAACACCTAAACTGACAAAGACTTTGAATTTCAGCTAATATATTGTATAACAAGTAACTCTGTCCATACAGTAGCCTAGCTAGGTCAGTACATGACCTGATTTTGCATGTCAGGCATGGGCTGACAGGGGACTCACGGGGGAAAGGGTCTACTCCATCCTCAACAGTCTTCTGGATGTGGTAGATGGAGAGGTCACTCTGCAGAACACTGTCTGCTGTAGACCGTGCCAGGGCAGCCGCCAGGGAGAAGGGGCAGTTACTGTAGGGAAAAAAAGGGAAATGGAGGCGTTATAACAGGAAGGAAGAGAGATCAAAGCGTGGGAGGAAGAGGGAAGAAAGTTGTCATGACGTTGGCCTCTTTGGGTAGAGCAAGCCCCATCCCCCTCTCCCTGCCTCCCCCTTGCCTCCTTCAACTAGGTTGCTGTGGTCAGAGAGACGTCGTAAATTCCTGAGGATCTCCTCATGGACACACAGTATAGAGAGAGTACATTTTCAGAGAGAACAAAGTAATTCCTTCCACCTCACAGATAAGATGAATGAGTGAGTATGATACTGTTGTATAATTGTGTAATATGATTTTGGACTACAAAATACAATTCTCTTTTGATTTGAACTAAATCAGAGGACCGCCCCTGAGCCCAGTTAGGGTCAGACATCCTGGGACAGCCCTTTTCGGCCCTTCCGAATAAAACCCCCACTCAGGTTTTCGATCGGCAGACCGAGCTTACCTTAATTACGAGATGGCGAAAGGTTGCAGACCATGTTTTTCTCCATTAGAAGGACAAAGGTTGTAGATCATTGCTGAAAATTTTAACCATACCACGTGGTTAAACTCTTAGACTATCGATACCGACAGAATAAGAACAAGTCTTTGATATTAATTACTAGTCTGCAGCTAGGAATTCGGTATCATTGAACGCGAAGAACGACAACCACCGAAACATCCATTCTATAACGAATGTCACTCTGAACTATTCCCTCTAACCACGACAGAGAGAGAGGGAGAGAGATGGACAATTCTACAAAATAAATGCATTTTTCACCAGTGATCAAGATGACACACTGAGCGTAAATACAGTGGGGAGAACAAGTATTTGATACACTGCCGATTTTGCAGGTTTTCCTACTTAAAAAGCATATAGTTGAATGAACCAAACTTCCATCCGTTTTGCAACAAAGCACTAAAGTAATACTGCAAAGAATGTGGCAAAGGAATTTTTTTTTTCCTGAATACAAAGCGTTATGTTTTGGGCATATCCAACACATGAGTACCAATTTCCATATTTTCAACTATGGTGGTGTCTGCATCATGGGTATGCTTGTCATCAAGGACTGGGGAGTTTAAAAAAAATAAACGTAATGAAGCTAAGCACATACAAAATCCTAGATGAAAACCTGGTTCAGTCTGCTTTCCACCAGACACTGTGAAACAAATTCACCTTTCAGCAGATCAATAACCTAAAACACAACACCAAATATACACTGGAGTTGCTTACCAAGGAAACACTGGCCGAGTTAAAGTTTGACTTAAATTTGCTTGACAATCTTCAGCAAGACTTGAATTGCTGTCAAGCAATGATCAACAACCAACTTGAATTTTGAAAATATACAGTGGGGAGAACATGTATTTTCTACAGTGCCGATTTTGCAGGTTTTCCGACTTACAAAGCATGTAGAGGTCTGTAATTTTTATCATAGGTACACTTAATCTGTGAGAGACGGAATCTAAAACAAAAAATCCAGAAAATCACATTGTATGATTTTTAAGTAATTAATTGCATGACATAAGTATTTGATCACCTACCAACCACCTACCAACCAGTAAGAATTCTGGCTCTCACATACCTGTTAGTTTTTCTTTAAGAAGCCCTCTTTTCTTTTCTTGGAGAAGCCTGTTCTCCACTCATTACCTGTATTAACTGCACCTGTTTGAACTCTTTACCTGTATAAAAGACACCTGTCCACACACTCAATCAAACAGACTCCAACCTCTCCACAATGGCCAAGATCAGAGAGCTGTGTAAGGACATCAGGGATAAAATTCTAGACCTGCACAAGGCCGGGATGGGCGACAGGAGAATAGGTAAGCAGCTTGGTGAGAAGGCAACAACTGTTGGCGCAATTATTAGAAAATGGAAGAAGTTCAATATGACGGTCAATCACCCTCGGTCTGAGGCTCCATGCAAGATCTCACCTCATGGGGAATCAATGATCATGAGGAAGGTGAGGGATCAGCCCAGAACTGCACGGCAGGACCTGGTCAATGACCTGAAGAGAGCTCGGACCACAGTCTCAAAGAAAACCATTAGTAAAACACTACGCCGTCATGGATTAAAATCTTGCAGCGCTCAAGCCAGCGCATGTCCAGGACCGTCTGAAGTTTGCCAATGACCATCTGGATGATCCAGAGGAGGAATGGGAGAAGGTCATGTGGTCTGATGAGACAAAAATAGAGCTTTTTGGTCTAAACTCCACTCGCTGTGTTTGGAGGAAGAAGAAGGATGAGTACAACCCCAAGAACACCATCCCAACCGTGAAGCATGGAGGTGGAAACATAATTCTTTGGGGATGATTTTCTGCAAAGGGGACAGGACGTCTGCACCATATTGAGGGGAGGATGGATAGGGCAATGTATCGCGAGATCTTGGCCAACAATCTTCTTCCCTCAGTAAGAGCAAAAGATGGTTCGTGGCTGGGTCTTCCAGCATGACAACGACCCGAAACACACAGCCAGGGCAACTAAGGAGTGGCTCCGTAAGAAGCATCTCAAGGTCCTGGAGTGGCCTAGCCAGTCTCCAGACCTGAACCCAATAGAAAATCTTTGGAGGGAGCTGAAAGTCCGTATTGCCCAGCGACAGCCCCGAAATCTGAAGAATCTGGAGAAGGTCTGTATGGAGGAGTGTGCCAAAATCCCTGCTGCAGTATGTGCAAACCTGGTCAAGAACTACAGGTAACGTATGATCTCTGTAATTGCAAACAAAAGTTTCTGTACCAAATATTAAGTTCTGCTTTTCTGATGTATCAAATACTTATGTCATGCAATAAAATGCAAATTAATTACTTAAAAATCATACAATGTGATGTTCTGGATTTATGTTTTAGATTCTGTCTCTCACAGTTGAAGTGTACCTATGATAAAAATGACAGACCTCTACATACCTCTACATGCTTTGTAAGTAAGAAAACCTGCCAAATCGGCAGTGTATCAAATACTTGTTCTCCCCACTGTATATTAGTGGGTTTTTTCCCCTTTAATTAAAAATAATAAATCATTTTTCTTCCACTTTAACGTTACACATTATTTTGTGTAGATCATTAACAAAAAAATACAATTAAATCCATTTGAATCCTACTTTATAACAAAATGTGAAGAAATCCAAGGGGGATGAATTCCTAACTGTATGATAAGCACTGTATATGGGGGTAACCAAAGTGACTCAGCCTAGCTACTCTATAAGAGGAATGCTCAAATTAACATGAGATAACTTTACATATCTCAGATAACAGGTTAAATGTCTCTTTGTGCCAAGTGCCATACACGTTCACATTCCATCTTATTGCGGGTAAGCAGTGATAACCAGTCTAGCTACAATACCTGTTTAACATATTGGGTCAAGTGTAACAATTATCATCGGGGAAGTTGATATCTTTTTGGCAGAGACTCATACAAAGTAAAAACATTTACAGCATCCTCTGAAATGTAGATCATGTTGAAACTGCAGCTGCATTAATAACATTTGATAGCAAGGTCATAGGTTATTTTTAACTGCACAATATTCTAATTTAGATCGAGAAGTTAAGAATGAGTCAAAGTTGATCTTAAGCCTAAAATGTGATTATCTCTACTCCAGATACTACAGTCTATTAACTCAGGCAAAGATTATTTGACTAATTGCTGGTTAATGTAATAATAATAATAATGTATGCCATTTAGCAGACGCTTTTATCCAAAGCCAAAGATGGACTGTCTCAAACCACATCTGTATTTATTTATTTTTGCTCCTACTGTAACCACAGAGTTAGTTTTACCACAATAACTGACTGACAAGTATTGCATTAACACTATTTGATATGTGCATCAATGTTTTACAAACCCCAAAATATCCTAGCATTGTAAGAGCCATCCTCTACCAACTGAGCTACAGAGGAGATTTGTTGTATTCTAAATTAGACTCTAATGGTCTAGTACAGGTAGCCAGGTTAGTATCAGTGCTTATATAACTCCTGTGTTACTAGAGAGCAGTTGGCAGGATATTCTCTGGGGTTTAAAGTTGGTGGTGTGTGTGTAGAGAGCTGGACAAGAGAAGCAGAGAGCTTTTCCTGACACCCACACACACGCGTGGTCATCCCACCCATCCTACAACGAGTAGGAGATCAACATAAGGCCTCCTATACCACTGGTGGTTTTCCAAAAGAGTCACGATTATTCTGAAACCACTACAATTCAATGTGTTAATGTTGAGTGCTGAGATGAGTCAATTTAAAACACAGTACAAAATCTATTTTGACTGAACACATTTTTGATTCCTCTCTTGTATCATTTTATTCACCAACAATCTAACTCTCAAATAAACCCTCTTTCAAGTTGGACCCACTTGCTCATAAAAAAACACTACTCTACCTGAATGTGGAGAGGACAGGGAGTGGGTAGATGGCCTGAGGTTGTGTGGTGGGAGGCGTGTGCGTTGGTATGAGTGTACAGTTTTGTATGTGTGTGTAGGAAGATAATGTGGGGTGGATCTGTGGTTAAGTGGTGTGTGTGAAAAAATACATGACATAGGTAAGGCATGGTCTCTCTATATGTGATTATATGGATGACAGTGCTACAGCGAGAGAGAGAGATGCTAACAGCCTCATTGGTCCCAAGCTGCCATCTTTGCTAGTCCACCTCCTCCGCGTTTCCATTCATAGAAATTCTGTCTTTCTTCCTCGCTCTTTCTCTCTCGCTAGCTCACATACTCTGCCACTGCCTTGCTGAGAGGGGCGTGTGCCGACGTGGGTAGCCCTCATTGGCTGAGGGACTCCGGCACATTCGTCAGCAGCCAATAAGGTCCCCCCTCTGCTTGTGCGACACAGTGAAGTCAGATCAGTGTGAAGGAATGGGGATGAGGAGGAGAGAGAGGCTCTTTTCACACATTTATCTCTGTGAATTCTATTTTACAAACCTAACTACGTGCATTGCTTCTCATCGTGACGACAACAGATACAATGTGTTAGAGCTTCACATCTTGCAGTTTTTTTCATCTATTGGCTGACAACTCCTTTACTGGGTTATTTCTATATACATTGCCTTCAGAAAGTATTCAGAGCCCTTGACCTTTTCCACTTTTAGATGTGTTACAGCCTGAATTTAAAATGGATTGAGATTGTCACTTACCTACACACAATACCCCATAATGTCAAAGTGGAAATGTGTTTTTAGAAATGTTTACAAATCAATTCAAAATTAAAAGCTGAAATGTCTTGAGCCAATTAGTATTCAACCCCTTTGTTTTTGCAAGCCTAAATAAGTTGAGGAGTAAACATTTGCTTAACAAGGTCCCTCAGTCGAATAGTGAATTTCACGCACAGATTCAACCAAAAAGACCAGGGAGCTTTTCTAATGCCTCGCAAAGAAGGGCACAGATTGGTAGTTGGATTTTAAAAAATCAGACACTGAATATTTTGAGCCTAGTGAAGCTATTAATTAGGCTTTGGATGGTGTATCAATACACTTAGTCACTACAGAGTTACAGGCATCCTTCCTTACTGAGTTGACGGAGAGGAAGGAAACCGCTCAGGGATTTCACCATGAGGCCAGTGGTGACTAAAACAGTTACAGAGTTTAATGGCTGTGATAGAAGAACACTGACGATGGATCAACAACTTTGTAGTTACTTTACAAAACAAACCTAAATGGCCGAGTGAAAAGAAGGAAGCCTGTACAGAATAAACATATTCCAAAACATCCATCCTTTTTCCAACAAAGCACTAAAGTAATACTGCAAAAAATGTGGCAAAGTAATTCACTTTTTGTCCTGAATACAAAGCTTTACATACATATACCACTTTACATATTTTCAACTATGCTGGTGTTTGCATCAAGCAAACGCTCTTGCATCTGCTTAACAAGTTACATAAAAAGTTGCATGAACTGTGTGCAATAATAGTGTTTAACATGATTTGTTAATGACTACCTCATCTCTGTACCCCACACATACATTTATCTGTAAGGTCCCTCAGCCGAGCAGTGAATTTCAAACACATATTCCACAACAAAGATCAGGGAGGTTTTCCAGTGCCGCACAAAGAAGTGCACCTATTGGTAGATGAAAATAACACACAAAAAAACAGACATTGAATATCCCTTTGAGCATGGCGAAGTTATTCATTAAACTGTGGATGGTGTATCGATACAGCCAGTCACTACAGAGATACAGATGCCCTTCCTAACTCAGTATCCAGAAAGGAAGGAGACCGCTCAGGGATTTCACCATGAGGCCAATGGTGACTTTAAAACAGTTACAGAGAAAGGAGAAAACTGAGGAGGATCAACAACATATAGCTACTCCACAATACTAACATAAATGGCAGAGTGAAAAGAAGGAAGCCTGTACAGAATACATATTTTTCCAAAACATGCATCCTGTTTGCAATAAGGCACTAAAGTAAACTTTATGTCCTGAATACAAATAATCATTTTTGGGGCAAATAAAACACAACACATTACTGAGTACCACTCTTCATATTTTAAAACATGGTGGTGACTGCATCATGTTATGGTATGCTTGTCATTGCCTAGGGAGTGTTTTAGGATAAAAATAAACATAAGAGCGCTAACCATAGGCAAAATCCTAGAGGAAAACCTGGTTCAGTCTGCTTTCCAACAGACTGAGAGACAAATTTGCCTTTCAGCAGGACAATAACCTAAAAAAGAAGGCCATATACTGGAGTTACTTACCAAGATAACATTGAAAGTTCCCGAGTTACAGTTACAGTTTTGACTAAAATCACTTTGAAAATTGAAAATGGCTGTCTAGCAATGAATACGTCAAGGGGTATGAATACTTTCTGAAGGGACTTTATACAGTTGATTCCATATCTATAATTGAGGCCCTATAGGAGCTTTTTATATTCTCCCCATGCCAGCTAGTCTACAGCGAAACTCCTTATCATCATGGGCGATGTTACCGATTGCATGGTCTAGATCTGTATTGACTTCCATAGCGTAGCTGTGAGTCTGGGAGAAACAGAGCGTAGCGTAGAGGGCTTTACTGCAGCTTACTGCAGCTGCTGTCTGTGGAGGTGAAAGATCTGGGTCGGGGAGCCTTGCTTTGACGTCATACTGAGAGAGAGGAGGCTCAGCTCGGCTTCACTACTGCACAGAGGGAGGAAGAGACAGAACGACAGAGACAGGATGAGGGAGGAACAGTGGGAGAGAGAAAGAGACTCACCATAACCTCAGATTGAGAACTAGTACCTCTCTCTGAAGTGTATTTATCAAATGTAAAAGACTGCTGGCAGCTCCACTGTTCTAGTCTCCCAGAGACGTCTCTCACTGAAAATGAACATAATGTTCATAAGGATCCCAGTGAATCCTCTCTTTAGTGTTCTCTCTCTCTTTCTTGCAAACCTGAGTTCTTCTCTTTTCCTTACTAATTCCCCTCCTGTGTCACAGGGGGTTTGGTGGGCTCTTTATTCCCTTAGCTGATCAGGTTATCTACAGCAGGAATGTGTGTGCTTTTCATTTTAGAAACAACTATGGCTGGGGAAAAGGCGGGTGTGAGAAGCTCAATCAGACGAACTTGGACTCAAAAATGAAATACGAAAAAAATACCAAGAAAAATACCAAGAACTGGGCCAAGATATGAGAAGTGGCCAACAAGGGATCAACTTTGGGCCATAACACTGTCAACATCACGTAAAACCACTAGATGTAGACATGTTTAGATCCGGTCTGTTTTATGGCCTGTTTTTGTGTTGTGGATTTGTCTCCCTGCTAGCACAGTGCCATTAAGTAATTAATGAATCTATCCATCCATGTGGAAGGAGCTTGCAAGCACAATAAGTAGACATTGTTATGGATGCCTCGTTTCAAGGAGGTTCCCCTGGGGGTTTTGTTAACTATGGCAGAATGAAAGCGTATCCATCGTCGCATGACAGATGAGTCAGTCTCAAAGAGGACATTCTGTAGATAACAGAGGAGGCTGGTGGTAGGAGCCATAGGAGGACAGGCTCATTGTAATGGCTGGAATGGAATTGATGGAACGATATCAAACATATGGAAACCATATGTTTGACTCCATTCCAGTGATTCCATTCCAGACATTACAATGAGCATGTCCTCCTACAGCTCACCCCACCAGCCTCCACTGGTGGAGAAGCAATCTGCCATGATCCACATAAACAGGACTCTGCTACAATTCCTCCTGGGCACTATTGGCATATGATTCTCACCGATATCTACAGCTACGCAGTAGGAAATCTTTACACAAAGAAAAGAAAAGGTTGCAAAGTGAGCACCTTGGCTACTTTACAGTCTAGCATGAACCTGTGACATGGCTGAAGGACTCTATCAAGGCTCTGGCAACTAACACTGTGTTGCATGTAAATGAAAAGGAGAGACTGAGCTATGCTTATTGACTCAGGAACAACATAAATGGAAGTCATCGTGTTCCTGGTACTTGGAATATACATTTCTAATAGGGTGGCTGAGGATGGACTCTCATTCTCTCAGTGATATTGGTCCCCTAATAATATTGGGATGGCTGATTTTAGTATCACTCCCTATCACTCCCTAAATGTCTACTGTTGAATGCTTGATAAAGACTCTTGAAGGCAAATGGCTATTTTTACTCATAATGGCTCTTCCTTATGGAAGCTGTTATGTTCATAGAGCCCCTGGATATTTGAGGGTTAGGGTTTGATTTCAACCATGCCCACTAACACAGGATGATAACGCCTAGGGAGAATTATCATGCAAAGAGAAACGGCTGTGCTGAATGCGCTCTATCCAATCGTACGGCAGAACCTACAGACAGTGGAACAGACCTGCCCACAAAATACAGCGCCTCAGACTTGTTTACAGAAGACAACACATCGGCAATGTTATGTTAAAATAACACTTGGCCCCTAAGCCCTTTATAGAGTGACCACTTGCTGATGTGTTTGATAGTGATCATGGTCTACCACTGTTTTGGGCTAAATAGAATTGAGACGATGCGCACTTGTATTGCAACTGCCATTTGTCAATATTACAAAATTCACAACTCATTTGCGAGCATCTTGCGTTCCATCACGACCTGTTTTGTAACATGATTCGCTATGAAACACTGCCAGACAGACTCACACGGTAATAGATAGTGAGAAAGTTTTTACATTTACATTTAAGTCATTTAGCAGACGCTCTTATCCAGAGCGACTTACAAATTGGTGCATTCACCTTATGACATCCAGTGGAACAGTCACTTTACAATAGTGCATCTAAATCTTAAAGGGGGGGTGAGAGGGATTACTTATCCTATCCTAGGTATTCCTTAAAGAGGTGAGGTTTCAGGTGTCTCCGGAAGGTGGTGATTGACTCCGCTGTCCTGGCGTCGTGAGGGAGTTTGTTCCACCATTGGGGGGGCCAGAGCAGCGAACAGTTTTGACTGGGCTGAGCGGGAGCTGTACTTCCTCAGTGGTAGGGAGGCGAGCAGGCCAGTGGATGAACGCAGTGCCCTTGTTTGGGTGTAGGGCCTGATCAGAGCCTGGAGGTACTGAGGTGCCGTTCCCCTCACAGCTCCGTAGGCAAGCACCATGGTCTTGTAGCGGATGCGAGCTTCAACTGGAAGCCAGTGGAGAGAACGGAGGAGCGACGTGAGAGTGTGACGTGAGAGAACTTGGGAAGGTTGAACACCAGACGGGCTGCGGCGTTCTGGATGAGTTGAAGGGGTTTAATGGCACAGGCAGGGAGCCCAGCCAACAGCGAGTTGCAGTAATCCAGACGGGAGATGACAAGTGCCTGGATTAGGACCTGCGCCGCTTCCTGTGTGAGGCAGGGTCGTACTCTGCGGATGTTGTAGAGCATGAACCTACAGGAACGGGCCACCGCCTTGATGTTGGTTGAGAACGACAGGGTGTTGTCCAGGATCACGCCAAGGTTCTTAGCGCTTTGGGAGAAGGACACAATGGAGTTGTCAACCGTGATGGCGAACCTTTGCTACGGACTCGATAAGATGATTTAGCTAGCGTCACCTGCCTGCACAATGTGCCTGCTAGCTACTATCTAGCTTCATTGACAAAAACAGAGATGGAAATTAGCTAGCTAATGATTTTGGGAACTGATAAACATTGTGTAGCTTGTGCTTTATTTACGATAGTTTGTGACACCTTGCTGATGAAGTTGCAGACAGGTTCTCAGAAATTGTCCCACTGGATGTCATAAGGTGAATGCACCAATTTGTAAGTCGCTCTGGATAAGAGCGTCTGCTAAATGACTTAAATGTAAATGTAAATGTAAATCAGTCCTGCACGGCAGCTGACTTGATACTGTCTGGAGTGAGTGCACTACTAGTTTAATTTTTTTTAAATGTAGTGGGGCAAAAAAGTATTTTGGCTCATCCTGACATGACCCTCCAGCATGACAATGCCACCTGTCATACTGCTCGTTCTGTGCGTGATTTCCTGCAAGACAGGAATGTCAGTGTTCTGCTATGGCCAGCGAAGAGCCCGGGTCTCAATCCCATTGAGCACGTCTGGGACCTATTGGATCGGAGGGTGAGGGCTAGGGTCATTCCCCCAAGAAATTGCAGGTGCCTTTGTGGATGAGTGGGGTAACACCTCATAGCAAGAACTGGCACATCTGGTGCAGTCCATGAGGAGGAGATGCACTGCAGTACTTAATGCAGATTTTGACCCCCCGCCCCCTTTGTTCAGGGACACATTATTACATTTCTGTTAGTCACATGTCTGTGGAACTTGTTCAGTTTATGTCTCAGTTGTTGAATCTTATGTTAATACAAATATTTACACATGTTAAGTTTGCTGAAAATAAACGAAGTTGACAGTGAGAGGACATTTCTTTTTTTGCTGAGTTTATGTAGACTACTTATATGTACAGTTGTCGGAAGTTTACATACACTTTGGTTGGAGTCATTAAAACTTGTTTTCAACTAACTATAGTTTTGGCAAGTCGGTTCTACTTTTTGCGTGACACAAGTCATTTTTCCAACAGTTGTTTAGAGACAGATTATTTCACTGTATCACAATTCCAGTGGATCAGACGTTTACATACACTAAGTTGACTGTGCCTTTATACAGCTTGGAAAATACCAGAAATTATTTAATGGCTTTAGAAGCTTCTGATAGGCTAATTGACATCATTTGAGTCAATTGGAGGTGTACATGTGGATGTATTTCAAGGCCTACCTTCAAACGCAGTGCCTCTTTGTTTGACATCATGGGAAAATCAAAAGAAATTGGAGACCTTCACATGTCTGGTTCATTCTTTGGGAGCAATTTCGAAACGCCTGAAGGTACCACATTCATCTGTACAAACAATAGTACGCAAGTATAAACACCATGGGACCATGCAGCTATCATACCTCTCAGGAAGGTCTCCTAGAGATGAACGTACTTTGGTGCGAAACGTGCTAATCAATCCCAGAACAACAGCAAAGGACCTTGTGAAGATGCTGGAGGAAACAGGTACAAAAGTATCTATATCCACAGTAAAAACGAGTCCTATATCGACATAACCTGAAAGGCCGCTCAGCAAGGAAGAAACCACTGCTCTAAAACCGGCATAAAAAAATCCAGACTACAGTTTGCAACTGCACATGGGGACAAAGATCGTACATTTTGGAGAAATGTCCTCTGGTCTGATGAAACAAAAATTTAACTGTTTGGCCATAATGACCATCGTTATGCTTGGAAGAAAAAGGGGGAGGCTTGCAAGCCGAAGTACACCATCCCAACCGTGAAGCACGGTGGTGGCAGCATCATGTTGTGGGGGTGCTTTGCTGCAGGAGAGACTGGTGCACTTCACAAAATAGATGGTATCATGAGGGGGAAAATGATGAGGCTATATTTAAGTTACATCTCAAGACATCAGTCAGGAAGTTAAAGCTTGGTTGCAAATGGGTTTTCCAAATGGACAATGGCCCAAAACATACCTTCCAAAGTTGTGGCAAAATGGCTTAAGGACAACAAAGTCAAGATATTGGAGTGGCCATCACAACGCCCTGACCACAATGCTATAGAACATTTGTGGGCAGAACTGAAAAAGCGTGTGCGAGCAAGGAGGCCAACAAACCTGACTCAGTTACACCAGCTCTGTCAGGAGGAATGGGCCAAAATTCACCCAACTTATTGTTGGAAGCTTGTGGAAGGCAACCCGAAACGTTTGACCCAAGTTAAACAATGTAAAGGCAATGGTACCAAATACTAATTGAGTGTATATAAACTTCTGACCCACTGGGAATGTGATGAAATAAATAAAAGCTGAAATAAATAATTCTCTACTATTATTCTGACATTTCACATTCTTAAAATAAAGTGGTAATCCTAACTGATCTAAAACAGGGAATTGTTACTAGGATTAAATGTCAGGAATTGTGAAAAACTGAGTTGAAATGTATTTGGCTAAGGTGTATGTAAACTATTTAGTGCCAAAAATAAGGGGTTAAATACATTTGTTTTTTTAAATGTTTCTTGATGTTTCTTATATCGCTCAGACATTTCAGAACAAACTTCCTTTTGATTTTTGGGGGGAATATCTGTAGATCCATGAAGTGAATATGTTGTTCAATGCATTTGTATTAGCTAATAGCAGTAAGGCCAAATCTTTTTTTTTTATCATACAAAAATGTTTTATACTTCCATTTAAAAAAAAAATCTAATTCTAAATCAAATAGCTAAATGATCCTTGGTATGATTTTCTCAAAACAATTCCATATAGTTTAGCAGAACCCCTCCACCCTGTCCCCCTGCTTAGACAGGGCTTAGACTGTTATGGGTTAATACCAAGGTCATATTGTGGATTCAGCAGTAGATTGTATGGTAGAGCCATCACATGCCCAGAGCAAGCTTTGCTGAAAGCTCGGGAGCAGATCACGAGGGACCGTAATATTATGTTCAGATGCCACAGCTATTAACTTTGCTCAAGATACTCATGGATTAGAACATGGAATTGTTCCCTCAGAAGTTATAGGACAGGTCACATAGCTATTATTTTTTGAACAATACATTGATATCCCTGTGGTAGTAAGACCATCAAGAAGGTTAACCTTTTCCTACTACCAGTGACAGAGTGGTAAAAAAATTGGTGGGTAAACTCTGATCGCCAGTCGCGGGGAAAAAGTAACACTCCCTCCCTATACTTTCAAAGTATTTTTCTGCAAAAGATTGAGAAACTTAGTCTGGCAGACGCGACTCACGTGACTCACAGCGAAGGGAGAGCTGTGACACACTTGTCTGGACAGGAGGCAGTTGTAAAAGCAGACTCATTGATTGGGTCTCTCAAAAGATTTTTTTTCTCCTGGGGGGTTGAGACCTCTCATTGTTTGGCTTTGAAAATCCAACCGATGCAATGAAAGGGAGCTTGTGGGCTGTGTGTGGCTGTGTGTGGCTGTGTGTGGCTGTGTGTGGCTGTGCCTGTGGATATTTGAGTGAGAAAGACACGGAGGAGAACTAATCAGTAAAAGCACAGCCACCTTCAATATTGACTCAACGTGCCAACAACATCAAAATAGTTCTCCCTCTCATGCATGTCCCTCTGGTCAGGTAACATGTAGGTTGCTAGGACAGGGTGCTTATTATCACACTGCACTTCAGAAGATCACCCAACGATCAGCCAATGAAGAACCAAGAGCACACTGGTTTTACATGTCTGCATGTCTGGTTTGGGTTAGAGGATATGCCAACATGTCATCATGGACAAACAAAGATGTTCTTAGTTTTGGAGACAAGTGTGAATAGTAAGCCTACGTTGGTTCAGACATACTATAGATACATTTGAATCATTAGATGGATGTCTGTTTGTTACTATAGCAAGTATATGTGGTTCACATTATGTGTTAAATATTTGTTTTTCTTCTAGAGTAGTGAAGGGGTAAAAAAGGTGAGACATGTCAGCTCTGAGATTAACTGAGCACTGAGACTGGCTCTATTTAGGAGAGTGTGACCTAGTTGGGCCAAAGAGAACAGTTATTTGGGCTGTTGTGACATTGAAGGACGAGGAGCCCTGCATCCTGGTATTTTGGCACTAAAAGAAAGACTATGGTTGAAAATCCCTATGCATCACAACCATAGCTGCATCTTATACATCAGTGACATACCCTATAGTCTGTTTTCATATAATCTGAACAACAATTACAGTATGGAGAACAGATTAACTGGGGTGGAATGTTATGATTCTATATTGACTTTGCCTTAAAGCAAGAGTATGACATTGTTGCTGTTCGTAGCATTGCATGCAAGAGAAGCCAGCGAGCATTTGGCCTCCCTTGATAAAAAATGTAATTTAATAATAGCCCATAAGCATTGAGCTAAACTAAGTGAACTGCTGTGAGCTGTGAATAGTCCTGGTGCACCAAAAAAAAAGTGTCAAGAGATGCTAGTTTGGATTTGGCTTCAGACCAATCACATCAGAATCCAAACGTCATTTTCAGATAAATGTTTGCATCTCGTTGTTGTGTTGTTGTCCTCTGGTGGCTAGCTAGCTAGCTTAAATGGTCCCTTTCCTAAATTAGCCATGGATGGAGATAGGGATTTGGACTTGTCGTTTTACTTAATTTATCCGCACTGGCCAATGATTATAACGGCAATTCTAATTCAACCATAAATTCATACATTGTGCCCCTAGCCTGAGAGGATGGAAGTTCAACATGTAGTATGCTAACGTTAACTAGCTGGCCTGGCATATTGTTTCCCATGAAAGAAAGTAAGGCTAGCGAGTAAGCATTTTTGGCAGGTAGCCTAGGTCAACAAAAGCTAAAAGTGTGTACTGTATGACAGAGTCATAGACCATGTAGGCAACACAAAAGAGGAGGATGGCATTTGCGTATGGTGTGTCAACATGTTTTTTCTACTTGCACACGCATGCACACTCACAGAAATCAGTACCATGAACAGCCACATCATATTTAGCTTACGTAGATTGGACTAAATATTCGTTGGTATCTTTTTGTTGACACTGTATTAGACTAAGTATAGGTTATTCGATTATGTTGACATGTTGAAGATGAAATGGTGCTGGAATAGTAGAGGCAGCTCCTGTTTTCTTGCGACTTGTGGTAACTCTCCATGGTTCTAAATCAATAGTTGTTTAGTAAGTCCAAAAATGTCGGAAACATTACCTTACTTGACCATGCTGTAGGTCATGTAACTGTTCGTTATATGCAATATGTTTTGTGGACTTCACTGGACAGATGTTGCTCTCCGGTTTTGTAATGCAAATGAGTGGTTGAATTTATTCTGCCATTTTGCTTTCTTACTGACTCGCCCTTAGGCCTATATATCACAGTGTCAAGGCATATGAACTACCAGGTGATAGAGCAAGCAATGCAATCATCACAACTCATAGTTTGTAATATGGCTTTTTTTTGGCTTGGCTGGTGATTTTACCCACGCACCGCTACTGCTCAAATCAGCTCTTCACGAAGATCGTGCCCTAATTGGATTTGAGTAGAATAAGAATTCTCTGTGTCATATACTTTGGTTTGGGCAAAACAGTTACATAATCTTGAGCTCTTGAGAGACATTCCAAGCTCGATAACTTTTTTTTGAGGATATTTCACCTGCAGCTTTAGAAGCCTGAAATAGCTGCCTCTATCAATTTCCAGTCAAACTCACACAAATACTAAAACAAATACTTATATACTGGCATATGAAAAAGAAAGCAGAGTTTGTAAGGTCACAAAATCTCTGGGCTCGTACTGGTGATGCCCTATGCTGGGGTCGGGGAAGCTGATAGTCTCAGTCCACCTTTCATTATACAGTCAAATAGGATGGTCGGCTTTCTGGAAGACAAGCTGCACTGGGAAGAAATGCTCTCATTCTTTTGTTTAAAATGGCACAGCGACGGGTTAGAGTTCATTTGTTTGTTTTCCAACTGCATCTGCTGTTGTTTATTTCGATCCTTCATAAATGACTTTCACCAACTGCTATATTTGGCCACAATATTACAGAGAGCTTTTACAGGCTGTACCAATAAAATGAAGAGAAATTGCTTTAATGCTATGAGGTGTTTTGGAGAGGAATGCAATGTACAAGTACTCTTGTACAGTACTTGATACATGAGTCATGCATTGAACCAGGGTTTGCTTTACTGTTATGCCCAAGCAATTGTTCTTTCTGAAAAACGTGCAATCACAGGTAAAATATCAAGGTTGTTTAGTCATCTTTGTCATTTTGAAATGAAATTGACAAAATATTAGCTCCAACTGCCAAGATCTTTCAAATGATTCTCTAATTTCAAGAGAATAAATAAGTCTTGACTTTATTTATTTTTTACAGATCACAGTCATTAAATCAGTCGATCTGCTCTTTCATGAGAAATCCACATTGGAAATCTCCATTACTGTTGATCTGACACACACATTTCCCGATTTCACCTGGATGGGTAGATAATCTTATCAGTCAATGGCATGTAGGGTTGAGGAATGGAGGCTGATGATCAATCTCACACAAATCATCAAGGAACCCACCAGGTACAACCCTCCGTTAACATGGGCCACCTCATAGACATTATCCTGACCAACTTGCCCTCCAAATACACCTCCGCTATTTTCAATCAGGATCTCAGCGATCACTGCCTCATTGCCTGTATCCACTATGGGTCCACGGTCAAACGACCACCCCTCATCACTGTCTAACGCTTCCTAAAACACGTCTGCGAACAGGCCTTTCTAATCTACCTGGCCCGGGTATCCTGGAAGGATATTGACCTCACCCGTCAGCCGAGGATGCCTGGTCATTCTTTAAAAGTAATTTCCTCACCATCTTAGATAAGCATGCCCTGTTCAAAAAATGCAGAACTAAGAACAGATATAGCCCTTGGTTCACTCCAGACCTGACTGCCCTTGACCAGCACAAAAACATCCTGTGGCGGACTGAAATAGCATCGAATAGACCCCACGATATGCAACTGTTCAGGGAAGTCAGGAACCAATACACGCAGTCAGTCAGGAAAGCAAAGGCGAGCTTTTTCAAGCAGAAATTCACATCCTGTAGCTCTAACTCCAAAAAGTTTTGGGACACTGTAAAGTCCATGGAGAACAAGAGCACCTCCTCCCAGGTGCCCACTGCACTGATGCTAGGTAACAGGGTCACCACTGATAAATCCATGATAATCAAAAATTTCAGTAAGCATTTCTCAACGGCTGGCCATGCCTTCCACCTGGCTACTCCAACCCCAACCAACAGCCCCCCCCCCCCCCCCCCGCAGCTACTCGCCCAAGCCTCCCAGGCTTCACCTTCGTTCGCCCAAATTCAGACAGCAGATGTTCTGAAAGAGCTGCGAAAAGAGCTGTTAAACCTCTCTTTCGTATCGTCCGAGATCCCTAAAGATTGGAAAGCTGCCGCGGTCATCCCCCTCTTCAAAGGGGGGTGACATACTAGACACAAACTGTTACAGACCTGTATCCATCCTGCCCTGCCTATCTAAAGTCTTTGAAAGCCAAGTTAATAAACAGATCACTGACCATTTCGAATCCCACCGTACCTTCTCCGCTGTGCAATCCGGTCACAGGTGCACCTCAGCCACGCTCAAGGTACTAAACGATATCATAACCGCCATCGATAAAAGACAGTACTGTGCAACCGTCTTCATCGACCCGGGCCAAGGCTTTCGACTCTGTCAATCACCGTATTCTTATCGGCAGACTCAATAGCCTCTGTTTTTCTAATGACTGCCTCGCCTGGTTCACCAACTACTTTGCAGGCAGAGTTCAGTGTGTCAAATCGGAGGGCATGTTGTCCGGACCTCCGCAGTCTCTATGGGGGAACCACAGGGTTCAATTCTCGGGCCGACTCTTTTTTCTGTATATATCAATGATGTCGCTCTTGCTGCGGGTGATTCCCTGATCCACCTCAACGCAGACGACACCATTCTGTATACTTCTGGCCCTTTCTTGGGACACTGTGCTAACTAACCTCCAAATGAGCTTCAATGCCATACAACACTCCTTCCGTGGCATCCAACTGCTCTTAAACACTAGTAAAACCAAATGCATGCTTTTCAATCATTCACTGCCTGCACCCGCCCGCCCGACAAGCATCACCATCCTGGACGGTTCCGACCTAGAATATGTGGACAACTGTAAATACCTAGGTGTCTGGCTAGACTGTAAACTCTCCTTCCAGACTCATATTAAACATCTCCAATCAAAAATCAAATCTAGAATCGGCTTTCTATTTTGCAACAAAGCCTCCTTCACTCACGCTGCCAAACTTACACTAGTAAAACTGACTATCCTGCCGATCCTCGACTTCGGCGATGTCATCTACAAAATAGCTTCCAACACTACTCAGCAAACTGGATGCAGTCTATCACAGTGCCATCCGTTTTGTTACCAAATCACCTTATACCACCCACCACTGTGACCTGTATGCTCTTGTCGGATTGCCCTCGCTACATATTCATCGCCAGACCCACTGGCTCCAGGTCATCTATAAGTCTATGCTCCGACTTATCTCAGTTCACTGGTCACGATAACAACACCCAACCGTAGCACACGGTCCAGCAGGTATATCTAACTGATCATCCCCAAAGCCAACACCTCATTTGGCCGCCTTTCCTTTCAGTTCTCTGCTGCCAGTGACTGGAACGAATTGCAAAAATCGCTGAAGTTGGAGACTTATTTCCCTCACCAACTTTAAACATCAACTATCTGAGCAGCTAACTGATCACTGCAGTTGTACATAGTCCATCTGTAAATAGCCCACCCAATCTACCTACCTCATCCCCATACTGTTTTTAATTTATTTACTTTTCTGCTCTTTGATCTTCTCTGTCTTTGACTCCAGACATGACAGCCATTTTACCTCCATAGATAATAACAATGTGTATTGAGCTGCAGAGCTCTAAGCCTGACAAGAGTGTGCCCTGTGCCGACACACAAAATTAGGTCATTGTAGCCCACAGTCTCAGATATTTTTGCATTCATGACCTATGTGAATTGTCAACTACGACTATGATGTTAACACGAGCTTGAATCGGAGGAACCAGATAAAACCGCACAACACAAACAAGCAACAATCAAATCTCTTCAGAGCCATTTTGGATAAATTGAGGCCAAACTGACATTTCCCAGCAACAACAGCATATGAGGGCAAGGAGGTTTTTCGTCTCCCTGGATAAGCCATTTGGTGGCTCTTCATGGGGTTGTACTATTAGTGTGGGTTAGACTCAATTCCCTCAGCTCTATACACTAATCACCACTAAAAGCATCTCCAGAGTCTGTTTGCATGAGGGGTTGAATACTGAGCCAAGTGTCTCTTGAAAATCCAATCTCAAGCAGCTCTGAGCATTGAGAGCACTGCCACAGATGGAGGACTATTACAATGGAATGGAATGATATCAAACTGTCAATCCATTTCTATGATTTTATTCTGTCTATCAAAGAACTCTCTGAAGCGGAAATATCTACACATAGCTAAATAATGCATCATATTTATAGCGCTACAGATAATACCATTCAAAGACTGATCCACAGTTGACATGTAATCTCCCCACACAACATAGCTCTATAGTCTTGTTGTTTTGAATGTCCTGTGCGTGTAGAATTGTATTGGAAAATGTGATTGAATTCCGGGTCACTAAAACCTAATGACAGAGGTAAATCTTTAGATAGCACTCAGGTGCTGAGTAACCTGCCGGGTTTCAAGGAAACAAAGCAGCTACACAAAGGGGCCATAGAGCCATATCTCCCTCTGTGTCCTAGCCTGGGATTACAGGCTTATTCTCTGGGATATACAACTTTGAACCAATGTATCGCCATTGAAAGCCAGAGGGCCCGACATTCTGAGAAACCGCTTTCCATTCAATGGCAAATTCACAATTCTGCTGGCCTGTGAAGTACTCTGCTTCTGAAACAGTGTCGTGGAGATTATGTCGCTGGCTGCCTCCTCCGAGACAGCAGATACGTAATGCAGTGTTAATTTCGCCAACAACAATAGTGACGAAAATATTAGTCAAACACCTATTTTTCAGTAGCAATTGACAAGATACTGTAACTGACTAAATAGATCCAAAAATATATATAACTAAACTAAAAATATTTTTCATTTCAGTTGACGGAAATGAGACAAAATGATCCTTTTGACTAAAATCTGACTAGTAAATGGACTGGACAATCATTTTTGGAGAGATTGAGAGTTTTTTTAGTGTTATTTGTTTGGTCAAATCAAAAGTATGCATGACATTAGCAGAATTGTTAAGCTTTTTCATTGCAATATTTTGTGACCCTTTGACTTGGCTGTGAGAGTAAAACATTGTATTGGTCGCATCAGTGTGAGCTGAACATTCAATAAAGTAATTTGAGAACATTAATTGAGTCATTTGAGACGATCTGAAAAGGATTTTGAAGGTTGACTAATAGCCTTTGTTTCACAATGACACAGACGACACAATTGTTGGACGAAAAGCATAATAATCAAATCAAAATAAAATTGTATTTGTCACGTGCAGGACACAAAAGGTGTTGACTTTAGAGTGAAATGCTTACTTACGAGCCCTTTCCCAACAATGCAGAATTAAAAACTAAGAAAAATTTGCACAAAATAAATAAAGGGAATAGTAAGATAATAAAATAACAATAATATACATGGAGTACATGTACCGAGTCAATGTGCAGGGGTACGAGGTAATTGAGGTAATATGTACTGTACCTATCGGTAAGGGTAAAAGTGACTCAGCAATTAGGATAGATAAACAGAGTAGCAGCAGCGTATGTGAAGAATGTGGAAGAGTGTCTGTGTGAATGTGTGTGTGGCGTCAATATGCATGTATTTGTGTGTCTTTTGTGTGTGCGAGTATATGGAGTGTGTTGGAGTGTCAGTCTAGTATGTGTGGGAAGACTCCAGTGAATGTACATAGAGCCAGTGCAAGAGAGTCATTGATGGGTAGCCATTAGATTAACTGTTCAGCAGTTTTATGACTTTGGGTAAAGACTGTTCAGGAGCCCTTTGATCCCAGACTTGGCGCTCCGGTACCACTTGCAGTGCGGTAACAGAGAGAACAGTCTATGACTTGGGTGGCTGGAGTCTGTGACCATTTTTAGGGCCATCCTCTGACACTGCCTGTTATAGAGGTCCTGGATGGCAGGGAGCTTGGCCCCAGCGCATTGCAGTCGAATGCCAGGCAGTTGCCATATCAAGTAGTGATGCTCTCAATGCTGCAGCTGTATAACTTTGTGAGGTTTTGAGGGCTCATGCCAAATTTCAGCCTCCTGAGGGGGAAGAGCCATTGTCGTGCCTTATTCACTACTGTGTTGGTGTGTTTGGACCATGATAGGTCCTTAATGATGTGGACACTGAGGAACATGAAGCTCTCAACCCGCTCCGCTAGAGCCCTGTCAATGTGAATGGTGATGTGCTCTGCCCTCCGTTCCCTAGAGTCTACGTTCAGCTCCTTTGTTTTGCTGACATTGAGTGAGAGTTTGTTGTCCTGGCACCACACTGACAGGTCTCTAACCTCCTTCCTGTAGGGTGTCTCATTGTCGTCTACCTCCGTTGTGTCGTCTGCAAACTTAATGATGGTGTTGGAGTCGTGCGCAACCAAGCAGTCATGGGTGAACAGAGAGTTCAGGAGGGGACAAAGCATGTACCCCAGAGGGGCCCCAGTGTTGAGGGTCACTGTGGCGGATGTGTTGTTGCCTACCCTCACCACCTGGGTGTGGCCCGTCAGGAAGTCCAGGATCCAGTTCCTGAGGTAGGTGTTTAATCCTAGGGTCCTTAGCTTAGGGATGGGCTTGGAAGGCACTATGGTGTTGAATGCTGAGCTGTAGTAAATTAACAGCATTCTCAAATTGGTGTTCCTTTTGTCTAGGTAGGAAAGGGCAGTGTGGAGTGCAACAGTGTTTGCGTCATCTGTGGATCTTTTGGGTGAATTGGAGTGGGTCCAGGGTGTCTGGGATGATGGTGTTGATCTGAGTCATGACCAGCCTTTCAAAGCATTTCAAGGCTACAAATGTGAGTGCTAAGGGACGATAGTCATTTAGACAGGTTACTTTGGCGTTCTTGGGCACAGGGACTAAGGTGGTCTGCTTAAAAAGTGTATGTATTAGAGACTGAGTCAGTGAGAGGTGGAACATTTCAGTGAAGACACTTGTCAGCTGGTCAGCACATGCTCGGAGTAAGCTTCCTGGTAATTGATCTGGCCCCGCAGCCATGTGTATGTTGACCTGTTTAAAGGTCTTACTCACATTGCCTTCGGAGATCGTGATCACACAGTCCGGAACAACTGGTGCTCTCATGCACGGTTCAGTGTTGCTTGCCTCGAAGTGGGCATAGAAGACATTTAGCACGTCTGGTAGCCTTGCGTCACTGGGCAGCTCACTGCTGTGTTTCCTTTTGTAATCCACGATAGTTTGCAAACCCTGCCACATTCAAAGAGCGTCAGAGTCATTGTAGTAGGATTTAATCTTGATCCTGTATTAATGCTTCGTCTGTTTGATGGTTCATCAGAGGGCATAGGAGGATTTCTTATAAACGTCCGTATTTGTGTCCCGATACTTGACAGCGGCAGCTCTAGCCTTTAGCTCAGTGCAGATATCCATGGCTTCTGGTTGGCATAGTGTATGTACGTACGGTCACTGTGGGGACGACATAATACATGCACTTATTAATGAAGGGGTGACTTGTGGTAAACCCCTCAATTTTTATTTTTTTATTTTACCTTTATTTTACTAGGCAAGTCAGTTAAGAACAAATTCTTATTTTCAATGACGGCCTAGGAACAGTGGGTTAACTGCCTGTACAGGGGCAGAACGATGCCATCGGATGAATCCTGAAAAATATTTCCAGATTGTGCTAGCGTAACAGTCCTGTAGCTTAGCATCCACTGATTTGTTTACCTGTATTTACCTTATTTAACTAGGCAAGTCAGTTAAGAACAAATTATTATTTTCGATGGCAGCCTAGGAGCAGGGGGTTAACTGCCTTGTTCAGGGTCAGAACGACAGATTTTTACCTTGTCAGCTCTAGGATTCAATCTTGCAAACCTTCGGTTACTAGTCCAACGCTCTAACCACTAGGCTACCTGCCACCCCTTAATCTAAGCACATCCGTATTGAGCTGGTATACTTCCCATTTGAGATTTTGCTTGAAAGCAGGAATCAGGAGGATAGAGGTATGGTCATATTTTCCAAATGGAGAGCTTTGTATGGGTCTTTGTGTGTGGAGTAAAGGTGATCTAGAGTATTTTCACCTCTAGTTGCACAGGTGACATGCTGGTAGAAATGAGGTAAGACAGAGATCAGTGTTCTTGCATTAAAATCACCGGCCACTAGGAGTGTCGCCTCTGGGCGAACATATTCTTGTTTGCTTATGGCCCTATACATCATGTTGAGAGCGGTCTTAGTGACAGCAATGGTTTGTGGTGGTAAATAGACAGCTACAAAAAATATAGATGAAAACTCTCTTGGTAAACATGATGGTCTATAGCTTATCATGACCAAAGCTATTTTAACTCAGGCGAGCAGAACCTTGAGACTTCCTTAAAATTATAGATTGCGGACCAGCTGTTGTTAACAAAGAGACACACACACACGCACACACACACCAACACCCCTGAGCTTACCCAACACTGCGTTTCTTTTCTGCCAATGTATAGAAAAAACAGCTAGATGTATATTTTCCATGTCCTTGTTTAGCCACGACTCTGAGAAAAATAGGGTATTAAAGTTCTTCTGATCACGTTGATAGGATAATCTCGAATGGAGCTCCTCCAGTTTATTCTCCAGTGATTGCATGTTCCCCAATAGAACGGAGGGTATAGGCGGTTTATCCACTCACCGAAGTATTCTTGTCAAGTATCCCGCACACCGGCTTCTATAACTCCGCCTCTTCCTTTTTCGAGTGTCTGGGATTTGGGCCTGGTCCGGGATGAGCAGTATGTCTTCCACCTCTGACTAATTGAAGTAAAAATCTTAATCCAAATCGAGGATAGTGATTTCTGTTCTGTTGTCCAGAAGCTATTTTTGATCATAAGAAACGATGGCGGAAACATTATGTACAAAATAAATTAAGATATTTTGAATACCTATCTTCAAAGTAATGACTCAGGACGTCGGATGTAAGATGAAAGCTTATTTCTAGTAATAATACTTGTGCACGTTACATTTGACCACATAGATTCTACAAAACAATAAAAGAAAGTTGCTAGTAAAGGCCAGGATAATCACTTGTCACTTGTACATCATTCGCCCGTTCACGTTAGTTTTTCTTACTTCCTGTCGCAACGCTTTCTTGTACTTGCAATCAATAGCGTAATCAAATATTAACCAATACAGATTAACTACACTGCTTGTAATGACTATATGCTGTCTTCTTATATATGTACCACCTAATAGGATTTAGTTGAATTTTTTGTATGTGTCAGTTAAGTTTTGTTATCTAAATTTGCCATCCCATTCAACAGTACAATGAATGTCAATGTTTGTATCTCTGTCTTTTTGTATTGGAAAATAATAAACATTCTAAAAATTAAAAATAAGAACCCTCAATCTCCATCACATGAATTATAATGCAATTACTCCTGCACATATGTAAATAACTGTAAAATAAAAACATCTTTAGATTCAACTCAATTAATTAACTGTAAACATTAACTCTGTAACCCATTAAAGTAACTCTGTAATCCCTACAGTGCCATTCTTCTAATACATCTACTGTTCATCAGCTACATTACATGACCAAAGGTATGTGGACACCTGCTCATCAAACAGCTCATTCCAAAAATATGGGCATTAATATAGAGTTGGTCCCATCTACTGTTCATCAGCTACATTACATGACCAAAGGTATGTGGACACCTGCTGCTATAACAGCCTCCAGTCTTCTGGGAAGGCTATCCACTAGATGTTGGAACATTGCTGCGGTGACTTCCTTCCATTCAGCCACAAGAGCGTTAGAGAGGTCAGTCACTGATGTTGGGTGATTAGGCCTGGCTCGCAGTCGGCGTTCCAATTCATCCCAAAGGTGTTCGATGGGATTGAGGTCAGGGTGATGTGCAGGCCAGTCAAGTTCTTCCACACCGATCTCGACAACCCATTTCTGTTTGGTCCTCTCTTTGTGCATGGGGGCATAGTCATGCTGAAACAGGAAAGGGCCTTCCCCAAACTGTTGCCATAAAGTTGGAAGCACAGAATCGTCTAGAATGTCATTGTATGCTCTAGTGTTAAAATTCCCTTCACTGGAACTAAGGAGCTAGCCCAAACCATGAAAAACAGCCCCAGACCATTATTCCTCCTCCACCACATTTTACATTTACATTTACATTTAAGTCATTTAGCAGACGCTCTTATCCAGAGCGACTTACAAATTGGTTAGCACTACGCATTCGGGCAGGTAGCGTTCTTCTGGCATCCTCCAAACCCAGATTTGTCCGTCGGACAGCCAGATGGTAAAATGTGGTTCATCACTCCAGAGAACACGTTTCCACTACTCCAGAGTCCAATGGCGGTGAGCTTTACACCACTCCAGCCAACGCTTGGTATTGCTCATGGTGATCTTAGACTTGTGAGTGGCTGCTCGGCCATTGAAACCGATTTCATACAGTCCCGTTCTGTGAGCTTATCTGGCCTACCAATTTGCGGTTGAGCCGTTATTGCTCCTAGACATTTCCACTTCACAATGACAGCACTTACATTTGACCGGGGCAGCCCTAGCAGGGCAGAAATGGACTTGTTGGAAAAGTGGCAATCCGATGAAAAGTGGAAATCCTATGACGGTATCACATTTAAAAAATCACAGAGCTCTTCAATAAGGCCATTCTACTGCCAATGTTTGTCTATGGAGATTGCATGGCAGTGTGCTCGATTTTATACACCTGTTAGCAGGTTAAATTGTGAACCAGCTGTCGGCCTCCTGGGTGGTTTAGTGGTTAAGGGCTCTGTACTGCAGCGCCAGCTGTGCCACCAGAGACTCAGGCTCTGTCGTAACCGGCCGCAACCGGGAGGTCCGTGGGGCAAAGCACAATTGGCCTAGCGTCATCCGGGTTAGGGAGGGTTTGGCCGGTAGAGATATCCTTGTCTCATCGCGCACCAGCGACTCCTGTGGCGGGCCGGGCATAGTGTACGCTAACCAAGGTTGCCAGGTGCACGGTGTTTCCTCCGACACATTGGTGCGGCTGGCTTCCGGGTTGGATACGCGCTGTGTTAAGAAGCAGTGGTTGGGTTGTGTATCGGAGGACGCATGACTTTCAACCTTCGTCTCTCCCGAGCTCGTACGGGAGTTGTAGTGATGAGACAAGATACTAGCTACTAACTCACAATTGGACACCACCATTTTTTAAATATGTTTTTTTTTAAAACGTTTTAAATCAAAAGTAAAAAAATAAATTAAAATAAAATTGTGAACCAGCTGTCACAAATACATTTAAACCTAGTTTTTCACGATTCCTGACATTTAATCCTGATTTATTTCAGCTTTTATTTATTTAATCACATTCCCAGTGGGTCAGAAGTTTATATACACTCAATTAGTATTTGGTAGCATTGCCTTTACATTGTTTAACTTGGGTCAAACATTTCGGGTAGTCTTTCACAAGCTTCCCACAATAAGTTGGGAGAATTTTGGCCCATTCCTCTTGACAGGAAGCTCCCTCGCTCAGATCTGTTCAACGCTGGTCCGACCAATTGGATTCCACGCCTCAAGATTGCTTCGATCACGTGGATTGGGATATGTTCCGCATTGCGGTGAACAACAACATTGATGAACACGCTGATTCGGTGAGCGTGTTTATTAGCAAGTGCATCGGCGATGTCGTACCCACAGCGTCTATAAAAACATTCCCAAACCAGAAACCGTGGATTGATGGCAGCATTCGCACAAAACTAAAAGCACGAACCACTGCTTTTAATCAGGGCAATCTGCCGTTTCCAGCTACAATAGTAATTTAGAACATTAACAATGTCTGCACTGTATTTCTGATAAATTTGATGTTATTTTAATGGACAAAAAAAATGCTTTTCTTTCAGAAACAAGGACATTTCTAAGTGACCCCAAACTTTTGAATGGTAGAGACTACTGATTGGCTAGTTTCCATAGAAAGGCTGCAGGGGATTTATACTCTATACACATAGAACGGATCACTGGCGCTCATCTTAACTCGCCTCTATTCTGGGTCTTTCAGAAACATTCACTATCAAACTGTTCCACAGACTATTGTACATAGAGTTCTGAACATATTAAAGATATGATTAGAGATTTCCAGTAGCTGCATGATAAAGAGGCATGAAATCAGAAGAGACAGCTGCAAAGGCAACTATGCTTCACTTAAAATGACTCACTCTTGCTGCAGGTTGTGATGAAAATATCACATTCAATTGGCAGCACAATCAGTGTCCTGTGGTGTATAAAATCACCCACTCGATACCTGCTGTCATCTTGCATTCAAAGAGACGTCATGAGTTTGCCTTGGTGGATGCTAACATTCAGTGTGTTAGCTGTACCATCATGATGCTACTGTACTCAACAGGAATTTGTCAGCAGTCGTACATCAGGCCAGGTTGAGGAGGGAGCTACCCTGCCATGAGCCCATACCCAATGAACTGACATAAGGAAGAGGCTCTTAGACGGTACGTGTTCTGCATCCTTCCCTTGGATTCCAAGAAGCACTGGTCGTGTTCAGAGCTCCAGGATGGAGCGCTGCTGATGTAATGCTATGCTCTGCTGTGCGCTATGAGCAGGGGAGGCAAGATAACAGGAATGGGATGGCTGCTGACGCCACAGAGACTCAGCAGACAATGGCATTTACTCTGCATACGCAATAAGATGTTCAGTATGGGATACAGTAGATGTGTAGTTGACTTTCGTAATTTCTGACTCTTGTCTTGTTTGTTTTACCACACAGATTATTCAGATTATAACACCACACTACCGTTTAAATGGATCATTTTCAAGGTGTATTCCTTGAATGGAGAAACACACCTAGGCACATATATACTGCATAAATCAGTTGATGGGAATGAGAGCAGAAATACAAAATATAAAACTTAAGATATGCATGACAAATTAGACATTTATATTGTATCTTTTAACATGGCATGAGTGTGCATAGTTTCCATTATCAATGATCCAGCAAAACACATTCCCATACCAGGCCTCCAGTAAAAGATTGGAAAGTTAAATATTCTTCCCTTGGAGGCACTTGAGCGAGCATTGTGCAGCTCCACACAGGGCCTCAAAATAGTATTACATAATCCACCAGCTGACAGATCAGTTGTCTCATAATAGCCTATGGAGTAGCTAGAACGTCTCCGTCGCCTGCCTAACTCTTGAATAGCCAGGGCTAATTCACTCCTCGGTCCTGACCCTACACGATCAAAACACTTGACCTAATCCTATCCAAGCCTAAGAAAAGGATCCAATGGTTCAGGTAGGCCAAAAGTGGCCAGGGGGATACAGAAAGACAAGGTGGATGGGGGACAGAGACGAGGCTTGTCGGAGGGTCTGTTGTCCAGACCTCTGGTAGTCTCTATGGGAGTGCCACAGGGTTCAACTCTCGGGCCGACTCTTTTCTCTGTATATATCAATGATGTCACTCTTGCTGCTGGTGATTCTCTTATCCACCTCTACGCAGACGACACCATTCTGTATAATCTGGCCCCTCCTTGGACACTGTGTTAACAAACCTCCAAACGAGCTTCAATGCCATACAACACTCCTTCCGTGGCCTCCAACTGCTCTTCAATGCTAGTTAAAACTAAACGCATGCTCTTCAACTGATTGTTGCCGGCAACTGCCTGCCCGCCTAGCATCACTACTGGACGGTTCTGACTTAGAATATGTGGACAACTACAAATAAGTAGTTGTCCACAATAAGTCAAAAGTTTACATACACCTTAGCCAAATACATTTAAATCTTTGTCCACATGTGCAGTTGCAAACCGTAGCCTGGATGTTTTTGGGGCGGTTTTAGAGCAGTGGTTTCTTCCTTTCTGAGCGGCCTTTCAGGTTATGTCGATATAGGACTTGTTTTACTATGGATATACAGTGCCTTGCGAAAGTATTCGGCCCCCTTGAACTTTGCGACCTTTTGCCACATTTCAGGCTTCAAACATAAAGATATAAAACTGTATTTTTTTGTGAAGAATCAACCACAAGTGGGACACAATCATGAAGTGGAACGACATTTATTGGATATTTCAAACTTTTTTAACAAATCAAAAACGGAAAAATTGGGCGTGCAAAATTATTCAGCCCCCTTAAGTTAATACTTTGTAGCGCCAACTTTTGCTGCGATTTCAGCTGTAAGTCGCTTGGGGTATGTCTCTATCAGTTTGGCACATCGAAAGACTGAAATTTTTTCCCATTCCTTCTTCAAAGCATTTTTGAACAGCAGTTTTCAGTTCTTTCCACAGATTCTCGATTGGATTCAGGTCTGGACTTTGACTTGGCCATTCTAACACATGGATATGTTTATTTTTGAACCATTCCATTGTAGATTTTGCTTTATGTTTTGGATCATTGTCTTGTTGGAAGACAAATCTCCGTCCCAGTCTCAGGTCTTTTGCAGACTCCATCAGGTTTTCTTCCAGAATGGTCCTGTATTTGGCTCCATCCATCTTCCCATCAATTTTAACCATCTTCCCTATCCCTGCTGAAGAAAAGCAGGCCCAAACCATGATACTGCCACCACCATGTTTGACAGTGGGGATGGTGTGTTCAGGGTGATGAGCTGTGTTGCTTTTACGCCAAACATAACGTTTTGCATTGTTGCAATTTTGGTTTCATCTGAACAGAGCACCTTCTTCCACATGTTTGGTGTGTCTCCCAGGTGGCTTGTGGCAAACTTTAAACAACACTTTTTCTGGATATCTTTAAGAAATGGCTTTCTTCTTGCCACTCTTCCATAAAGGCCAGATTTGTGCAATATACAACTGATTGTTGTCCTATGGACAGAGTCTCCCACCTCAGCTGTAGATCTCTGCAGTTCATCCAGAGTGATCATGGGCCTCTTGGCTGCATCTCTGATCAGTCTTCTCCTTGTATGAGCTGAAAGTTTAGAGGGACGGCCAGGTCATGGTAGATTTGCAGTGGTCCTGGTGTGTTCCTTGTTCTTCATGATGCTCTCTGCGCTTTTAACGGACCTCTGAGACTATCACAGTGCAGGTGCATTTATACGGAGACTTGATTACACACAAGTCGATTGTATTTATCATCATTAGTCATTTAGGTCAACATTGAATCATTCAGAGATCCTCACTGAACTACTGGAGAGAGTTTGCTGCACTGAAAGTAAAGGGGGCTGAATAATAATTTTATATCTTTATGTTTGAAGTCTGAAATGTGGCAAAAGGTCGCAAAGTTCAAGGGAGCCGAATACTTTCGCAAGGCACTGTAGATACTTTTGTACCTGTTTCCTCCAGCATCTTCAACAGGGTCCTTTGCTGTTGTTCTGGGATTGATTTGCACTTTCCGCACCAAAGTATGTTCATCTCTAGGGCACAGAATGTGTCTCCTTCCTGAGCGGTATGATGACTGCGTGGTCCCATGGTGTTTATACTTGCATACTATTGTTTGTACAGATGAACGTGGTGCCTTCAGGTGTTTGGAAATTGCTCCCAAGTATGAACCAGACATGTGGAGGTCTACCATTTTTTTCTGAGGTCTTGGCTGATTTCTTTTGATTTTCACATGATGTCAAGCAAAGAAACACTGAGTTTGAAGGTAGGTCTTGAAATACATCCACAGATGCACCTCTAATTGACTCAAATTACGTCAATTAGCCTATAAGAAGCTTCTAAAGCCATGACATCATTTTCTGGAATTTTGCAAGCTGTTAAAAGGCACATTCAACTTAGTGTATGTAAACTTCTGACCCACTGGAATTGTGATACAATTAATTATAAGTGAAATAATCTGTCTATAAACAATTGTTGGAAAAAGGACTTGTGTCATGCACAAAGTAGATGTCCTATCCAACTTGCCAAAACTATAGTTTGTTAACAAGAAATTTGTGGAGTGGTTGAAAAACAAGTTTTAATGACTCCAAACTAAGTGTGTCTAAACTTCCGACTTCAACTGTAGGTGTCTGGTTAGACTGTAAACTCTCTTTCCAGACTCACATTAAGCATCTCCAATCCAAAATTAAATCTAGAATCAGCTTCCTATTCCACAACAAAGCCTCCTTCACTCATGCTGCCAAACATACCCTCGTAAAACTGACTGTCCTACCGATCCTTAACTTCGGCGATGTCATTTACAAAATAGTCTTCAACACTCACTGGTCATCCCCAAAGACAACACCTCCTTTGGCTGCCTTTTCCTTCAATTCTCTGCTGCCAATGACTGGAACGAATTACAAAAATCACTGAAGCTGGAGACTTATTTCTCCCTCACTAACTTTAAACATCAGCTGTCAGACTAGCTTACCGTTCACTGTACCTGTACACATGCCATCTGTAAATAGCACACCCAACTACCTCATCCCCATATTGTTATTTCTTTTTTTGCTCTTTTGCACCCCAGTAACTCTACTTTCACATCTATCACCCCAGTGTCGATGCTAAATTGTAATTATTTTGCCACTATGGCCTATTTATTGCCTTACCTCCCTAACTACATTTGCACACACTAGATCTTTAGATTTTTCTATTGTGTTTTTGACTGTACGTTTGTTTATCCCATGTGTAACTCTGTGTTGTTTTTGTCGCACTGGTTTGCTTTATCTTGGCCAGGTCGCAGTTGTAAATGAGAACTTGTTCTCAACTGGCCTACCTGGTTAAATAAAGGTGAAATAAAATGTTAAAAAAGCCTAGGGTGTTAGTCCCTAAAACTTTAGGCACTGCTGACCCTTCTGTGGATAAAGCCAGCAAAGGCCACTCTGAATCACTGCCAATACCTGGGGGACATGTCTCCCGTTATTCACTGGCGACTCATGACTAGGGCTGTCGGGTGACTGTATTACAGCACACCGGCGGTCACGGGTCATGAAGGCAGTAAAAATCCACATGACCGTTTAGTCAAGGAGCTCTGCTGCTGCTGCTGGTTATTAGTAGCCTACCAAACGTGCCAACTGCCTGGTACTCAACACTCTGTTATCCCTCTAATCACTTTGACATCAACGCAAATGTATTTGAAAATCTAATCAAACACTTCATGAGAGTCCATGAGCTCATTATGGCCGCTAATAAAAAGAGAATGATCTCATCAGCTTTCTATTGGCTAGACCTACTATATTTATTCCTCAACTTTCCTAATATTAAGCACATTGCTTATATTTACAACTGGAGTAAAGCCTAGCTGGCTGGCATGAAAATGAACCAGGGAAAAGTGTCCTCCATCTGTGTCCTCCATCTGCTATTTAAGTGCATAGATTAAATGTATTATTTCCCTGCCCCTGTTTTGATACAGTTGCATAATAATGGTCCATTCTAAATCAAAACAATGTCACACATACATTAAAGATTAAATCAAGAATAGTCTGATCGGTGACAATATTAGCCTATCACTTGGGAATTATATATTATCACTTGTGATTGATGCCCAGCATAAGAAACAATTACTTTTTTTGCAATTTGTTCAAATCATAGTCACACACCTCATGTAGCCTAGCCCATCGGCCTATATGTTTTAAAAGGATTTGTATCACAAACAAAGTGGACAAATTCCTTCTTAAAATGAACCACATTAATCTGCTTTACAAGGTGTGTAGAGGCTAACTGGCATATATAAACAGCGCATGAGTTTCAAGTTTGGAGAAGATCATTTTCACCATAAAAATGCACCTTTATAATAACAGCATCCATACATAATTGCATTTGCGGTCCCTTTTGGTAATGGTGTTTTCCGCAAATGGAACATTTGCGCTTATAGCCTACTACCATGTGCACATTGCTGCGCTTATAATGTGAAGAAGCCTAATATTTTATCAAAATTTTAAGCTAAAAGTTCTGATCTAATGAGAGGCGCTTCGGCTTGTGCAGCACACTCAGGGAGAAGGGCACAATGCAGCACTCAGGGGATACCGCTGTGAAATTCGAGGCATTATCATGTACTTGTCAAATTGGGAACGAGAGCCTGCGCAAAAAAACAAAGCAGAGCTCATGCCTTTCAAGCGACTTTAAAAAAAATAATCAATAGGTCTCATCATGCAGCCTTACAATGTATTAAAAATCAAAACATGTAGTCCAAAATGTATAGAACAACTAAAGTTACATTAATAACTCTAAATTAAGCATATAGGAGTACCTATTTATTAATTAACCGCTCAACACAGAATAGCTACATGTGCGCACTCCCTCAAATCGTTTGAGAAAATATTTATATTTTATTCAACTTTGTTCAATTGTATTCTTCATACTATAAAATAATGCCACAGAATTATAAGCAAATATTGTCTGCTAAATGTACTAGTGTAGCCCACAGCCATTTGGCGTAGCCACATCAGGACCTAACACAAGGACAACTAAGTGTGCTAATATTTTCTTCTGAAATCGACTACATTTTCTTCATTTCATGCTTCTTTAAACCTGTCTAAAATAAATAATGGATTTGTTGTTGTTTTTAAATTGTACCTTTATATAACTAGGCAAGTCAGTTAAGAACAAATTCTTATTTTCAACGATGGCATAGGAACAGTGGGTTAACTGCCTGTTCAGGGGCGAATGACAGATTTGTACCTTGTCAGCTCAGGTATTTGAACTCGCAACCTTCTGGTTACTAGTCCAACACTCTAACCACTGGGCTACCCTGCCTCCCCAAAGTTAGGGAGGCAGGGTCAATCAATTACGGTCAATCAATTACTGTGAGAACTACAGTTACTGCCTGCCGAAATGTCGTGACCTCCACAGCCCTACTCATGGCTTCTGTAGACGAAAAGCTCACTTGACTAAAGCGAAGCAGCTAATCGCTGGGCTTTGGGGCGGCTCAGCCCGTCAGCACACATACTATTATGACTCAGCCCTCAAATAGTGCTAGGTTGCTACCCCCCCCCCCCCTCCCCCTCCCCCTCCCCCTGGGTGCTGACAATGTGAACGCCACTGCAGAGGCGGTGTTAATAGTGTGGGCTCATGTTCACCGTGTGCAGCCCAGCACCCGACCGGGGGGGTTCACTCAGGTCTGTCTGTGTGCCACACCGCAACTTGCCACACTAACACTACCCAAGCCATTGCAATTTCCAGAGGTTGTCCAAGCCAACATGGACTATTTCACACTTTAGAGGGAAACACATTTTAAGTGACAATAGGGACCATGGGGGTGAGCTCAATGGCTTGTACTTAGCGGATGACAACATCATGGCAAAGACTGAGATAGTTGCTGATTTATTGGGCATGCGTTAGTGAACAAGCCATCTGGTCTATCGGAGGGCTGGATGGAGAAACTGAGGCAGTAGGTCCGTGTCCAGTCATTCATGCACCACGGTAATTTCCATCACTGTCAGGGAGGTCAGTGTGAAAGACCTCAGCCAGACCTGAACAGAGCTCACTTTGACTGCTGTTAGCTAGCACAGCTAATTACACCAATTGTGTGCAGTATTGTGCGTTTCTAATACTGGTTTTCACTAAATCGCCATTGTCCACAAATGACATCAATCCGCTCCAAGGCAAAACACACTCCTGATAACCATGCAGTAAGGACAATTAACTGAGAGGTGGCTTAGCTTTCGTCATGGTGGAGAGTGAGCGTTGTAAGTTAATAGCACAGTGTCTCTATTAAATATGTAGGTCTGGGTGACAGCTGCCTCAATAATGCAGACTTTCCCCATTCCGTTTTGTGGTGTCATAGGATACCACATGTACTGTATGTCTATCCCACAGTAAAGGACAGAGGGTAAAGCTGCTTAGAGGCTGGGACTGGGTAAGAGAGACCACTGCCATTTAACATAATGGGCCAGACTGGAAAATGTGCTCTAGTGGGTGCTTTAGTGGGAGGGAAATCTCCCCTGGTGTAATGTGTCATCCACACATTAAATGTATTAGGTGTAGCTTTTAGAGGAATAATTGAGACAAGCAATGAATCAACAGCACACATTCAACTTAATCCAGCCATTCAGAGGACTGCCATTCTGCTACACCACTCATTTTGTTGTGATAAGGTCAGCTACATTTTTTTATTTTGTGTTTCTATAGAAACTACAAAATACATATTGTTGAACTACAGTCATGCACTGTAGTTTGTTGGGCATGTCAGCACATCTAAAATGGATGCCAACCATTTCTGAGTCAAAATGATTTAAAAAAACAGGACTTAAAAAACATAAGTCTATGCAAAATAGTTGTGTAGTAAATAGGCTTGTGCATTTGTTGTATTACTTGTGAGGCACCACGGTGAGGCTGCCTCTCACCCGACTCACCGTTCCTCCGCTCTCCCTCCCTCCACTGAGAAAAGGGGACACAGTCTTCCAGCTGATGTCGAAACACAAGTCGCATTGCATTATTTCTGCCTCATGCACCAATTGTTGTTGTTACTCCTATGACCAAAGAAAGTGAAATATTCATTGATATTAAACAAGACAAGCCACTAATAATATTGCAAGTTTATCGAACACTTTGCAATACTCAATCATTGAAGCTGCAGTGCTGGTTGTAGCGTGAGTGGAAGTAGGGGGAATGTGCATTTTATGGCTTATGGAAATGTTGAACAAAGTGTTGACAGTGCTGAAGAACAACTTAAATACGAACTTACAGCAAAGAGCTGCTGTTTTTATGCGTATTCATTGAGTCTCTCTCTAGTCATGGCTTCAAATGTTTTGAAATCTCAGTGTCAATTTTCTGTTACAGTCTATGGCTCAAGGAAACTGTGCAGCCCAGTTGATGAAATCCGAGCAAGGGTGGCATTCCAGAGGGACATCAGAGACTGCAACGTTCTTTGCTTTACGGAGACATGGCTTACTGGGAAAACGCTATCCAGGGCGGTGCAGCCAACGGGTTTCTCCACGCATCGCGCCGACAGAAACAAACATCTCTCTGGTAAGAAGAGTGGCGGGGGCGTATGCCTCATGACTAACGGGACATGGTGTGATGAAGGAAACATACAGGAACTCAAATCCTTCTGTTCACCTGATTTAGAATTCCTCACAATCAAATGTAGACCGCATTATCTTCCAAGAGAATTCTCTTCGATTATAATCACAGCCGTATATATCCCCCCCCCAAGCAGACACATCGATGGCTCTGAACGAACTTTATTTAACTCTTTGCAAACTGGAAAACATTTATCCGGAGGCTGCATTCATTGTAGCTGGGGATTTTAACAAAGCCAATCTGAAAACAAGACTCCCTAAATTTTATCAGCATATCGATTACGCAACCAGGGGTGGTAAAACCTTGGATCATTGTTACTCTAACTTCCGCGACGCATATAAGGCCCTGCCCCGCCCCCCTTTCGGGAAAGCTGACCACGACTCCATTTTGCTGATCCCTGCCTACAGGCAGAAATTAAAACAAGAGGCTCCCACGCTGAGGTCTGTCCAACGCTGGTCAGACCAAGCTGACTCTACACTCCAAGACTGCTTCCATCACGTGGACTGGGACATGTTTCGTATTGCGTCAGATGGGAATATTGACGAATACGCTGATTCGGTGTGCGAGTTCATTAGAACGTGCGTCGAAGATGTCGTTCCCATAGCAATGATAAAAACATTCCCTAACCAGAAACCGTGGATTGATGGCAGCATTCGCGTGAAACTGAAAGCGCGAACCACTGCTTTTAATCAGGGCAAGGTGTCTGGCAACATGACTGAATACAAACAGTGCAGCTATTCCCTCCGTAAGGCTATTAAACAAGCTAAGCGTCAGTACAGAGACAAAGTGGAATCTCAATTCAATGGCTCAGACACAAGAGGCATGTGGCAGGGTCTACAGTCAATCACGGACTACAAGATGAAATCCAGCCCAGTCACGGACCAGGATGTCTTGCTCCCAGGCAGATTAAATAACTTTTTTGCCCGCTTTGAGGACAATACAGTGCCACTGACACGGCCTGCAACGGAAACATGCGGTCTCTCCTTCACTGCAGCTGAGGTGAGTAAGACATTTAAACGTGTTAACCCTCGCAAGGCTGCAGGCCCAGACGGCATCCCCAGCCGCGCCCTCAGAGCATGCGCAGACCAGCTGGCCGGTGTGTTTACGGACATATTCAATCAATCCCTATACCAGTCTGCTGTTCCCACATGCTTCAAGAGGGCCACCATTGTTCCTGTTCCCAAGAAAGCTAAGGTAACTGAGCTAAACGACTACCGCCCCGTAGCACTCACTTCCGTCATCATGAAGTGCTTTGAGAGACTAGTCAAGGACCATATCACCTCCACCCTACCTGACACCCTAGACCCACTCCAATTTGCTTACCGCCCAAATAGGTCCACAGACGATGCAATCTCAACCACACTGCACACTGCCCTAACCCACCTGGACAAGAGGAATACCTATGTGAGAATGCTGTTCATCGACTACAGCTCGGCATTCAACACCATAGTACCCTCCAAGCTCGTCATCAAGCTCGAGACCCTGGGTCTCGACCCCGCCCTGTGCAACTGGGTACTGGACTTCCTGACGGGCCGCCCCCAGGTGGTGAGGGTAGGCAACAACATCTCCTCCCCGCTGATCCTCAACACGGGGGCCCCACAAGGGTGCGTTCTGAGCCCTCTCCTGTACTCCCTGTTCACCCACGACTGCGTGGCCACGCACGCCTCCAACTCAATCATCAAGTTTGCGGACGACACAACAGTGGTAGGCTTGATTACCAACAACGACGAGACGGCCTACAGGGAGGAGGTGAGGGCCCTCGGAGTGTGGTGTCAGGAAAATAACCTCACACTCAACGTCAACAAAACTAAGGAGATGATTGTGGACTTCAGGAAACAGCAGAGGGAACACCCCCTATCCACATCGATGGAACAGTAGTGGAGAGGGTAGCTAGTTTTAAGTTCCTCGGCATACACATCACAGACAAACTGAATTGGTCCACTCACACTGACAGCGTCGTGAAGAAGGCGCAGCAGCGCCTATTCAACCTCAGGAGGCTGAAGAAATTCGGCTTGTCACCAAAAGCACTCACAAACTTCTACAGATGCACAATCGAGAGCATCCTGGCGGGCTGTATCACCGCCTGGTACGGCAACTGCTCCGCCCTCAACCGTAAGGCTCTCCAGAGGGTAGTGAGGACTGCACAACGCATCACCGGGGGCAAACTACCTGCCCTCCAGGACACCTACACCACCCGTTGTTACAGGAAGGCCATAAAGATCATCAAGGACATCAACCACCCGAACCACTGCCTGTTCACCCCGCTATCATCCAGAAGGCGAGGTCAGTACAGGTGCATCAAAGCTGGGACCGAGAGACTGAAAAACAGCTTCTATCTCAAGGCCATCAGACTGTTAAACAGCCACCACTAACACTGAGTGGCTGCTGCCAACACACTGTCATTGACACTGACCCAACTCCAGCCATTTTAATAATGGGAATTGATGGGAAATGATGTAAATATATCACTAGCCACTTTAAACAATGCTACCTTATATAATGTTACTTACCCTACATTATTCATCTCATATGCATATGTATATACTGTACTCTACATCATCGACTGCATCCTTATGTAACACATGTATCACTAGCCACTTTAACTATGCCACTTTGTTTACTTTGTCTACACACTCATCTCATATGTATATACTGTACTCGATACCATCTACTGTATGCTGCTCTGTACCATCACTCATTCATATATCCTTATGTACATGTTCCTTATCCCCTTACACTGTGTATAAGACAGTAGTTTTGGAATTGTTAGTTAGATTACTTGTTGGTTATCACTGCATTGTCGGAACTAGAAGCACAAGCATTTCGCTACACTCGCATTAACATCTGCTAACCATGTGTATGTGACAAATAAAATTTGATTTGATTTGATTTGATCTGAGCTATCTGATTGGCTAGCTATAGGCCTATAGGTGCACTTGATTTGCTCTCTAGGCCTGCTGGGTAGGCAGAGTTCTACCTTCCCGGCGCTAGGGCTGCTGAATCAAGTGCACCTACCGCCAACACCGCAAAAACAAATAAAACAATAGGAACACAAGGCTTTATTGTTGGGTTTTTTGCAGAAATGTTTGGTGATCGACTAGTCGATCCGGTTGGTGACCACTGATTTATTTACTTATACTGCATGACTGCTTAAGACACGTGGGTGATATTCACTTTTGGAATTTATTAGAGATGCTCCAGTACTTTGTATACCCTTTAGCCAGTGGTTCTGAAAGTAGTGCTCACCAGCCAAAAGTGGTTCCCGAAAATTGCATACTACGTCACATACAGTGCCTTCAGAAAGTATTCATACCCCTTCACTTATTACACATTTTGCCATGTTACAGCTTGAATTCAAGATGGATTCAATATATTTTTTTCTCACCCATCGACACACAATATACCTCATAATGACAAAATGAAAACATGTTTTTTGAAAATGTCCAGTCATTCATTGACCACAGTAAATTACATCATTGTTAGGGAGGTCAGTGTGAAAGACCTCAGCCAGACCTGAACAGTGCTCATATTAGCTGTGCTAGCTAACAGCAGTCAATTACACCAATGGCACAGCATAACTTCCAGTAAACATCGGCTTTCAAACTAGGGATTTTGTGGCTAACAGTAATTCTGCATACATCCAGCCCAACGCGGGAGGTTTTTAAAAAGATACACTGAACAAAAATATGAACGCAACATGTAAAGTGTTGGTCCCAAGTTTCATAAGCTGAAATAAATGTTCCCAGAAATGTTCCATATGCACAAAAAGCTTATTTCTGTAGGATTTTGTGCACAAATGTGTTTACATCCCTGTTAGTGAGCATTTCTTCTTTGTCACACAACACAATGCCATTGATCCCTCAAGTTTTGAGGAGTGTGCAATTGGCATGCTGACTGCAGGAATGTCTACCAGAGCTCTTGCCAGAGAATGTTATGTTCATTTCTCTACCAGCGGTTTGTTGATGTCAACGTTGTAAACAGAGTGCCCCATGGTGGAAGTGGGGTTAAGGTATGGGCAGGCATAAGCTACGGACAACGAACACAATTGCATTTTATCAATGGCAATGTGAATACACATAGATACCGTGGCAAGATCCTGAGGCCCATTGTCTTACCATTCATCCGCTGCCATCACCTCATGTTTCAGCATGATAATGCACGGACCCCAGCTGCAAAGATCTACACACAATTCCTGGAAGCTGAAAATGTCCCAGTTCTTCAATGGACTGCATACTTACCAGACATATCACCCATTGAGGATGTATGGGATGCTCTGGATCGACATGTACGACAGCATGTTCCAGTTCCTGCCAATATCCAGCAACTTCCCACAGCCATTGAAGAGGACTGGGACAACATACCACAGGCCACAATCAACAGCCTGATCAACTCTATGCGAAGGAGATGTGTCGCGCTGCATGAGTCAAATGGTGGTCACACCAGATACTAACTGGTTTTCTGATCAACACAACTACTTTTTTTCAAAGGTTTCTGTGACCAACAGATGCATATCTGTATTCCCAGCCATGTGAAATCAATATATTAGGGCCTAATTACATTGACTGATTTCCTTATATGAACTGTAACTAAAATCTTTGAAATTGTTGTATGTTGGTTGAGTTTATATTGTTGTTCAGTGTCGCAAAGGTTCTGGAGCATGTCTTTAATAAAACTTAATTACTTGCTCTCCTCTGAAGTAAGGCTTGTTTTTATGCATTTATGTTCAGAGCAATAAGGTGCCTTTTTTCGCATGATTGGATTTGTATGTGCACTGGCATATTTCCTGCTGGAGGCAGTCTCCCTCCTTTTACATTCTATTCAATGGCATTCATTTGCATTCTGCCAGGGTAGACACTTGGTGGGCAAGTAGGGATTCCAGTCTGTCAGTCGGAGAAACTGCTTTGCATTTGCTTCTTCTGCTGCAAACATATGACTCAACATTTGACATTGGGCTGCTCATAAACATAGAGGCTGCATACACTGGCCAAGAGAAGACATTAAAAACATCTGCACATATATCTATAATATTATTTTAGGGAGAGAGACAAGAGGGCATACAGTTGAACAGTTCAGGAGGTTTTGAAGGTAATTTCACTTCCACAATTGGGGCACCAGCTGACTATTTATAAAATAAAATAACCTGGACTCAACACTTGAATAACTATTGAAAGGATTGCTAGGATTTTAGTGTGAAAATGAAGGGCAAGACCTACTGTGATAGAACTACTGTTCCAGAAGTGGTGACATTATTCATCCCCCTCTACAGCAGCAGCGTTGGACATACAGCAGGTGTCTGAGTTATGGGACCATATGACCCAAAAATATCCCATTTATAAATATAAATTAACCGTCATTGCTCCCAAAATCACATTGTCCATCCTTGCCCCCTGAATACACCATTCAGGTTAACCTTACTTACCACCAGTAGAGCTGAGGAAAGTGCCCGTTAGTGACACTGGGCACTTGTTTACCTTGGGTAAGAGATTAATAATAGTTAAGAATCCACATGCTGGCTGTCCAACCACTCCTTTGCCTTTAGGCCTCTCGGGGGGCACAAGACACTCAAGAGCATTTATGAGTAGTGAGTCTGATGCCGGTTTGTGTGGGGACCTGGAAGCTCCAAACAACATGCTGGCAGAGAGGCGCTAAAAAAAGAATGTTTTTAAAACCCAGAAGAGGCAAAGGAAAGCAGGCAATGCACTGAAGTTAGAGCATCCTGGAAGCGTCAGCTGCTTGTGAATGTAGGGCTGCCATCTCCCACCTCCACACAATCCTCTTTCCACTGCCTGAGGAGCGGAGGTAGAGAACAGCCAGCGGGGAAGAAAACTCACAGACAAGAGCAGGTCATGTGCATCGCTCAACTTTGGTCCACTTTGTATATCCTTGACTGGACCATTTTACAGTGGGAGGTTTGTGCTCCCCAGACCCAGTTCAACGTATTGAGACACAGCAACCTCTGATAGAAGCACAGCAACCTCTGATAGAAGCACAGCAACCTCTGATAGAAGCACAGCAACCTCTGATAGAAGCACAGCAACCTCTGATAGAAGCACAGCAACCTCTGATAGAAGCACAGCAACCTCTGATAGAAGCACAGCAACCCCTGTTAGAATCACAGCAACCCCTGTTAGAATCACAGCAACCCCTGTTAGAATCACAGCAACCCCTGTTAGAATCACAGCAACCCCTGTTAGAATCACAGCAACCCCTGTTAGAATCACAGCAACCCCTGTTAGAATCACAGCAACCCCTGATAGAAACACAGCAACCTCTGTTAGAAACACAGCAACCTCTGTTAGAAACACAGCAACCTCTGTTAGAAACACAGCAACCTCTGTTAGAAACACAGCAACCTCTGTTAGAAACACAGCAACCTCTGTTAGAAACACAGCAACCTCTGTTAGAAACACAGCAACCTCTGTTAGAAACACAGCAACCTCTGTTAGAAACACAGCAACCTCTGTTAGAAACAAACAAGTGTTGAACTCTTCAATCAAGTCAGTGCAAAAGCAAGGCATGGCTGAGAATCACAGTGACTCAGCGAATGTGATGTATTATTAAAAGCGTAGTGCAACAACCTGTTTAGAAAGGAGGGAAAAAAACAGTATACTTAAAGAACCAGACTGCCAACGTGTTAATAACTCATAACTCAACAGTGAGCCCATTTAGATATCCATCAGCACAGATAGAGAACAGTAAGATGTTTTAGTGAAATATACATGGTCCTCAGACTGGGTATACCAATGTATAAACATGAATGCTATTCCCTAAAGCAGAATTGTTTAAAGTATGGGTGTTAGGGGTTTGTACGGGAGGTGAAGTCAGGTGCAGGAGTGCAGAGTGTAGTAAACAGGCGCACTATAATTCCGGTCCAAAAATGACAGCACATAAAAACATAAACGTGCCAAAAACACGGTACAGAACAAAAGTATGGCGCCTGACAACATCCACATAACAATAAACAATTACACACAAAGACATGGAGGGGAACAGAGGACAAAATACATGCAGTGATTACAGAATTAAAACCAGGTGTGTATGGAACAAGACAAAACAAATGGACATATGAGAAATGGAGCGGACGATGGATATAAAGCCGGTGACCACGATCGCGGAACGCCACCCGAACAAGGAGAGGAGCCGACTTCGGCGGAAGTCGTGGCAATGGGTTGTGTTAACGGTGGATCGTGACATGTAAATGGTGGGTCGCGACAGGTCAGAGTAAAAAAAAAATATATATATTTTTATTTGATTTTTAGGAACTCAGTCAGAGTCTCAAGCGTTAGAATACAATTGGGGTCTGTTTAGAGTTAGAAAACAAAAAGTGCAATTCCTAAATTTGGTTGTACATCAGCAGTTTTTCTCTTGTTATGTCAGTCACTGACAGTCACTCAATAATCCAGAGGAGGATGATAAAGGACAAGGGATTAAGGGAGAGAAGATATGGGGGAGCTTAGACACCCCTGTACCTACATCTGGGGTAAAGATAAGCAGAAACCAGGACAGCTTGTCCAGGATCGCCGAGCAGCCTTTGCCGTCACTGTCTGGGTAGTGGCCCTTTAAACAATAGTAACTGTGTCAGACACAGCGTGCTTGCCAGTGCCAGGCCTACTTAGCACTAAGATAGGATAGCTCTGAGGGACAGGAGAACCTCTAAGGGGAGGCAGGTGCCGATGGGACCTCTGTGGCTTCAATTTTCCGTGGCATGCTCTAGAATTTCTCTGTGCCAACTTCTTCACAGCAGACCCAACAGTTACCGGGTATCTGACAGGGGGAGTACTGAAATCTCAACCACAGCTTAAAATGGGATGATTGAAGAGGGTAAAAATGTTAGTGGAACACTGTGTGCACAACGAGGCCTCAGATGTTTCATGTCATTGCCTTGGACATGGAAATGCAAGCAGCCATGGTAGAAGAACAACAACTGCCAGATTGTTCACTATTATTGAACTCTTCATCACCCCATTGTTTTCACTACAGTTCTTGTATAGTCTGCAGCACTGATGTTAATGTCAACATATTGGGTGTGAATTTATGAAGAATGTACAATTTGGTTTATGTGCTTCTTTGGGAGGCCATTTCAAAATGATCATATATTTGACATTTTTGATATACAGTGCATTTGGAAAGTATTCAGACACCTTGACTTTTTCCACATTTTGTTACGTTATAGCCTTATTCTAAAATTGATGAAATACAATGCCCCCATTAATCTACACAAAATACCTCATAATGACAAAGCGAAAACAGGTTTCTAGAAACGTTTGCAAATGTATAATAAATAAATAAATAAAAAGTACTCTAAGTAAGTACCAAAGTACTTAAGTACTCAGACCTGTTGCTATGAGACTTGAAATTGAGCTCAGGTGCATCCTGTTTCCATTGATCATCCTTAAGATGTTTCTACAACTTGGAGTCCACCTGTTGTAAATTCAACTAATTGGACATGATTTGGAAAGGTCCCACAGTTGACAGTGCATGTCAGAGCAAAAGCCATTCCTCAGTGAAAGGCACATGACAACCAGCTTGGAGTTTGCCAAAAGGCACCTAAAGGACTCTGACCATGAGAAACAAGATTCTCTGGTCTGATGAAACCAAAATGTAACTCTTTGGCCTGAATGCCAAGAGTAACGTCTGGAGGAAACCTGGCACCATCCCTACGGTGAAGCATGGTGGTGGCAGCATCATGCTGTGGGGATGTTTTTCAGTGGCAGGGACTGGGAGACTAGTCAGGATCAAGGGAAAGCTGAACAGAGCAAAGTACAAAGAGATCCTTGATTAAAACTTGCTCCAGAGCGCTCAGGGCCTCAGACTGGGGAAATGGTTCACTTTCCAACAGGACAACGACCCTAAGCACACAACCAAGACAACGCAGGAGTGGCTTTGGGACAAGTCTCTAAATGTCCTTGAGTGTCCAAGCCAGAGCCTGGACTTGAACACGATCAAACATCTTTGGAGAGACCTGAAAAAAGCTGTGCAGTGTACCTCCCCATCCAACCTTACAGAGCTTGAGAAGATCTGCAGAGAAGAATGGGAGAAACTCCCCAAATACAGGTGTGCCAGGCTTGTAGCGTCATACCCAATAAAACTCTAGGCTGTAATCGCTACCAAAGGTGCTTCAACAAAGTACTGAGTGAAGGGTCTGAATACCTATTTAAATGTGATATTTCAGTTTTTTATTTTTAATAAATTTGCAAACATTTCTAAAAACCTGTTTTTGCTTTGTCATTATGGGGCATTGTGTGTAGATTGATGAGGATCATTTCAAATCCATTTTAGAAAAAGGCTGTAGCGTATCAAAATGTAGAAAAAGCGAAGGGGTCTGAATACTTTCCGAATGCACTATAAAATCGGTCCTTTTAACTTTTCCAAATGTGATCCATTGTTTTAGATTCTGAAACTAGTTCAATGCAAAAAGAGGTCAGATCATTCTGTAAAGTACATTAGGGACTCAAGTGGATGTTCTGATTAGTATGCCAAAATAGTAAATGCCAAAATATTCTAATGATAACCAACTGCAGTAAATACATTTTTCTTGATATGCACTGCTAATTGAAAGGCTTTTACTTTGTGTGTGAAGATCATGTTTAGTAAAATCTGGATAAAGTAAGGCAATCCCCTTTCTTTGGGCATCGAAAAGGACAGATCACTGGTTCTGCCCTAACATCTGAATGCACTTGCTGTTCTGCTTTGAAATCATGTGCTGAGCTGACATTGCGGTGACTTGATATTTGAAATGTATGCTGCACTGCGGGCCTGGGAGTGACCTTCGACATTCTAATTGTAGCGCAAACCACATTTGAACTGCAGAAGATGTGTAGACGGAAACTGCCATCAAACACACAAGTAATTGCTGTGCGAATGGCAGGAGCCGCAAAATCTATAATATTTCCCATCCAATTAGCTAGCCGGGCATCGTAAAGAGGGTGACAGACCTCTTTTACACAAATGAAAAGCTTGGAGGAGAGACAACCTTGGAGGACCCTTGAGAGCGTCCTTTTGTTTTATAATAACTGCCAAGCACAACACTTTGAAACGGAGTGCTTTTGTGGTCTGTGTCTCTTATGTAAGGCCAATCCTTGTTCCCATCCAGGTGCTAGGTGTTTTTAGCTTGTTTAAACACACAAAATGCCAACTATTTTGTCATCTGCAAACATCAGTGCCTTTAATAGGCCTACTGACAGATACAATCATCACCCAAACACATCCTTCTCTGCATAATCAATCACCAATGTTTAGTGTGTATCTATGAGTGTGTGTACTGTTGTAGCCTGTGGTATTTAGGCCTACTTACACAAAGTCACATCATAAATTGAAAGCACACCCACTGTTTATGCTGTAACTTCACACGTGACCTTGAATTAAATGCAGTTAGTAGACCTACGGCTCCAACAGAGCTTCACAAAAATGATTGACACAGAGGAAAAATGCTAAATCTGATAACACAGATTAATATGTGCAGGCCTACACCCCCAAGTAACATTTGCTATGCAAGTGCAGAGGGGGCTTTAGCAGCAAAACATCCTAGAAGAAATGGCTGACAGCAACGGGTTCTCCTACTATGCCATTGCAAACAGTGTTGTGCTACACACAATATCTACCATATCTGCCAGACTGTTCCCCCGTGAGCAGCAGTCTAAGTTCATCTTGAGATGTTTCTTGAACTCTTCCTTCACGTAGCCTACCCCTTTAAGCTTGTCATCATTAACCAATGACTAACTTGCCAAAGTGAAACACAATGTTCCTCACTTTCTCCACTGTGCTGCACAGCTCCACTCTCAGCTCATACTGGGTGTCTGTTTCTTCGTGCTCCCCATCATCCACTTCAACACCAAGTTTGTGTCGCCAGAAGGCTCATGTTTCATTTATTTTATTCTATGGCTATATTTGGATACATTCAGGGGCTTCAATTGGGTATGGCAAAATATGGCAGTCACCATACCCTAGCAAGGAGACCAAGGCGCAGCGTGGTATGCGTACATTCTCTTTATTAACCTCTCATGTCGTCCAAGATGGCGTAGCAGTAAGTCGTCCTGTCCCCTGTATATATCGCGTCTTTTTCGTTTTTTTAACATATTTTTCTTCGCATACCACTTTAAAAACATTTTGCTAAATCTAAGCTTCCAAATACTCTCCTGCAACCCGCCTCACCCAATGTAGCTATTTTTCCTAAAGTATTTATATTTACTTCGGAACCGAAACCCCTCAACTGAAGCTAGCCAGCGAATCCACCAGCTATGCTAGCGGTCTTCAGCTAACCGGTCATCAGCTAACCTTTAGCCCGGAAAGCTCTCGCCAGTTCGAACAACGCGACTCTAACCAGAGCATAACGGACCTATTTATTTTTCATCCCCGGATTCCCACCGCAAACGGAACATTTTTCAGCTGGATCTTCACAACTAGCTATCTAGCTAAACTGCAACCCCGGATGATTACCCCTGGCTAGCGTTTCCACCCACTTAGCTTGAAGCTAGCCCGGCCAGAGCACCTGTAGCACACCCCTGCTACCCTGTCTAGCCCGGGCCTACGAACTGTTAGCTTGTTAGCACAGGCCTGCTAACCGTCTGAACCGCCGCATCCCAAACACTCTCTGGACCCATATTTACTTTATATCTCTTTTTGATTTTTAAATTGTTTATACCTTCCGGAAACCTGCCTCACCCATTGTGATACGGAATCGCTATTATTTTTAATTTTTTAGAACACACTCAAGAACCTCCAGACGCTAGCCAGCTAACTAGCTACAAGCTATTTAGTCATTGTTAGTTTTTTTTAACCTGGATAACACTCGCCAGTCCAGCTTCCCTGCCCATCCACCGCTGCCCCCTGGACACTGATCTCTTGGCTACATAGCTGATGCACGCTGGACTGTCCATTAATCACGGTACTCCATTCTGCTTCTTTGTTTTATCTGTCAGCCCCGTTGCCTAGTCAACGCCATTTTACCTGCTGTTTGTTGTGCTAGCTGACTAGCTGTTGCTGTCTCACCTACTGTTTTAGCTAGCTTTCCCAATTCAACACCTGTGATTACTGTATGCCTCGCTGTATGTCTCTCTCAAATGTCAATATGCCTTGTATACTGTTGTTCAGGTTAGTGATCATTGTTTTAGTTCACAATGGAGCCCCGAGTTCCACTCTTCATACCCCTGTTACCTCCTTTGTCCCACCTCCCACACATGCGGTGACCTCACCCATTACAACCAGCATGTCCAGAGATACAACCTCTCTCATCATCACCCAGTGCCTGGGCTTACCTCCGCTGTACCCGCACCCCACCATACCCCTGTCTGCGCATTATGCCCTGAATATATTCTACCATGCCCAGAAACCTGCTCCTCTTATTCTCTGTCCCCAATGCTCTAGGCGACCAGTTTTGATAGCCTTCAGCCGCACCCTCATACTACTCCTTCTCTGCTCCGCGGGTGATGTGGAGGTAAACCCAGGCCCTGCATGTCCTCAGGCACCCTCATTTGTTGACTTCTGTGATCGAAAAAGCCTTGGTTTCATGCATGTCAACATCAGAAGCCTCCTCCCTAAGTTTGTTTTACTCACTGCTTTAGCACACTCTGCTAACCCTGATGTCCTTGCCGTGTCTGAATCCTGGCTTAGGAAGGCCACCAAAAATTCAGAGATTTCCATACCCAACTATAACATCTTCCGTCAAGATAGAACTGCCAAAGGGGGAGGAGTTGCAGTCTACCCAAACAGTTCGAACTACTAATTTTGAAAATTACTCTCTCCAGAAATAAGTCTCTCACTGTTGCCGCCTGCTATACCGACCCCCCCCCCCCCTCTGCTATGATCGCCCCCCATCTAGCTTCAGAGTTTGTTCTGTTAGGTGACCTAAACTGGGATATGCTTAACACCCCGGCAGTCCTACAATCTAAGCTAGATGCCCTCAATCTCACACAAATCATCAAGGAACCCACCAGGTACAACCCTAACTCCGTAAAAACAAGGGTACCCTCATAGACGTCATCCTGACCAACTGGCCCTCCAAATACACCTCCGCTGTCTTCAACCAGGACCTCAGCGATCACTGCCTCATTGCCTGTATCCGCCACGGAGCCGCAGTCAAACGACCACCCCTCATCACTGTCAAACGCTCCCTAAAACACTTCTGTGAGCAGGCCTTTCTAATCGACCTGGCCCGGGTATCCTGGAAGGACATTGACCTCATCCCGTCAGTTGAGGATGCCTGGTCATTCTTTAAAAGGAACTTCCTCACCATTTTAGATAAGCATGCTCCGTTCAAAAAATGCAGAACCAAGAACAGATACAGCCCTTGGTTCACTCCAGACCTGACTTCCCTCGACCAGCACAAAAACATCCTGTGGCGGACTGCAATAGCATCGAATAGTCCCCGCGATATGCAACTGTTCAGGGAAGTCAGGAACCAATACACGCAGTCAGTCAGGAAAGCTAAGGCCAGCTACTTCAGGCAGAAGTTTGCATCCTGTAGCTCCAACTCCAAAAAGTTCTGGGACACTGTGAAGTCCATGGAGAACAAGAGCACCTCCTCCCAGCTGCCCACTGCACTGAGGCTAGGTAACACGGTCACCACCGATAAATCCATGATTATCGAAAACTTCAAAAAGCATTTCTCAACGGCTGGCCATGCCTTCCCCCTGGCTACTCCAACCTCGGCCAACAGCTCCGCCCCCCCCAGCTCCTCGCCCAAGCCTCTCCAGGTTCTCCTTTACCCAAATCCAGATAGCAGATGTTCTGAAAGAGCTGCAAAACCTGGACCCGTACAAATCAGCTGGGCTTGACAATCTGGACCCTCTATTTCTGAAACTATCCGCCGCCATTGTCGCAACCCCTATTACCAGCCTGTTCAACCTCTCTTTCATATCGTCTGAGATCCCCAAGGATTGGAAAGCTGCCGCAGTCATCCCCCTCTTCAAAGGGGGAGACACCCTGGACCCAAACTGTTACAGACCTATATCCATCCTGCCCTGCCTATCTAAGGTCTTCGAAAGCCAAGTCAACAAACAGGTCACTGACCATCTCGAATCCCACCGTACCTTCTCCGCTGTGCAATCTGGTTTCCGAGCCGGTCACGGGTGCACCTCAGCCACACTCAAGGTACTAAACGATATCATAACCGCCATCGATAAAAGACAGTACTGTGCAGCCGTCTTCATCGACCTTGCCAAGGCCTTCGACTCTGTCAATCTCCATATTCTTATCGGCAGACTCAGTAGCCTCGGTTTTTCGGATGACTGTCTTGCCTGGTTCACCAATTACTTTGCAGACAGAGTTCAGTGTGTCAAATCAGAGGGCATGCTGTCCGGTCCTCTGGCAGTCTCTATGGGGGTGCCACAGGGTTCAATTCTCGGGCCGACTCTTTTCTCTGTATATATCAATGATGTTGCTCTTGCTGCGGGCGATTCCCTGATCCACCCGTCATTGGACACTGTGCTATCTAACCTCCAAACCAGCTTCAATGCCATACAACACTCCTTCCGTGGCCTCCAACTGCTCTTAAACGCTAGTAAAACCAAATGCATGCTTTTCAACCGATCGCTGCCTGCATCCGCATGCCCGACTAGCATCATCACCCTGGATGTTTCCGACCTTGAATATGTGGACATCTATAAGTACCTAGGTGTCTGGCTAGACTGCAAACTCTCCTTCCAGACTCATATCAAACATCTCCAATCGAAAATCAAATCAAGAGTCGGCTTTCTATTCCGCAACAAAGCCTCCTTCACTCATGCCGCCAAGCTTACCCTAGTAAAACTGACTATCCTACCGATCCTCGACTTCGGCGATGTCATCTACAAAATGGCTTCCAACACTCTACTCAGCAAACTGGATGCAGTCTATCACAGTGCCATCCGTTTTGTCACTAAAGCACCTTATACCACCCACCACTGCGACTTGTATGCTCTAGTCGGCTGGCCCTCGCTACATATTCGTCGCCAGACCCACTGGCTCCAGGTCATCTACAAGTCCATGCTAGGTAAAGCTCCGCCTTATCTCAGTTCACTGGTCACGATGGCAACACCCATCCGTAGCACGCGCTCCAGCAGGTGTATCTCACTGATCATCCCTAAAGCCAACACCTCATTTGGCCGCCTTTCGTTCCAGTACTCTGCTGCCTGTGACTGGAACGAACTGCAAAAATCACTGAAGTTGGAGACTTTTATCTCCCTCACCAACTTCAAACATCAGCTATCTGAGCAGCTAACCGATCGCTGCAGCTGTACATAGTCTATTGGTAAATAGCCCACCCATTTTCACCTACCTCATTCCCATACTGTTTTTATACTGTTTTTATTTATTTACTTTTCTGCTCTTTTGCACACCAATATCTCTACCTGTACATGACCATCTGATCATTTATCACTCCAGTGCTAATCTGCAAAATTGTAATTATTCGCCTACCTCCTCATGCCTTTTGCACACATTGTATATAGACTCCCCCTTTTTTCTACTGTGTTATTGACTTGTTAATTGTTTACTCCATGTGTAACTCTGTGTTGTCTGTTCACACTGCTATGCTTTATCTTGGCCAGGTCGCAGTTGCAAATGAGAACTTGTTCTCAACTAGCCTACCTGGTTAAATAAAGGTGAAATAAAAAAAAATAAAAAAAGAATGAACACCGAACAAACTAACAAAATAACAAACGAAATGTGAAGCTATACAATATAGTGCTGACAGGCAACTACACATAGTCAATATATAATAATAATATATGCCATTTAGCAGACGCTTTTATCCAAAGCGACTTACAGTCATGTGTGCATACATTCTACGTATGGGTGGTCCCGGGGATCGAACCCACTACCCTGGCGTTACAAGCGCCATGCTCTACCAACTGAGCTACAGAAGGACCACAAGATCCCACACCAGAAAGTGGGGGAGAAAGGGCTACCTAAATATGATCCCCAATCAGAGACAACGATAAACAGCTTTTTCTGATTGGGAACCATATCAGGCCAACATAGAAATACAAAAACCCTAGAAGAACAAAACTAACCCTAGATGAACTAAACTAACCCTAGATGAACAAAACTCTAGTCCCACCCTGGCTGTAACGTAACATTTGGAAAAAGTCAAGGGGTCTGAATACTTTCCGAATGCACCGTATCTATACTCAAGTATCCCTGCATATTGTAAATTTGCTATTGGCACTAACCTGTATTTGGCTTCCAATCTTATTTCTTGTTTTCTTTATTATAAATATTTACAATTTTTATTAGTTATACTATTTTGATAGGTTAATGCACTGCAGGTTAGAGCATACAATTTAAGCATTTCACTGTACTTCTGCATGTGACAACTTGAACATGCATTTATTCTTGGCCTACTGTATGTTTGGTGTTGATTTATTTAGCCTATTTAATTATCATTGCTTAGCATTCCTATTAATAGGCCTACGTAGGCTGTTACGCCCAGATGTACCCTAAAGTGTTTTTGTTCATTTGAACCTTTTCTATTTTTGCCTAGGTGTTTCAAAACCCCAATGACATAAATAAAAAAATTCAAACAAGACCTTGAGAGATGATTATTGACTTTACTGGTTTAGAATTATGCTACCATTGATTGTTAGGCTAAAAAAGGATAAATGTAATAAGAACATTTTAGATTTGGCTTATAAATAAAAACTAAAAACTGTTTTAAGTGAAAAGTAGACATTGGTCTGAAGCTGAAAAATAAAGGAAATTAATGAGTGCCATAATGCAAACTTCATCCATGCTTCATCCATGCTTCATCCATGCTCTACCAAGATTTTCCAGCACAAAGCTTTGACTTACTACAGTACCTATGTTGGTCTACTATACTTCCAACAATGTGTAGGCAGGTTGCTTAGGATTCAAACCTTCTCAAAACAGCCTAATTCATATGCATTACAAAGGTAATGCATGGCATTCTTCTCACCTGACACAAAGACATTAACCCATTCCACTACCTTTTCAATACTTTTTTCATCCATGAAAGCATGTTTGCTTTTATACTTACAACACCAGATTTGATTGAGTGAGTTGGTTTTTTTGGCACTAATGTGCTGCCTGTCTGTATTTCCTTAAACCTTTATTTTAACAATACATATAATTGAAAAATACATATTTTTCATAAAGATCTTTTTTGGTCAGTAGGTACCCAACATAAAGAGCAGGATGCGGTATGTTCGACACAGTCACTCATATACACTGAGTGTACAAAACATTATGCTTTTTCCATGACACTGACCATGTGAATCCAGATGAAAGCTATGATCCCTTATAGATGTCACTTGTTAAATCTACTTAAAATCAGTGAAGTTGGGGAGGAGATAGTTTCAAGAAGGATTTTTAAGCCTTGAGACAACGGAGACATGGATTGGGTATGTGTGCCATTCACAGGGTGAATGGGCAAGATAAAAGATTTAAGTGCCTTTGCACCAGGTATGGTAGTAGGTACAAGGTGTACCGCTTTGTGTTAAGAACTGCAACGCTGCTGGGTTTTTCATGCTCTGTCACGCCCTTGGTTAGGTCAGGGTGTGATTTGGGTAGGCATTCTATGTTTTCTATTTCTTTGTTTTTGGCCGAGTGTGGTTCCCAATCAGAGGCAGCTGTCTATCGTTGTCTCTGATGGGGAATCATACTTAGACAGCCTTTTTTCCCACCTAATGTTGTGGGTAATTATTTATTTTCTGTGAGTGTTAGTGTGTGACCACGGTTGCATCACATTCGGTTTCTGTTTACCTGTTGAAGGTTTCAATTCAATTAAAGATGTGGAATTACATGCACGCTGCGTCTTGGCTCATCTAAGACAGTGAACGTGACAGAATTACCCACCACAAAAAGACCAAGCAGCGTGCGCCAACTTGGATGACGAGCTGTACCGGGGAGGAGATTATGGCAGGGGACAAGACCCGGTCACGGAAGCCCGAGAGGCAGCTCCAAAAATTGGTGGGGGGGGCCACACGGGGAGATTGGCGGTTACCGTGGGGAGCATGTGACCGGTCAGGCACCGTGTTATACGGTGATTTGCACTGTGTCTCCAGTGAGCATTCACAAGCCGGTGCGCTCTGTGCCAGCACCCCGCATTTGCCGGGTGGAATTGGGCATCCAGCCAGGATGGGTTGTGCCAGCTCTACGCTCGAGATCTCCAGTGCGCCTCCATGGCCCAGTGTATCAGGTGCCTGCTGTCAGGATTTGGCCAGGGTTGTTCCGGTTTTTGGTCACTAGATGCCCCCATTGTGCCTTTTGACCTTTTGTTTTCCCTTGATCCCCATTATTATTTGCACCTGTGCCTCGTTTCCCCTGATTGTATTTAAACCCTTTGTTTTCCTCTGTTCTTTGCTCTGTGTTTGTATGTTAGCACCCAGCCCTAGTACTCTGAGAACTCTTGTTGATCCCGGTGGACTCTCTTGTGGAATTCTGTTTTTTGTTCTTGTTTGTTTGTTTTTTGAGTATCTTTTGAGGCTTTTTGTGCTTTACCTTCCACCTTGTAGATTTACCTTTTTTGTCTTGGAGGATTACCTTTGTTCTTGTAGGATTCCTTTTGTGGAGTTACATGTTTTCCTGAAGAACTTCACTTTTTACTTCATTAAATACACCGTCTCAAGTACTGCTGTGTCTGCCTCATCTTCTGGGTTCTGCGACTATTCGTGGCTCAGTTTCTCACTCCGGAGACCCGGGTTCGTAACCGGGTCCTGACACCTGCTCCACGCACCAGGCGTGTTCCGGTTCCACGTACCAGGCCTCCAGTATGTCTCCCCAGCCTGGTAAGCCCTGTGGCAGCTCCACGCACCAGGCTTCCAGTGCGTCTCCTCAGTCCGGTGAGACCTGTTCTGGCTCCACGTACGAATCCTATAGTGATGATCCATGGCACGAAGCCTCCAGTTATGACCCATGGCCCGGAGCCTGAAGTGATGATCCATGGAACGAAGCCTCCAGTGATAATCCATGGCCCGGAGCCTCCAGTGATAATACATGGCCCGGAGCCTCCAGTGATAATCCATGGCCCGGAGCCTGTAGTAATGATCCATGGCCCGGAGCCTGTAGTAATGATCCATGGCACGAAGCCTCCAGTGATGATCCATGGCCCAGAGACTGTAGTGATGATCCATGGCACGAAGCCTCCAGTGATAATCCATGGCCCTGAGCCTCCAGTGATGACCCATAGCACAAAGCCTCCAGTGATGACCCATGGCCCGGAGCCTGCAGTGAAAATCCATGGCCCGGAGCCTCCAGCGACACTCTGCAGTCCGGAGTCTCCAGCAGCGGTCTGCAGTCCGGAGCCTCCAGCGGCAGCCAACCTGACACAACTGTTTTTCTAAATGGTCCTGTTTTATCAATTGTTGTACTAAACAATGGAGAGTTCATTACCTCTGTGAAATGACTATGCAGCTTAAAGTTTACTTTTGAAATAAAGATGACGATACAATAATACACATTTACAATAGGCCTATATCTAAAATAATAATGATTACTTTCCATGGTTTTTACACCGGAAGGTGATTATACAACATTATAACACAGAAAAAAGTATGCAATAAAAGTACACAATAATGACAAATGGCAACAAAAATAATGTAGTTATTCGTATTTAGTTAATATACACTGCTCAAAAAAGGGAACACTAAAATAACACATCCTAGATCTGAATGAATGAAGTATTCTTATTAAATAATTTTTACTTTACATAGTTGAATGTACTGACAACAAAATCACAAAAAAATTATCAATGGAAATCAAATTTATCAACCCATGGAGGTCTGGATTTGGAGTCACAATCAAAATTGAAGTGGAAAACCACACTACAGGCTGGACAGTCTGTGGTGCAACGTGGCGTTGGTGGATGGAGCGAGACATGATGTCCCAGATGTGCTCAATTGGATTCAGGTCTGGGGAACGGGCGGGCCAGTCCATAGCATCAATGCCTTCCTCTTGCACGAACTGCTGACACACTCCAGCCACATGAGGTCTAGCATTGTCTTGCATTAGGAGGAACCAAGGTCCAACCGCACCAGCATATGGTATCACAAGGGGTCTGAGGATCTCATATCGGTACCTAATGGCAGTCAGGCTACCTCTGGCGAGCACATGGAGGGCTGTGCGGCCCCCCAAAGAAATACCACCCCACACCATGACTGACTCACCGCCAAACCGGTCATGCTGGAGGATGTTGCAGGCTGCAGAACGTTCTCCACGGCGTCTCCAGACTCTGTAACGTCTGTCACATGTGCTCAGTGTGAACCTGCTTTCATCTGTGAAGAGCACAGGGCACCAGTGGCGAATTTGCCAATCTTGGTGTTCTCTGGCAAATGCCAAACGTTCTGCACGGTGTTGGGCTGTAAGCACAACCCCCACCTGTGGACGTTGGGCCCTCATACCACCCTCATGGAGTCTGTTTCTGACCGTTTGAGCAGACACATGCACATTTGTGGCCTGCTGGAGGTCATTTTGCAGGGCTCTGGCAGTGCTTCTCCTTGCACAAAGGCGGAGGTAGCGGTCCTGCTGCTGGGTTGTTGCCCTCCTACGGCCTCCTCCACGTCTCCTGATGTACTGGCCTGTCTCCTGGTAGCGCCTCCATGCTCTGGACACTACGCTGACAGACACAGCAAACCTTCTTGCCACAGCTCGCATTGATGTGCCATCCAAGATGAGCTGCACTACCTGAGCCACTTGTGTGGGTTGTAGACTCCGTCTCATGCTACCACTAGAGTGAAAGCACCGCCAGCATTCAAAAGTGACCAAAACATCAGCCAGGAAGCATAGGAACTGAGAAGTGGTCTGTGGTACCACTTGCAGAACCACTCCTTTATTGGGGGTGTCTTGCTAATTGCCTATAATTTCCACCTGTTGTCTATTACAATTGCACAACAGCATGTGAAATGTATTGTCAATCGGTGTTGCTTCCTAAGTGTAGTTTGATTTCACAGAAGTGTGATTGACTTGGAGTTACATTGTGTTGTTTAAGTGTTCCCTTTATTTTTTTGAGCAGTGTATAATAACAAAAATCTCTAATCATTCTATCTGAAGTTAATACCATAGTAGTCATCACCCTAGCGAGTTTACAATAGGGATTCTTATTGGATATGTCCTTCTCACCTAATATCCCATGCTGTCGAGATATTCTAAGTAAAGTAATATCGTGAGAGTCAAATTCAAGCCTGGTGAGGGGGTTACATGTATTTTCCCAGTCGGAGCTAGTTTTTTTCCCAGAGTTCCCAGTTGTCTTGACTCACCGAAGTCTGAAATTTCCCTGTATAACTTTAATCAGTTATTTGGACTAAAACAACTGATTGCTGAGCCAACCCGGGTGTATATTGACACTAAATCAACTTTGGATTTGATTATTGTATCAGACCAAGAGAATGTCTGTCAGTCAAGAGTCTTAAATATTGGTTTTAGTGATCATTTGGTAACCTACTGTATCCGTAAGAAATCTAAAATGCTACTTGAGCCAGGTAATAACTACATGAAGGTACGGTCTATGAAACAATACTCGAAGGAACGTTTTGTAGAAGTACTTGGAATTTTATATTGGTCTCATGTACAGTGCCTTGCGAAAGTATTCGGCCCCCTTGAACTTTGCGACCTTTTGCCACATTTCAGGCTTCAAACATAAATATATAAAAGTGTATTTTTTGTGAAGAATCAACAACAAGTGGGACACAATCATGAAGTGGAACGACATTTATTGGACATTTCAATTTTTTTTAACAAATCAAAAACTGAAAAATTGGGCGTGCAAAATTATTCAGCCCCCTTCAATTAATACTTTGTAGCACCACCTTTTGCTGCGATTACAGCTGTAAGTCGCTTGGGGTATGTCTCGATCAGTTTTGCACATCGAGAGACTGAAATTTTATCCCATTCCTCCTTGCAAAACAGCTCGAGCTCAGTGAGGTTGGATGGAGAGCATTTGTGAACAGCAGTTTTCAGTTCTTTCCACAGATTCTCGATTGGATTCAGGTCTGGACTTTGACTTGGCCATTCTAACACCTGGATATGTTTATTTTTGAACCATTCCATTGTAGATTTTGCTTTATGTTTTGGATCATTGTCTTGTTGGAAGACAAATCTCCGTCCCAGTCTCAGGTCTTTTGCAGACTCCATCAGGTTCTCTTCCAGAATGGTCCTGTATTTGGCTCCATCCATCTTCCCATCAATTTTAACCATCTTCCCTGTCCCTGCTGAAGAAAAGCAGGCCCAAACCATGATACTGCCACCACCATGTTTGACAGTGGGAATGGTGTGTTCAGGGTGATGAGCTGTGTTGCTTTTACGCCAAACATAACGTTTTGCATTGTTGCTAAAAAGTTCAATTTTGGCTTCATCTGACCAGAGCACCTTCTTCCACATGTTTGGTGTGTCTCCAAGGTGGCTTGTGGCAAACTTTAAACAACACTTTTTCTGGATATCTTTAAGAAATGGCTTTCTTCTTGCCACTCTTCCATAAAGGCCAGATTTGTGCAATATACGACTGATTGTTGTCCTATGGACAGTCTCCCATCTCAGCTGTAGATCTCTGCAGTTCATCCAGAGTGATCATGGGCCTCTTGGCTGCATCTCTGATCAGTCTTCTCCTTGTATGAGCTGAAAGTTTAGAGGGATGGCCAGGTCTTGGTAGATTTGCAGTGGTCTGATACTCCTTCCATTTCAATATTATCGCTTGCACAGTGCTCATTGGGATGTTTAAAGCTTGGGAAATATTTTTGTATCCAAATCCGGCTTTAAACTTCTTCACAACAGTATCTCGGACCTGCCTGGTGTTTTCCTTGTTCTTCATGATGCTCTCTGCGCTTTTAACGGACCTCTGAGACTATCACAGTGCAGGTGCATTTATACAGAGACTTGATTACACACAGGTGGATTGTATTTATCATCATTAGTCATTTAGTCATTTAATTTTGCACGCCCAATTTTTCAGTTTTTGATTTGTTCAAAAAGTTTGAAATATCCAATAAATGTCGTTCCACTTCATGATTGTGTCCCACTTGTTGTTGATTCTTCACAAAAAAATACAGTTTTATATCTTTATGTTTGAAGCCTGAAATGTGGCAAAAGGTCGCAAAGTTCGAGGGGGCCGAATACTTTCGCAAGGCACTGTACTAAACTGTGATGTTGATGAAGCTTGGTATCTCACTCAAATCAAATTAAATCAAAATCAAATGTATTTATATAGCCCTTCGTACATCAGCTGATATCTCAAAGTGCTGTAACGAAACCCAGCCTAAAACCCCAAACAGCAAGCAATGCAGGTGTAGAAGCACGGTGGCTAGGAAAAACTCCCTAGAAAGGCCAAAACCTAGGAAGAAACCTAGAGAGGAACCAGGCTATGTGGGGTGGCCAGTCCTCTTCTGGCTGTGCCGGGTGGAGATTATAACAGAACATGGCCAAGATGTTCAAATGTTCATAAATGACCAGCATGGTCGAATAATAACAAGGCAGAACAGTTGAAACTGGAGCAGCAGCACAGTCAGGTGGACCGGGGACAGCAAGGAGTCATCATGTCAGGTAGTCCTGGGGCACGGTCCTAGGGCTCAGGTCCTCCAAGAGAGAGAAAGAAAGAGAGAATTAGAGAGCATATGTGGGGTGGCCCGTCCTCTTCTGGCTGTGCCGGGTGGAGATTATAACAGAACATGGCCAAGATGTTCAAATGTTCATAAATGACCAGCATGGTCGAATAATAGTAAGGCAGAACAGTTGAACACTCAACCCTCTATCTCCGATGAAACAAATTCAAATCAAACAGAGGTCAGGGAAATTGATCACTTCAGAGATCTTAGACCTCATAAGGAAGAGGGATCCTACCTGGCCAGATTCAGAAGAACAAATCTTCAACAAGATTATGAAGGTTATATTAACTGTAGAAACCAGGGAAGATACAAAATGGATAAGGCCAAATCCCAACATTACAAAGATGCTGTCAATGACAACTTACATCAGCCTTGTAAACTGTGGAACATTTTAAAGGACATTGGCTCAAACTCCCCATAAAGATAAAATCCTGTAGTATTGGCCTGGTTATTGATTATGTTTTATGCAATGACCAGGAAAAGGTTGCAAATTATTTTACCATATTTTTTACCACTATAGCCTCATCTCTGGTTAAGAAGTTACTGACCTGCTCTGGACACTATGGCCAGTCTTTCATGAACAACTTCTACCATAGCAAAGGTATCACTTATTATTTGTTTGAGCTGTGCATGGTAACAGAGGACAAAGTTTCCAATCTACTATGCTTAATGAGCACAAACAAAGCAACTGGGCTGGATAACCTTCCTGCAAGATTCATAAAGGATAGTGCATGTGTTACTGCTAAAATGATAACGCATATTGTAAACCTTTCTATTAGTAGTGGAACAGTTCCCAATGATCTCAAAACAGCCCGGGTGGTTCCACTCCACAAGAAGAGCAGAAAAACATTTGAAGGAAACTATAGGCCTGTGTCGATCCTCAGCACCGTATATAAAGTTGTTGAGAGATTAGTTTTTAATCAACTTGAGGGATACCTTCGAGCACAAACTACTTTATGAACTCCAATCTGGATTTAGAACAGCTCATTCCACTAATACTTGCCGTAACCACCTTTTTTATCACATCAAGCAGGAAAGTGGGAAGAGGAACTATACAGGTAGGGTCATGTTAGACTTGCAGAAAGCTTTTGACACTGTGGACCATGATATTCTCCTGATGAAACTGAAATACATGGGTCTAAATGATGTAGCAGTGAATTGGTTTAGGTCTTATCTGACCACCAGAACACAAGTATGTAATGTTGGTGATGTTCTGTCAGAGGCCAAAGAAACATCCTGTGGAATACCGCAGGGATCAATTTTAAGGACTCTTTTATTTCTTATATACGTTAATGATATACCAGATACAGTAAAGTGCTAACTCCTGCTTTATGCTGATGACTCAGCCATACTGGTACCAGGGAAGAATATGGCTTACATAGAGGAGACCCTGAGTAAGGAATTCCATTTTGTTAGAGATTGGTTAACTGACAAAAAATTGTCACTACATTTGGGAAAAACTGAATCGATTTAGTTTGCAACAAAACATAGATTGTTTAGGGCTGACAAGATAAAGGCAAACTGTGCAGGCAAGGATATTGAATCTAACTTATCTTGGTGTGTCCCTAGATCAGTGCCTTTCTGGAGACCTGATTGCTGCCAAATTCTTTCTAAAAATTGTGAATAAATTGAAATGTTTATATCCTAACGCTAGATATTTTAACATCAAAGTTAAGAAACTGCTAGTCTCAACCTTGATCCAGTGTAATTTTGATCATGCCTGCTCTGCTTGGTATTGAGGGCTATCAAGAAAGAAAGAAAATTCAGGTCATGCAAAATAATGTTTTTGGGTATATGCTGAATGTCCCCTAGGACCCACATAGGGGTACTGGAGTTCCGGTAGGTGGGCTTGTTGCCTTTGGAGTCCAGATGACCAACTTAAACGTAATCATGTCTGACATTTTAAATGATTATGCCCCAGGTTATATGAAAAACCACATTGATATGGTCTATAACCAACACAGTTACAATACCAGAGCTAGCGTTGTCTTATAAAATACCAAGAATTAAAAGTACTGCGAGGAGCACGTTTTCCATACAGGCATTTGTCTATGGAATAGCCTTCCCCTGGAGATCAAGCAAAGAAAAAGTAGATATAGCTTTAAAAAGCAGGGAAAGGTTTTAATTTGGACAAGGTTGTCTAAGTAAGAGATACCACACCACTGCCCCTTGTGCCCCCTACTGCTGGGCAGGTGTATTTATTTGACTGATATGTATGATGTGCAATGAATAGATTTTTTAGTGTGAAATGAATATGGTTGATTTTTAAGGTTAGGGAGAAGTGCAGTGAATAGTGCCACTTTTTAGGATAATAATTTAAATTAATGTATTTATGGTGGTTTATCATTTTGTCTTTTAATCATTATATGTGTTGTTGTTTTTACCATCGAGGACCACTTTGGAAACAAGCGTTTTAATTAATACTTTCACCCAAAATGAATTAAATTCAATGATGCTGACATAATCAGTCCAATCAAAGCTACGGTAGATATAATGTGATTTGACGTCATTTTATCTGAGGCCAAAGACCTTGAGCCTTATTGGATGAGCACTTCTAATGTAAATATATGGCAGCAGCCAAGGGGGCTTGACCTGCCTAGCTCTCCCTGTAGATTCTGAGGTGACGTAGTGTCCCCATGAGTGACAGTACACTGAGCCAATCACGGCGCAACTAGAGAAGATTACCAACGCCTACAGAAAGCAGAGCGAGGCTGAAACACCTGCATTTTGGAGATGCCTTACTCAAGAAAGCAAGAAAGAGACCATGTTTGTATGAGGCTTTTCAATTGTTAACCAACTGATATGTGGACACTAATTATTGCCAAAATAACATGCAAAAAACAGGCAACAAAAAAAACAGGTGGGGCTCTCACCTGCCCTGAATGACGGATCACCACTGCTCATCTCGAGATTTAGGACAAATGAGGGAGGCTGATGGATTCCTTCTTTCTCTCTCTCTCTAAACCAGATGCCTGCAATGTGTCTTCTGTAAAATCTCTATCTAATTATTTTGTGTGTGTGTGTGTTTTGGGAGCAGCTGCTGTCAATGTTGCTGAAGAACAATCACTTTCTAATTCGATGCCAAAAAGCTCTTAGCCAGACTTTGGCGTGACACAAAAAATGAACAGGACAATTTCATCAGGGAGCTCTTGTGCATAAATACATGATTTGTTTTCATGTAAAGCACTCTTTGATGTGAGAGCTGAAAAATGAGTGGAATTGATCATTCGGAACAGAGCATCTCATCAGTCTTTTGTGAGATGGACAAATTGTAGGCCTGATTACAGTTGTCTCATTAATCCTGAACAACTGCAAGATTGCACTAACATTGTAATTACATTGAAGTTATTTAAGACGTGAATGGAAAACCACGCTTGATCCAGTACCACTCTGTGACGCTGTGGTAGTCCATTAGGACTGAGGCACTTTGGGTGAGGGAACAGATGAGCCCCCCTCTTCCTATTGCGTTATGGATGAGAAGATGTGGTTGAAACAAGTGTGGAACATGTAAATGTCTCCCCTGCTCTTCTGATGTCCAATCCGGTCACACAACAGTGCTCATTAACGCAGCCTTCAGTTGCAGCGCTTCCGACACCAAACATTGTTACTCCAGCAGTGTAAAGAAGCAAACTGTGTGTGTGCGCGCGCTCACAAATGCATTTCTTGGAGGAATCCGGATGTGCGCATGGTTGTTTACAGCTGTGTGAGACGCGCCTGTTTAATTAAGTTTAGGAGAGCTCTCCTCTCAATAACTGTCCATCAGCCACCCCAGTGGGGGTAACGGGGGCAGCAGGAGACAGGGGGGTGGAGTGAATGGAGGAAGTAGGAGGCTTAGGCTCAATCCCAATACACACACCCCCACCCCTCCCCCTCTGTTTTGCACGATCCCGCAAACCCCATCAAGTCGGAGTGGTATCCCAATTCAACTTTGAGCGAGGCGTAGCTTACAGCCCAACACCGTGCAGGACGTTTGGCATTTGCCAGAGAACACCAAGATTGGCAAATTCGCCACTGGCGCCCTGTGCTCTTCACAGATGAAAGCAGGTTCACACTGAGCACATGTGACAGACGTGACAGAGTCTGGAGACGCCGTGGAGAACGTTCTGCTGCTGACAACATCCTCCAGCATGACCGGTTTGATGGTTGGTCAGTCATGGTGTGGGGTGGCATTTCTTTGGGGGGCCACACAGCCCTCCATGTGCTCGCCAGAGGTAGCCTGACTGCCATTAGGTACCGAGATGAGATCCTCAGCCCTTGTGAGACCATATGCTGGTGCGGTTGGCTCTGGGTTCCTCCTAATGCAAGACAATGCTAGACCTCATGTGGCTGGAGTGTGTCAGCAGTTCCTGCAAGAGGATGGCATTGATGCTATGGACTGGCCCGCCCGTTCCCCAGACCTGAATCCAATTGAGCACATCTGGGACGCCACGTTGCACCACAGACTGTCCAGGTGTTGGCGGATGCTTTAGTCCAGGTCTGGGAGGAGATCCCTCAGGAGACCATCGGCCACCTCATCAGGAGCATGCCCAGGCGATGTAGGGAGGTCATACAGGCACATAGAGGCCACACACACTACTGAGCCTCATTTGGACTTGTTTTAAGGACATTACATCAAAGTTGGATCAGCCTGTAGTGTGGTTTTCCACTTTCATTTTGAGTGCGACTCCAAATCCAGACCTCCATGGGTTGATAAATTTGATTTCCATTGATAATTTTTGTGTGATTTTGTTGTCAGCACATTCAACTATGTAAAGAAAAAAGTATTTAATAATTATATTTAATTCCTTCAGATCTAGGATGTGTTATTTTAGTGTTCCCTTTATTTTTTTGAGCAGTGTATATACACACACACACATCTCAGAACAAGAGTTTTAATTGCTTCCACTGGCTAATCATGAATCCCCAAGAAATTGCAGAAAATTACTGCGTGAAGGAAATGCAACTTTTACATGTCAAACTGCTATTATGGAATGAAAGTCCTCCTTCAATACTACTCCACATTGAACTACAGCCAGAGGATGGGCACATTACGAGCACATTGATGTTTTGCAGTTCTCATTTGTTGTTCATATGATAAGTACGTAGTTGTTGCATGAGAAATAAGGAAAGTTATTACTGCCGCCAGTACAGGCATTATGAAAAAGGGTTGTCGTCAATGAATTGCGTGGTATAGGCAATGCCTTGGTGGCTTCTGCTGATCGTGTGAGTGATGAAGCGATGTCCAATATCATAGGGTTATTTATTATTTCTCCCTACCATTAGTTGATCCATTTGGAGGGACATTCCCCCACCAAGAGACACTCAGGGCTAAGGGGGGTATTGATCAGAAATACAGTGTAGACATGGTTAATGTTGCAAATTACTATTGTAGCTGGAAAATGCTGATTTTTTATGGAATATCTGCATATGCGTACAGAGGCCCATTATCAGCAACCATCACTCCTGTTTTCCAATGGCACGTTGTGTTAGCTAATCCAAGTTTATCATTTTAAAAGGCTAATTGATCATTAGAAAACCCTTTGCAATTATGTTAGCACAGCTGAAAACTGTTGGTCTGATTAAAGAAGCAATAAAACTGGCCTTCTTTAGACTAGTTGAGTATCTGGAGGATCAGCATTTGTGGGTTCCATTACAGGCTCAAAATGGCCAGAAACAAAAGATTTTCTTCTGAAACTCATCAGTCTATTCTTGTTCTGAGAAATGAAGGCTATTTCATGTGAGAAATTGCCAAGAAACGGAAGGTCTCGTACAACGCTGTGTACTACTCCCTTCACAGAACAGAGCAAACTAGCTCTAACCAGAATAGAAAGAGGAGTGGGAGGCACTGGTGCACAACTGAGCAAGAGGACAAGTACATTAGAGTGTCTAGTTTGAGAAACAGATGCCTCACAAGTCCTCAACTGGCAGCTTCATTAAATAGTAACCGCAAAACATCAGTCTCAACTTCAACAGTGAAGAGGCAACACCGGGATAATGGCCTTCACTCCTATCAGATCCCATTGAGAGCATACACCAGACAGAAAAACCTGAATTATTGCATCTCATTGTGTTGTCTTCCAGTGTCCAGCTAGCTAGCTAAAATTGGCCCTTTCCTAAATTCTCCAGGAATGGAGATGGGGATTTGGACTTCTGGTTTTTCTGGATTTACTTAATTCTCCAGACTGGCCAAAGATTATAACAGATCCAACCGTTAATTCATAACTTGTTGTGCCTCTGGCCTGATAGGATGGAAGTTCAATATGCAGCTAGATGTATAGTCATGGCCAAAAGTTTTGAGAATGACACAAATATAAATTGTCACAAAGTCTGCTGCCTCAGTTTGTATGCTGGCAATTTGCATATACTCCAGAATGTTATGAAGAGTAATCAGATGAAATTAATTGCAAAGTCCCTCTGCCATGCAAATGAACTGAATCCCCCAAAAACATTTCCACTGCATTTCAGCCCTGCCACAAAAGGATCAGCTGACATCATGTCAGTGATTCTCTCGTTAACCTGTTACTCCTACCCCCTACTTTTTTCGAACATTCTGTTAAAAATTGCGCAACATTTCAGCGCCCTGCTGCTCATGCCAGGAATATAGTATATGCATATGATTAGTATGTGTGGATAGAAAACACTCAGACGTTTATAAAACTGGTTAAATCACGGCTGTGACTATAACAGAACATGCGTTTCATCGAAAAGCGCAGGAAAATCTGATCACTGAAAATGGAAATATATATCCATCCGCCACTTCAACCCATTGTTAAAGGCGAACCACAATAAATGAGGCTGAGGTTGCAATACCTACAGCTTCCACACGATGTCAACAGTCTTGTCATTTGCCTAGGCTTTGTTTCTTGGTCAAACGAAGAAGAGACAAGCCATTTCTTCAGGTCGCCGACCGGATATTTTGGTTGAGATTTACCCGGACATTATTTCCAGACGGACAGCTAAAGAATATACATCGCCTCGTGATCAATTTGGTCGCTTGTTAACGAGTACTAATACCTAAAGTTGCATTACAAAAGTATTTCGAAGTGTTTTGTGAAAGTTTATCGTCGACTTTTTTCATTTAAAAAAATGACATTACGTTATAAGACGCTATTTTTTTCCGTTTATCACACAGTCTTCATAGATCGATATCTAGGCTATATATGGACCGATTTAATCGAAAAAAAGACCCAATAGTGATTATGGGACATCTAGGAGTGCCAACAAAGAATGTTTTATATTTTATTTGTGCGGTTTGTGTAGCGACGACTATGCTAATTATTTTGTTTACGTCCCCTGCGGGTCTTTTGGGGTGTTACATGCTATCAGATAATAGCTTCTCATGCTTTCACCAAAAAGCATTTTAAAAATATGACTTGTTGCCTGGATTCACGAGTGTAGCTTTAATTCAATACCCTGCATGTGTATTTTAATGAACGTTATTAGCATTTAGCGTAGCGCATTTGCATTTCCAGATGTCTAGATGGGACGCCTGCGTGTCAGGTAGGAGCAAGAGGTTAACACAGGTGTGAGTGTTGACGAGGACAAGGCTGGAGATCACTCTGGCATGCTGATTGAGTTTGAATAACAGACTGGAAGCTTCAAAGGGAGGGTGGTGCTTGGAATAATTGTTCTTCCTCTGTCAACCCAGGTTACCTGCAAGGAAACACGTGCCGTAATCATTGCTTTGCACAAAAAGGGCTTCACAGGCAAGGATATTGCTGCAAGTAAGATTGCACCTCAATCAAACATTTATTGGATCATCAAGAACTTCAAGGAGGCTTGCTCAGGAATGGAAGCGGGCAGGTGTGAGTGCATCTGCACGCATAGTGAGGCAAATACTTTTGGAGGATGGCCTGGTGTCAAGAAGGGCAGCAAAGAAGCCACTTCTCTCCAGGAAAAACTTCAGGGACAGACTGATATTCTACAAAAGGTACAGGGATTGGACTGCTGAGGACTGGGGTAAAGTCATTTGCTTTGATGAATCCCCTTTCCGATTGTTTGTTTGGGGCATCCGGAAAAAAGCTTGTCCGGAGAAGACAAGGTGAGCGCTACCATCAGTCCTGTGTCATGCCCACAGTAAAGCATCCTGAGACCATTCATGTGTGGGGTTGCTTCTCAGCCAAGGGAGTGGGCTCACTCACAATTTTGCCTAAGAATACAGCCATGAATAAAGAATGGTACAAACACATCCTCCGAGAGGAACCTCTTCCAACCACCCAGGAACAGTTTGGTGATGAACAATGCCTTTTCCAGCATGATGGAGCACCTTGCCATAAGGCAAAAGTGATAACTAAGTGGCTCGGGGAACAAAACATTAATATTTTGGGTCCATGGTCAGGAAACTCCCCAGACCTTAATCCCATGGAGAACTTGTGGTCAATCCTCAAGAGGCGGGTGGACAAACAAAAACCCACAAATTCTGACAAACTCCAAGCATTGATTATGCAAGAATGCAGCTGCCATCAGTCAGGATGTGGCCCAGAAGCTAATTGACAGCATGTCAGGGCAGATTGCAGAGGTCTTGAAAAAGAAGGGTCAACACCTTAAATATTCACTCTTTGCATCAACTTCATGTAATTGTCAATAATAGCCCTTGACACTTATGAAATGTTTGTAATTATACTTCACTATTCCATAGTAACATCTGACAAAAATATCTAAAGACACTGAAGCAGCAAACTTTGTGGAAATTAATATTTGTGTCATTCTCAAAACTTTTGGCTACGACTGTAGAAGGCTAATGTTAACTAGCTAACGTTGCCCATGAATGGAAGTTAGGCTACTGAGCAAGCATTTTAGCCAGTTTTAGCCCAGGACAACAAAAAATAAAAGCATGTAATGTATGACAGAGTGATAGACCGTTTCGTCAGCATGAAAGAGAGGAGGATGGCATTGGTGTAGGGTGAGTCAACATGCATGCACACATGCAAACATAAATCCACATCATATTTAGCTTATGTTGATTGGATTAAATTGTTGAAGTTGAAATGGTGCTTGAATAGTGGAGGCAGCTTCTGTTTTCTTAACTCTCTGTGGTTCTAAATCAATAGAGGTTTAGTGGTCCGAAAATGGAAACATTAACTTGCTTGACCATGCTGTAGGTCATGTAACTGTCTCTTTCTGTACATGCAATATGCTTTGTGGACATCACTGGTCAGAGGTTGCTATCCGGTTTTGTGATAAAACAAAAAAGTGTGGTTGAATTTATTCTGCTACTAGGACTTCTGATTGTCTCTGCCTTTAGGCCTTTATTTCACAGTCGCAAGGCATATGAATTAACAGGTTGTAGAGCAAACAATGCAATTATCACAAGACATACAGTGGGGCAAAAAAGTATTTAGTCAACCACCAATTGTGCAAGTTCTCCAACTTAAAAAGACGAGAGAGGCCTGTAATTTTCATCATAGGTACACTTCAATTATGATAGACAAAATGAGGGGGAAAAAAATCCAGAAAATCACATTGTAGGATTTTTAATGAATTTATTTGCAAATTATGGTGGAAAATAAGTATTTGGTCACCTACAAACAAACAAGATTTCTGGCTTTCACAGACCTGTAACTTCTTTAAGAGGCTCCTCTGTCCTCCACTCGTTACCTGTATTAATGGCACCTGTTTGAACTTGTTATCAGTATAAAAGACACCTGTCCACAACCTCAAACAGTCACACTCCAAACTCCACTATGGCCAAGACCAAAGAGCTGTCAAAGGACACCAGAAACAAAATTGTAGTCCTGCACCAGGCTGGGAAGACTGAATCTGCAATAGGTAAGCAGCTTGGTTTGAAGAAATCAACGGTGGGAGCAATTATTAGGAAATGGAAGACATACAAGACCACTGATAATCTCCCTCGATCTGGGGCTCCACGCAAGATCTCACCCCGTGGGGTCAAAATGATCACAAGAACGGTGAGCAAAAATCTCAGAACCACACGGGGGGACCTAGTGAATGACCTGCAGAGAGCTGGGACCAAAGTAACAAAGCCTACCATCAGTAACACACTACGCCGCTAGGGACTCAAATCCTGCAGTGCCAGTCATGTCCCCCTGCTTAGGCCAGTACATGTCTAGGCCTGTCTGAAGTTTGGTAGAGAGCATTTGGATGATCCAGAAGAAGATTGGGAGAATGTCATATGGTCAGATGAAACCAAAATATAACTTTTTGGTAAAAACTCAACTCGTCGTGTTTGGAGGACAAAGAATGCTGAGTTGCATCCAAAGAACACCATACCTACTGTTAAGTATGGGGTGGAAACATCATGCTTTGGGGCTGTTTTTCTGCAAAGGGACCAGGACGACTGATCCGTGTAAAGGAAAGAATGAATGGGGCCATGTATCGTGAGATTTTGAGTGAAAACCTCCTTCCATCAGCAAGTGCATTGAACATGAAACGTGGCTGGGTCTTTCAGCATGACAGTGATCCAAACACACCGCCCGGGCAACGAAGGTGTGGCTTCGTAAGAAGCATTTCATGGTCCTGGAGTGGCCTAGCCAGTCTCCAGATCTCACCCCCATAGAAAATCTTTGGAGGGAGTTGAAAGTCTGTGTTGCCCAGCAACAGCCCCAAAACATCACTGCTCTAGAGGAGATCTGCATGGAGGAATGGTCCAAAATACCAGCAACAGTGTGTGAAAACCTTGTGAAGACTTACAGAAAACGTTTGACCTCTGTCATTGCCAACAAAGGGTATATAACAAAGTATTGAGATAAACTTTTGTTATTGACCAAATACTTATTTTCCAGCATAATTTGCAAATAAATTAATAAAAAGTCCTACAATATGATTTTCTGGATTTTTTTCTTCTAATTTTGTCTGTTATAGTTGAAGTGTACCTATGATGAAAATTACAGGCCTCTCTCATCTTTTTAAGTGGGAGAATTTGCACAATTGGTGGCTGACTAAATACTTTTTTGCCCCACTGTAGGTTGTAATATGGCATTGGCGGGGGGGTTGAGGTTGACTTCCCCAGTGATTTTACCCATGCACCCCTACTGATTGTTACCCATCCTCAAGACGGACTCTATAGCCGTTCCAACAGAACTAGCTGTCAGGCAGTAAGTAATGTCTATGTTTAGCCACCACAGCATGTGTGTTGAATTATGCATTGCATATATTGCATAAGCTCCTGCTGTGGTTATTTTTCTTTATAATGACATGGTGGAATTGTGAGGACAAATGAGCCTGCTGACTTGTATGCCTGCATCTATTTTGTTCCTCTCTCTCCCACTCCTTGTCAACAGCCATCATTAAGGGGTGTAAGGTACACCTGACAAGCTGCTCAGTTCACCCAGCTTCAAAGTGCCTTGTCAAATAAGGAGATGGTGACGGCTTCAAACACAAGCGGACTGGGTTTGCAAAGCCGAACTGCTTTCATCATTAGCATTGTTATACGGTTATTAGTCAGCTGCTCTGACACACACACACACACACACACACACACACACACACACACACACACACACACACACACACACACACACACACACACACACACACACACACACACACACACACACACACACACACACACACACACACACACACACACACACACCCCTATCTGCTGAGCTCGTGCTGATAGGTGACAAACTGGGACATGCTTAATTAACACCCCGGCCATCACACCTATCTGCTGAGCTCGTGCTGATAGGTGACAAACTGGGACATGCTTAATTAACACCCCGGCCATCCTACAATCTAAGCTTGATGCCCTCAATCTCACACAATTTATCAATGAACCTACCAGATATAACCCCTAATCCGTAAACACGGGCACCCTCATAGATGTCATCCTAACTAACTCAACCTCAAAATACACTTGTTTTTGTTTTCAACCAAGATCTCAGTGATCACTGCCTCATTGCCTGCATCCGTAATGGGTCTGCGAGCAAACGACCAAACCTCATCACTGTCAAACGCTCCCTAAAACACTTCTGTGAGCAGGCCTTTCTAATCGACCTGGCCGGGGTATCCTGGAATGACATTGACCTCATCCCGACAGTAGAGGATGCCTGGTTATTCTTTAAAAGTGCCTTCCTCACCATCTTAAATAGGCATGCCCCATTCAAAAAATGTAGAACCAGGAATAGATATAGCCCTTGGTTCACTCCAGACCTGTCTGCCTTTTACCAGCACAAAAACATCCTCTGTGGCGTTCTGCATTAGCATCGAATAGCCCCCGTGATATGCAACTTTTCAGGGAAGTTAGGAACAAATATACACAGGTAGTTAGGAAAGCTAAGGCTAGCTTTTTTAAACAGAAATGTGCATCCTGCAGTACAAACTCCAAAAAGTTTTGGGACACTGTAAAGTCCATGGAGAATAAGAGCACCTCCTCGCAGCTACCCACTGCTCTGAGGCTTGGAAACACTGTTACAACCGACAAATCCACTATAATTTGAGAATTTCAAAAAGCATTTCTCTACGGCTGGCCATGCTTTCCACGTGGCTACCCCTACCCCGGTCAACTTCCCGGGACCCTCCACAGCAACCCGCCCAAGCCCCCACCATTTCTTCTTCACCCATACCCAGATAGCTGATGTTCTGAAAGAGCTGCAAAATCTGGACCCCTACAACTCAGCCGGGCTAGACAATCTGGACCCTCTCTTTCTAAAATTATCTGCCGAAATTGTTGCAATCCCTATTACTAGCCTGTTCAACCTCTCTTTCGTATCGCCTGAGATTCCCAAAGATTGGAAAGCTGCCGCGGTCATCCCCCTCTTCAAAGGGGGAGACACTCTAGATTCAAACTGCTACAGACCAATATCTATCCTACCCTGCATCTCTAAGGTTTTCGAAAGCCAAGTTAACAAACAGATTACTGACCATTTTGAATCACATCGTACCTTCTCCGCTATGCAATCTGGTTTCCGAGCTGGTCATGGGTGCACCTCAGCCACACTCAAGGTCTTTAACGATATCATAACTTTCGACTCTGTCAATCACCACATTCTTATTGGCAGACTCAACAGCCTTGGTTTCTCAAATGATTGCCTCGCCTGGTTCACCAACTACTTCTCTGATAGAGCTCAGCGTGTCAAATCGGAGGGCCTGTTGTCCGGACCTCTGGCAGTCTCTATGGGGGTGCCACAGGGTTCAATTCTCTGGCCGACTCTCTTCTCTGTATACATCAATGATGTCGCTCTTGCTGCTGGTGATTCTCTGATCCAACTCTACGCAGACGACACCATTCTGTATACTTCTGGCCCTTCTTTGGACACTGTGTTAACTAACCTCCAGACGAGCTTCAATGCCATACAACTCTCCTTCCGTGGCCTCCAACTGCTCTTAAACGCAAATAAAACTAAATGCATGCTATTCAACAGATCATTGCCCGCACCTGCCCGCCCATCCAGCATCACTACTCTGGACAGCTCTGACTTAAAATACGTGGATAACTACAAATACCTAGGTGTCTGGCTAGACTGTAAACTCTCCTTCCAGACTCACATTAAGCATCTCCAATCAAAAATGAAATCTATAATCGGCTTCCTATTTCGAAACAAAGCTTCCTTCACTCATGCTGCCAAACATACCTTCGTAAAACTGACCATCCTACCGATCCTTGACTTTGGCGATGTCATCTATAAAATAGCCTCCAACACTCTACTCAGCAAACTGGATGTAGTCTATCACAGTGCCATCCGTTTTGCTACCAAAGCCCCATACACTACTCACCACTGCGACCTATAAGCTCTCGTTGGCTGGCCCTCGCTTCATACTCGTCGCCAAACCCACTGGCTACAGGTTATCTACAAGTCTCTGCTAGGTAAAGCCCCGCCCTATCTCAGCTCGCTGGTTACCATAGCAGCACCCACTCGTAGCACGCGCTCCAACAGGTATATCTCACTGGTCACCCCCAAAGCCAATTCCTCCTTTGGTCACCTTTCCTTCCAGTTCTCTGATGCTACTGACTGGAACTAACTGCAAAAAAAATCACTGAAGCTGGAGATTCCCATCTCCCTCACTAGCTTTAAGAACCAGCTGTCAGAGCAGCTCACAGATCACTGCACCTGTTCATAGCCCATCTGTATACAGCCCATCTATCTACCTCATCCCCATACTGTATTTATTTATTTAGCTCCTTTTGCACCACAGTATCTCTACTTGCACATCCATCTTTTGCAAATCTACCATTCCAGTGTTTAATTGCCATATTGTAATTACTTCGCCACCATGGCCTATTTATTGCCTTAACTCCCTTATTTGACCTAATTTGCACTCACTGTATATAGACTTTGTTTTCTTTTTTTCCGACTGTATTATTGACTGTTTTGTTCATTCCATGTGTAACTCTGTGTTGTTGTATGTGTCGAACTGCTATGCTTTATATTGGCCAGGTCGCAGTTGCAAATGAGAACTTGTTCTCAACTAGCTTACCTGGTTAAATAAATATGAAAAAATACAATTAAAACACACACACACACACACACACACACACACACACACACACACACACACACACACACACACACACACACACACACACACACACACACACACACACACACACACACACACACACACACACACACACACACACACACACACACACACACACCCCCAGGAATTGTACTGCTGTAGCGGGACAGAGGTGGCCACTCGTTAACAATAACTGAGTGAGGTCTGCGTCCTACTTTGCTTCTGACAGTGCTGCTTCCAGCATATTCTGTCAATCACAGAGTAGGTACAAATTCAAATGAAGGTCAATGGTCTTACTTGTGTTTGATGGTTGGATAATGATCAACTGTTATATTTGATGGCTGCATAATAAGTACATGATCTTTATGTACAGTGTTTAAGAAATCCAGACAGACAATAAGCACAGACTTCCTGTTCGCAAAGCCAAAGCATTCCTGTCACTTGAATGTTTTGACATTGTTGTGACAATCATACCCTACTTTTTTGGGTTAAATTCAAAAGTGAGTTCTCATTAAATGTGACATGTACGATAGAGAGCGCAGTCCCATTTCGGTGTTGTGATTCCTTTATCCTCCAGAAGTATCATTACGTGTCAGCCATGACAGTTTGAAAGGAGGGTTGCGTCTCACCCACACACTGAGCAGGCTGATGCTGGCCCGGGTGTACCATGTCACAATTCCCCCCCACATAAGTGTGAAACCGAGCGGATTTCTGTACCTTTCAAATGTGTGCCTATAATCTCTCAGGTAGGGACGGGAATGTGACAAAATTGTATTCACACTGGCGTCATTGCAAACATACACACACACAAATCCACATCTGTGTTCATTTCCACCATTTTGAATACGCACATACGCACCCTGTGAGCAACTCGCACGCACGTATGCACGCACACACGCACAGGGAGAGCAGCAAAGGGGATCTCCACCTCTCTCCCAGGCCTATTATTAGATCTTCAACACAGAGACAAAATAAATCACACGTTCAGCTGAAACACAACAGGAGCTGATGCTTGCAGCACAGTGTATAACAATGTGTCTCACTTTGTGCCATGTTAAGACATTGCTCTCCTTTAAAAATACTATCATTAGAGCTGCAGGAATGACACAGTGGAAAACAAATAATCAAACTATGATAACTTTAGAGAGAGGGAACCAGGAAACACTGCAAATATCCACAAATGGAGATTGTTTTTGTGTAATAAATGCATAATATGTGGGTTCTCATTAGATAAACGTAGGCTTATCCATGGGGTCAATTACATTTCATATATGTCAATATACAGTAGGGCAAAAAAGTATTTAGTCAGCCACCAATTGTGCAAGTTCTCCCACTTAAAAAAGATGAGAGAGGCCTGTAATTTTCATCATAGGTACACTTCAACTATGACAGACAAGATGAGAAAACAAATTGTAGGATTTTTAATGAATTTATTTGCAAATTATGGTGGAAAATAAGTATTTGGTCAATAACAAAAGTTTATCTCAATACTTTGTTATATACCCTTTGTTGGCAATGACAGAGGTCAAATGTTTTCTGTAAGTCTTCACAAGGTTTTCACACACTGTTGCTGGTATTTTGGCCCATTCCTCCATGCAGATATCCTCTAGAGCAGTGATGTTTTGGGGCTGTTGCTGGGCAACTCCCTCCAAAGATTTTCTATGGGGTTGAGATCTGGAGACTGGCTAGGCCACTCCAGGACCTTGAAATGCTTCTTACGAAGCTACTCCTTCGTTGCCCGGGCGGTGTGTTTGGGATCAGTGTCATGCTGAAAGACCCAGCCACGTTCCATCTTCAATGCCCTTGCTGATGGAGGGAGGTTTTCACTCAAATTCTCATGATACATGGCCCCATTAATTCTTTCCTTTACACGGATCAGTCGTCCTGGTCCCTTTGCAGAAAAACAGCCCTAAAGCATGATGTTTCCACCCCCATGCTTCACAGTAGGTATGGTGTTCTTTGGATGCAACTCAGCATTCTTTGTCCTCCAAACACGACGAGTTGAGTTTTTACCAAAAAGTTATATTTTGGTTTCATCTGACCATATGACATTCTCCCAATCTTCTTCTGGATCATCCAATTGCTCTCTAGCAAACTTCAGACGGGCCTGGACATGTTAATGCAGGGGGACACGTCTGGCACTGCAGGATTTGAGTCCCTGGCGGCGTAGTGTGTTACTGATGGTAGGCTTTGTTACTTTGGTCCCAGCTCTCTGTAGGTCATTCACTAGGTCCCCCCGTGTGGTTCTGGGATTTTTGCTCACTGTTCTTGTGATCATTTTGACCCCACGGGGTGAGATCTTGCGTGGAGCCCCAGATCGAGGGAGATTATCAGTGGTCTTGTATGTCTTCCATTTCCTAATAATTGCTCCCACCGTTGACTTCTTTAAACCAAGCTGCCTATTGTAGATTCAGTCTTCCCAGCCTGGTGCAGGTCTACAATTTTGTTTCTGGTGTCCTTTGACAGCTCTTTGGTCTTGGCCATAGTGGAGTTTGGAGTGTGACTGTTTGAGGTTGTGGACAGGTGTCTTTTATACTGATAACAAGTTCAAACAGGTGCCATTAATACAGGTAACGGGTGGAAGACAGAGGAGCTTCTTAAAGAAGAAGTTACAGGTCTGTGAGAGCCAGAGATCTTGCTTGTTTGTAGGTGACCAAATACTTATTTTCCACCATAATTTGCAAATAAATTAATTTAAAAAATCCTACAATGTAATTTTCAGGATTTTTTCCCCTCATTTTGTCTGTCATAGTTGAAGTGTACCTATGATGAAAATTACAGGCCTCTCATCTTTTTAAGTGGGAGAACTTGCACAATTGGTGGCTGACTAAATAATTTTTTGCCCCACTGTAAACACCAGGCCTACTGTCTGTTCTGGTAGTATAGGCTCTGGCAGCATCCAGAGCTGTGTGCACATTTGAATAAAACAAACAGTCATAGACAATAAGCTCTTTGTGCAAAACAGATCTAGCAGACTGATACAACAACTCATCTCAACGCTTCAGTCTCTTCCCAAACATTCGGAATGGGTGGTATTCGCACAACAAGATTAGGTCTTTGAAATGGGGCAATAGGGCGTGAACATCAAAATAATGATGTATGATATGGAATAGCTTCAGTAAACTACTGACAGAAACCCAACACAGCACTTCCAATTCAACATTGAGTTCAATAGCTCTATGTAAATTAAACACAGATCAAACATAATACATTGAAAGCTCACATTTACAAGGTCAAGTATTCACTATTTCCAAACACTTGGGTGCCTTTTATAGTGGCAATTAAATGGCTCTATTTTAGACTGGGCTATGTTTGCTTCTTGTTGTGTCGTTTATTGGTGGTGTCAAAATTACAAGCATCAAATTGCAATCATCCTCGACATGCTTGAGAAATTCACAATGGTCTTTTCGGTCTCTTCGGTGGTTTGATGTACTATTTATGGGTGCGAGTGTGACGTAATATATCTAAAAATGCTCAAACCTGACCACACACTTATAGCTTTGAATTTAATGTACCGTGGAGCCCGCGCCCACGAGCGCAGGTGAGCTAAAGATAGTTGCGAATACACAGAAATTGAGAACAAAAAAAAGGCAAATCAGGACATAGTGAACAAAGTGTGTACAGTGTCATCTCCGTACTGTTGTCATGCCTGTACGACTAAACTGTATGAATCGGAAAGTCTGCTATGGTTAATATGAGGAATGCAATAGTTCCTTCCTACGAATGAAATGACGTCGTGCGACGCAAAAAGAGAGGGTGAATTCACATTAACTGTACCTCGACTAACTTGGATGCACGAAAGGAAGGAGAGGAACCGACGTACAGCTGAAATATATTTGAAGTTCGTCTTTCCTCTCTTACATATGTCACAACATAAGCCATCCAATGACGTCGGCAGCAACATGGGAGATGACGATGTCAGGACATTGCAAGTGGCTTCACAGTCCACCCGGCAAAACTGACCGGAGAGCAATTCTGTAGCAACCAAATTGCATACAGAATGTAAAAGCTGTTTATTTTAGTTAGAACAGTGTAGGCTAACGGTAGCTTATATTTTATATTAACTGTGTTTCCGTAAAATCGGTCATAGCAGATTATTGTAAAATAGACTACCGCCAACACAATTATAGTGTACATTCACTTAGGTTGACTCCAAATTCCTGACCTATTCTAGTTGAAACTGGTCATGCAAAAGGCAAACACAAACCGTTCGTTTAAGCTGCATACAAAAACAATTTATAAAATCAAATCGGTACTTACTATTTGCACAGGTGCTGAAGACACATATCGAGGCATTCCCCTTCCACTTCGTCCGCCGAGGTGAGGTCCGATAAAGGGCGCATCGGGACAGGGTCGTTCTCCTGAAGTGGTGGCCTCATCTCTCGGAGGAAGAGCTCCAAGAACCTTCGGAAGGTTTTCTCCTCTGCTGCAGAGCCGGCCATCACTTCTCATTCCTGGACAGACAAGAGACAGCAGTATCCGGGCAAGAAGACTACTTCAAATCGCTGGCTGGACAGCTCCCCACTGGTGCCTGTTGGGAACGCGCGCGCGTAAACAAGGCTTTCGCTCTATCACAGAAGAGGGTGGGTGGATGATAACATATAGGAAAGGGGAGGATTTTTTTATTTTTTTATAAAAGGGAGGAAGCGTCAGGTTTGGGAACGCGCACGTACAAGAGAGTCGCCGCGAAAATAAGATCAAAGTGAGGAATTTTTGTATGGAGGTTAATGAGTGTCGAATTTGTTAAACAAACAATTACTAATTTGCTAAGTGAAGCTTATTTGATCGGATAGAAGTGTCGTAATGGTTAGGTTGTTACGAATGCACTAATAAGTGGATGCACGTGGCAGTTTGGCAATTTAGGAAAAAAAACGAATCTATATCGGATTTGTGCCTTTTGTTCACACTCGTATATAACCTATCATTGGCTAGAATTGTCCCACCAGATCTCGCCTCCCGCCTGACTTCCATCTTTGAGGACATGCAGTTCCATTGTAAGACTGGTCACACGTTCTTGTCAATATAATAGATACTCGTTGGATTAGGTAAACCACATGCTTTAAAGGTGGGCAAATTGCCTTCACTGTGCAGTAACTAACAACAAATATCATTAGCATACAGTGCATTTGGAAAGTATTCAGTCCCCTTGACCTTTTCCACATTTTGTTATGTTACAGCCTTATTCTAAAATGGATTACATTGTTCTCCCCCTAAATCTACACACAATACCCCATAATGACAAAGAAAAAACAGTTTAGAATATTTTTCAAATTTATTACAAATAAAAAACAGAAATATCACATTTACATAAGTATTCAGACCGTTTACTCAGTACTTTGTTGAAACACCTTTGGCAGCAATTACAGCCTCGAGTCTTGGCACACCTGTATTTGTGGAGTTTTCCCCCATTCTTCTCTGCAGGTCCTCTTAAGCTCTGTCAGGTTGGATAAGAAACGTCGCTGCACAAATATTTTCAGGTCTCTCCAGAGATGTTAGATCGGGTTCAAGTCTGGGCGGGACACTCAGACTTGTCCCGAAGCCACTCCTGCGTTGTCTTGGCTGTGTGCTTAGGGTCATTGTCCTGTTGAAAAGGTGAACCTTCACTCCTGTCTAAGGTCTTAAGCAGGTTTATGTCAAGGATCTCTACTTTGCTCCGTTCATCTTTCCCTCGATCCTGACTAGTCTCCCAGTCCCTGCTGCTGAAAAACATACCCACAGCATGATACTGCCACCACCATTCTTCACCATAGGGATGGTGCCAGGTTTCCTCCAGAAGTGATGCTTGGCATTCAAGCCAAAGAGTTCAATCTTGGTTTCATCAGACTAGAGAATCTTGTTACTCATGGTCTGAGAGTCCTTTAGGTGCAAGAGGGCTGTCATGTGCCTTTTACTTTGGGCTCCTTAGTGGCACAGCGGTCTAAGGCACTGCATATCAGTGCTAGAGGCATCACTCCAGACCCTGGTTTGATCCGGGGCTGTATCACAAACGGCCGTGATTGGGAGTTGTTTGGTGGACCTTTGACACAGACACAGGAACCTTGGTATGAAACTCTTTAATAATAAAATGCAATTGCAGACAGAGATTCACATACAGAGTACCTCAGTAGTTTATAGTAAAGATATGTGTCGCGAAACAGGAGACCATACTCTTTATACAACCTACTGTCAATCATATCTTAACATTGTTGCATTGGATTAGATACAAAGTATCGACGATGAGAAAAACATGTCTAGACTGTGGTTTCTCACTCTACTATCTCAGCCTTGAGCCTGCGTGACTATCAGCAGGTGAAGACAATTCTCAGCCTGAGAACTAAAGCAGTACATCTCCATTTACCCAGTACTTTTCCATCATGGCGCATTGCAAGCCTACAAAGGTTATCACATATATACAGTAATCATGGCATTGGTGTGTCTTCCTGTCAACATTTCATGGGGTGTATACCCCAGGCCTTTTAACACTACTGAGCATTTTCATTAACACCAGTGGTAAACAATCAACCCAAGATTTATTGGTGGAGTGGCATACCTTAGCTAACCCTTGTTTAATGGATTGGTTAGCTCTCTCGGTAACCCCATTACTCTAGGGGTGGTAGATGGACTCCCATCATTATGGCTACCTGCTTCACTGCATCACCAGTGAAGTGGGTACCATTGTCTGCAGATAAAACCTCAGGAACACCAAATCTAGGTCTTATCTCCCTCACTAGTAGCTTTGCTAATGTCTTAGCATCACAGTGTGTGGTGGTAAATGCCTCCACCCACCTGGATGAACCTGTCAATAAGGACTAAACAGTACCTTTTCCTTTCTTTTTTGCAAGATCTATAAAATCCATGGCAAGATGGACAAAGAGTCCTCTTGGCATAGGGAAATTACCTGGTTTCAGAGGTGTTCCTTTGGCAATGTTAATTTGCATGCACGTAGCACATCGAAACAGAAACTGTTTCACGTGCTGAGTCAAATTTGGATGAAACCAATCCAAAGAAATTGCCTCTCGTATCCCCCCTTGACAAATGTGCCATACCAGGTTAGGTACCAGGTTAGAGCCAGCAGCATACCACTGTTGGCTTGCTTCTGAAGCTAAGCAGGGTTGGTCCTGGTCAGTCCCTGTATGGGAGACCAGTAGCTGCTGGAAGTGGTGTTAGAGGGACAGTAGTAGGCACTCTTTCCTCTGATCTAAAAAATATCCCAATGCCCCAGGGCAGTGACACTGCCCTGTGTAGGGTGCTGTCTTTTGGATGGGACATAAAATGGGTGTCCTGACTCTCTGAGGTCATTAAAGATCCCATGGCACTTATCATAAGAGTAGGGGTGTTAACCCTGGTGTCCTGGCTAAATTCCCAATCTGGCCCTGAAACCATCACGGTCACCTAATAATCCCCAGTTTACAATTGGCTCATTTCTCCTCTGTAATTATTTCCCAGGTCGTTGCTGTAAATGAGAACGTGTTCTGAGTCAACTTACCTGGTAAAATAACAGATTTTTTTTAAATACCATGGGCCACTTGCCAGACAGAATATGTCTCTGAATTTTAGAAACGGGGCAGGTTTACAACCCTACTGTTGCCATACCAAATAAGAACCAACATCCAAAGCCTGTTTAGATGCCAAATCAGTGTATTTCCAAACAGTAGCAGAGAAGAACATGGAGTGGCCATGACACTTTGAGGCAGTCAATTTAGCAGCATCATCTGCCATGGCGTTACCCATACTCACAAAATGAGCAGCAACCTTCACAATAACCAAAGCAGAGAGCAGCATCATAGCCTCCAAGAGATCTAAAACCATAGTTCTATTACGAATAGGACTTCCACAAGCATTGTGAAAACCTCTACTCCTCCTGACACTACACCAGGTGAGACAAACCCCTACTCCTCCAGATACCACACCAGGAGAGACAGAACCCCTATTGCATAAGCAAAATCAGAGAAAACTGTAACCCTTTTCCCTTCTCCCATTTTACAGGCAGTGGTTAGTGCCAAAGTTCAGCCTGTTGAGCTGAGAAAGTATCTGGTACTGGTTGTTGTATGTGAGTGGTTCTATCAATTGTCTCAATACCAAACCCTGCATGTTTCATCCCTGTAGTTTGATCTATATATGCAAAACTGTCATCGACAGTCAGGGCAGTGTCAGAGGTCAGGCTGGTGCACCTAAGCAAGAACAGTGTGCTCCAGTGTCAATTAAGAATGGGATAGTTCTTCCATGTACCCGAAGTTTGATTATTGGGTCCTTTTCCCCTCCCCCATCTTCAAATATGTACTGGGTACACTGGAGGAAAGGGTCTGGGCCTCTTCATTGCTGATCGTCAGGAAAATAAGAACTGTTGGTGTTCTGATTTCCTCTTCCCCCTCTCTGTGGTTAATTTCCTCAGCGTCCTCCTTGGTGGCCAGGACCAGGCTTGTAATCTCCTTGTGCCTGCTGTGGAGGTCCTCCATAGGTTTGGGGTTGCTGCTAATATCCACATTGTTGTTGGTATCCTCCCGTTTCCCCCTCTGAAATTTTGTCTCCCTCCAGGTGTTGTAGCCTATCCTTGATATTGAGGATTTTGTAGACATTGGTTCCTCGTGTGTCCAAATTGTCCACACCCCCAGCATTGTATAGGTGGCATTTTGGTTGATGGTGGGCCCCATGGTTGTGGGTTCCCATAGGTCTGAGGGGGAAATTGTACAGAAGGCACTATGGGCTGTGGCTGAGGCGCATGTCCACTTGGGGGCGCTGTAGGAGCAGGAGTGTTCATCACCATGTCAGGCTCACCTTTTTAGTTTGTCATATTGCCTCCTGTTTTCCTCAGAATCGTCATCATGTAGTTCCCTCAGTTGTTCTCGGGGGTTCGCAGACTTTTCGCCTTAAGTCTTTCCATTGTTCTTTAAAAACACAGTATTCTTTTACTTGTTCCAAACTGTGTTCTTCCATCATGTCTAGCAGTTCTCACTGGTTTGTATGGGATCTTTTTCTTACTGCCTGTTTCCCAGTCCTTCTCCGGATCCCAGGGTCCACTACTGCCCTTATATGAACTGCTGGCCATATGCAGAATCTTCCTGTCTTTGTCTGGGTTTCCTAGAGGGGTTGAAGAGGACCCAGGGGACCTTAATTACAGAAATTGTTTCTCTATCACGTTCTATTCTTTTTTTTCTCCGTTTGTAGACTCACCCTCTTCTCCTTCATCTTCTTTCATTAGTTCCCCTTAATAATTACCGTTGTACCAGTAGCTATCACTTCCACACCTCATTCTTTATCTTCATAAGGTGGGGGAGCTATAGGTTGAAGGGGCCCACACAGGAACATTTGATAAGACTAAGTGTGATGTGATAAGTGACAGGTTACTATACTGTCAGCCACTATATTGGGACTAATCCTTGGTCTCTTTTTCCCTTGTTCCGTTACCCTTTGACTCAACTGTTTCAACTGACTTTGAGCATAAAATGTCTGTCCTTCAGTCCGAATTAGTCCCAATATAGTGGCTGACAGTATGGTAAACTTCTTATTAATCTTCTTCTTACTGGCTTGCCTTCCCATGACTATGTCACTTATCAAGTGTTCCTGTGACCGGATATCTGTACTTTTCTTCTTTGTTTGTCCATTTACAAAACACCCAGTCCAGGTCGGTTTTCAAGTAGGGATTTTTGTCCTGTAAATATTGTTTGGGACTAACATGTTTCATTGGTGTGGGACCCACTGTCTCTGCACTGCCTTTGGTTGAATCTGTCATTGAGCCCTTTGATTTTGTTTTAATCATGTTCTATGTAATGTGGACTGAGTATTCGGGTAGTAGAATCCAACATGGGTATATCATCCTAACGCAATTCTATTTTCTCTAAGGGGTTCTTCTTTAGTTTCACTACATTCATTCACTAACCACGCTACTGTAAATGGTTCCACATGTGTGGTAAATAACCACAATTGGTTTCAATTGTATTTTAAATTCAGTACGGGGGTCTCCCTGTCTCCTCTCTTGTGGATGTAATGGAAGAGTAAACTCACAACATGTCTTTCCCAATACTCAATTAACAAATTTCTCTCTTTCTTGTACTTGTCTTAAATACTTGTCTATACCAGTCTAGATTTATTTCAGTACATAGAAATTCTTGATATTGACTAGCATATAACCATTCACTGTTATCAAATGCACTCAACTCATGCAATTGTCCCACACCAAATCTATAATCCCACCAATTATACATATATCAAAACAAAACCAATGCCTTCCCTCAGGTAAGAATACCACACATACAGTTGAAGTCAAAAGTTGACTGTGCCTTTAAACAGCTTGGAAAATTCCAGGAAATTTTGTCATTGCTTTAGAAGCTTCTGATCGGATAATTGACATCATTTGAGTCAATTGGAGGTGTACCTGTGGATGTATTTGCTTGACATCATGGGAAAATCAAAAGAAATCAGCCAAGCCCTCAGAAAAAAAATTGTAGACCTCCACAAGTCTGGTTCATCCTTGGGAGCAAGGGTACCACGTTCATCTGTACAAACAAAAGTATGCAAGTATAAACACCATGGGACCACACAGCCGTCATACCGCTCAGGAAGAAGTCGTCTTCTGTCTCCTAGAGATGAACATACTTTGGTGCGAAAAGTGCAAATCAATCCCAGAACAACAGTAAAGGACCTCGTGAAGATGCTGGAGGAAACAGGTACAAAAGTATCTATATTCACAGTAAAACAAGTCCTATATCGACATAACCTGAAAGGCCGCTCAGCAAGGAAGAAGCCACTGCTCCAAAACCGCCATAAAACAGCCAGACTATGGTTTGCAACTGAACATGGAGAGAAAGATCATACTTTTTGGAGAAATGTCCTCTGGTCTGAAACAAAAATAGAACTGTTTGGCCATAATGACCAAAAACACCAAAAGAAAGGTGCCCAGGGTCCCTGCTCATCTGCATGAACGTGCCTTAGGCATGCTGCAAGGAGGCATAAGGACTGCAGATGTGGCCAGGGCAACAACTGCCTGGAACACACAATCCCCCCATTAGTGCTCAGACTGTCCGCAATAGGCTGAGAGAGGCTGGACTGGAGGGCTTGTAGGCCTGTTGTAAGGCAGGTCCTCACCAGCAACAACGTCACCTATGGCACAAACCCACCGTCGCTGGACCAGACAGGACTTGCAAAAAGTGCTCTTCACTAACGAGTCGCGGTTTTGTCTCACCAGGGGTGATGGCCGGATTCGCGTTTATCGTTGAAGGAATGAGCGTTACACCGAGGCCTGTACTCTGGCGCGGGATCGATTTGGAGGTGAAGGGTCCGTCATGTTGTGTCACAGCATCATCGGACTGAGCTTGTTGTCATTGTAGGCAATATCAACACTGTGCGTTACAGGGAAGACATCCTCCTCCCTCATGTGGTACTCTTCCTGCAGGCTCATCCTTACATGACCCTCCAGCATGACAATGCCACCAGCCACACTGCTCGTTCTGTACGTGATTTCATGCAAGACAGGAATGTCAGTGTTCTGCCATGGCCAGCGAAGAGCCCGGATCTCAATCCCATTGAGCATGTCTGGGACCTGTTGGATCGGAGGGTTAGGGCTATTCCCCCTCCCAGTCGCGACAGAGCCTGGGCTCGAACCCAGAGTCTCTGGTGGTACAGCTAGCACTGAGATGCAGTGCCTCGACCACTGCCCCGCCCGGGCGCAGTGGTCTAGAATCAAGGTTTGGTTATTTTTCGTTGAGCATTGATCTCCGCTTATTCATGTTATTTTTTTTGTCTCGTGTCTTTTGCTCCTTCTGTGCAACTTTACATTTACATATAAATAACAATGGGAGTCGTCTGAAAGGCAGGTAAGCAGGTGACAAGCTTAGGTCCAAAATAAGCCCATAAAAATGCATTGAGGTTATTTTGGCGAGAGTGAAACCTCTCGTTTCGCCTCTTCCTCTCTGCTCTCTCACACACACAACAAAGATGAGAGATCACTTCTTTGTGACAAGCGGTTTCAACTCGCTATTTGCATTTGAGGTTTGATCCAATATAATTGGTCACATGGACACAAACACATCGTTACAGTAAAATAATATCTCAGAGGAGAAGTTACGTTTTTTTTTCTACATTGCAGAATAATAGTAAAGACATCAACACTATGATAAAATATATGGAATCATGTAGTATTCACAGTGTTAAACAAATAAAAATATATTTGATTTTTGAGATTTTTCCAAATAGCCACTCTTTGCCTTGATGACAGCTTTGCACACTCTTGGCATTCTTTCAGCCAGCTTCACCTGGAATGCTTTTCCAACAGTCTTGAAGGAGTTCCCACATATGCTTTTACTTCACTCTGCGGTCAGACTCATTCCAAACCATCTCAATTGTGTTGAGGTTGGGGGATTGTGGAGGCCAGGTCATCTAATGCAGCACTACATCACTCTCCTTCTTGGTTAAATAGCCCTTACACAGCATGGAGGTGTGTTGGGTCATTGTCCTGTTGAAAACAAATGATAGTCCCACTAAGCCCAAACCAGATGGGATGGCATATCGCTGCAGAATGCTGTGGTAGCCATGCTGGTTGTGTGCCTTGAATTATAAATAACATCAGTGTCACCAGCAAAGCCCCCCCACACCATCACACCTCCTCATCCATGCTTTACGGTGGGAAATACACATGCAGAGATCATCCATTCACCCACACCGCGTCTCACAATAACACGGCGGTTGGACTCCAGACCAAAGGACACAAGCCTCTTCTTCTTATTGGTGTCCTTTAGTAGTGCTTTCTTTGCAGCAATTCGATGTTCGATGATGTTGAGATGTATCGGTTACTTGAACTCTGTGAATAATTTATTTGGGCTGCAATTTCTGAGGCTGGTAACTCTAATGAACGTATCCTCTGCAGCAGAGGTAACAGTCTTTCATTCCTGTGGCGGTCCTCATGAGAGACGGAAATGGAAATGTTCCGTATTGCGCTTGATGGAAATATTCCATATCGACTGACCTTCGTGTTTTGAACAGTCGTCTCTCTTTGTTTATTTGAGCTGTTATTGCCATAATATGGACTTGGTACTTTACCAAATAGGGCTATCTTTTGTGTAGCACCCCTACTTTACCACAACACAACTGATTGGCTCAAACACTTTAAGATGGAAAGAAATTCCACAAATTATCTTTTAACAAGGCACACCTGTTAATTGAAATACATTCCAGTTGACTACCTCATGAAGCTGGTTGAGAGAATGCCAACAATGTGAAAATCTCTCATAAAGGCAAAGAGTGGCTACTTGGAAGAATCTCAAATTTAAAACATATTTAGATTTGTTTAACACTTTTGTTTGGATAACACATGGAATCATGTCGTATTTCATTAGTGTTGATGTCTTCATTATTATTCTACAATGTAGAAAATAGTAAAAAATAAAATAAAAACCCTTGAATGAGTAGGTGTTCTAAAAACACACACACACGTATAAAATACATCAAGATGATTATCAGGTCATGTCGCCCAGCCCCATGCCAGTTGGTGAAGCATTATTCATCACTCCGGAGAACACGTTTCCACTGCTCCAGAGTCCAATGGCGGTGAGCTTTACACCACTCCAGCCGACACTTGGCATTGCGCATGGTGATCTTAGGAATGTGTGTGGCTCCTCGGCCATGGAAACCCATTTCATGAAGCGCCCGACGAACAGTTATTGTGCTGACGTTGCTTCCAGAGGCAGTTTGGAACTCTGTAGTGAGTGTTGCAACCAAGGACAGGCGCTCTTTACGCACCACACGCTTCAAATCGGCAGCCCCGTTCTGTGTGGCCTACCACGTAGCAGCTGTGCCATCCACTGCACGTTCCACTGCACAATAACAGTACTTACAGTTGACCGGGGCAACTCTAGCATGGCAGAAAGTTAATGAGTTTGTCTATGGCGATTGCATGGCTGTGTGCCTGATTTTATATCCGTCAACAACGGGTGTGACTGAAAAAGCACAATCCATACTCAAACTGAGCATGTTATGCCTCCATGCAATGCCATCTTAACCACCTTATTTTGTCTTCAATGCGCTTTTGTGTCTTCACATAGGAATTAATGGTGTCACGTGATTAATCGCTTTGTCCATTCCTACAATATATACAATCATTGGTAGAATTTATGCCAAGGCGTGTTGAAGATGTTCTGGCGACTTGTGGCGCTACGTTGGTGTGTTTCCTTTATTTTTGCAGTTACCTGTACATGATAGTATAACATGCAGTAATTACAGGACAGCTATTGACAGAGGCAAATATTGTATTTGAACTCAGTGTAAATACTGTACATTGTGTTGAGCAAAATATTCAGCAACAAACTGTGCAGACAAGAGTATATTGGGTTTTTGTTCCCCTAAGTATAATACCATTCAAACAAAACAATATTTCACATTCATGGTCTAAAACCACTCGTTTCCCTATGTTCTTGTAGATTGGTCCTCTTCCGTCCGGGGACGCTTGCTCAAGCTTCCCGATTGTCTCACAGAGGGGTCTGAGGCCTTTGGTTGGTCTGAGGGGGGCGCGTCTCGAAAGCCTTGACCCTGGGAGTGAGGAATTGGCCAAATATAAAGCATAACGATTTATTCCCTCAGTGGGGTTGTATAATCAGTTTACAGAACAAAAATCTGAATAGAAAATAATAACATATTTCAAGGTGCAATATGACTGACATGTAGAAATTAGGTTTATTTAAAGTACATAAGCATAAGAAACGTCAGATATGTTATGAAACTTGAATAGTGCTCTACGTGGCTGGTACGTTTCACTATGGGGTGCAATACCTTCCATTGCTCTGCAGGTCTGAGCTTTTTCTTCCACAGCGCAGTATTTTCTGTGTTTATTATAGCCATTTGTAGTGCTAGCCACAAAGTAAGTTTAGATTATGAAATTAAATTGTATTTGTCACATTCGCCAAATACAACAAGTGTAGACTTCACCATGAAGTGCTTACTTACACGCCCTTTCCCAACAATGCAGTTAGAATATTAGCAAATAGATAAAAGAGCAACACAAAACTATAATGAGGCTATATAAAAGCTACATACAAGGAGTTTCCTGTACAGAGTCAGTGTACTGGGGTACGAGGTAGTCGGAGTGACTGGTAGAGGTCCTAGATGACAGGGAGCTTCGCCCCAGTGATGTACTGGGCTATCCCTACCAGGTTAGGCCGGTAGGGATATGGGGTTAGGTTAGGCCGGGAGGGATATCCTTGTCTCATCGCGCACTAGCGACTCCTGTGGCGGGCCGGGCGCAGTGCACGCTAACCAGGTCGCCAGGTGCACCGTGTTTCCTCCAACACATTGGTGCGGCTGGCTTCCGAGTTGGATGTGCGTTGTGTTAAGAAGCAGTGCAGCTTGGTTGGCTTGTGTTTTGGAGGACGAATGGCTTTGACCTTCGTCTCTCCCGAGCCCGTACAGGAGTTGTAGTGATGAGACAAGATAGTAGCTACTAAACAATTGGATACCACGAAATTCGGGAGAAACGGGGCTGTAAAAAATAAAATGTTGGAGTCATGTGGGGCCACGTAGTCGTGGGTGAACAGTGAGTACAGGAGGGGGGTTAAGCACGCACCCCCAAGTGGCCCCCGTGTTGAGGGTTTGCATGGCAGATGGGTTTTTGCCTACCCCCACCTGGGGGTGACCCGTCAATGCCCAGTATCCAATTGCAGAGCGAAGTGATTAATCCTAGGGTCCTTAGTTTAGTGATGAGCTTGGAGGCCACTATGGTGTTGAACGCTGAGCTGTAGTCAATGAACAGCATTCTCACGTAGGTGTTCCTTTTTTCCTTCTATTTCAGAAGGAGTGACCCATACTTTGAGTTGTCCTTATGTTAGGTCCTGATGTGGCTATGCCAAAATGGCTGTGAGCTACACTAGTAAATTTAGCAGACAAAATGTTATTAGAATTCCGTGGAACTATTTTATATTATAGTATAAAGAATCCAATTGATCAAAGCTGAATAAAATACAAATATTTTCTCCAAAACGATTTGAGGGATTGAGCACATGCGACTATTCTGTGTTGAGCTGTTAACAAATAAATAGGTAATCCTACATGCTTAATTTAGAGTTATTAATGTAACTTTAGTTGTTCTACAAATGTTAGGCTGTATGTTTTGATTTTTAATACATTGTAAGGCTGCATGATGAGACTAATGATGATTTAAAAAACATTGCTTGAAAGGCATGAGCTCTGCTTTGTATTTTGCACAGGCTGTACAGACATCATGTCTCTCATTCACAATTTGACAAGCATTTGATAATCCCTCGAATTTCACAGCGGCATCCCCTTTGTGGCTGTAATGCACCATAAAAAAAATCAATGTTTGGTGCTGCATTCTTCTCCTCCAGGTGTGCTGCGCAATCCAAAGCGCCTTTCACTCACATGGTTCTGTCACGTGATCACACAACTGCGAGCGTCCTTATCCGAGGTGCATATTGAAGATATTGGAAGAACTATCCACATTTACTTTGTCTGCCAACAAGATGATTAGGCCTAACAAAATCTTGATGCAAAAGCACTAACATGTGTCAATCTACTATCCCCCATAGTACAACAATTTACCTGTTCTATTCTGTGCAATAAATAAATAATCCAAAACATTCTAGGACAGTTGTGGGATACAATAGATCCCAAATTAATACAACCACTAGCATAAAAAAACTTCATGCAATATGGCTGACGCAACAGATCAGAACATTTAGCTTAAAATATTAATAAACTATTAGGCTATTTCTTCATACTACAAGCGCAGCAATGCACACGTTAGTAGGCTATAAAACGCAAATGTTCCAATAGCGGAAAACACCATCATTAAAAGTGACCGCAAATGCAGTTATGCATGTAATGCTTTTATTATAAAAGGTGCATTTTCATGGTGAAAATGATCTTCCCCAAACTTGAAACTCACTGCTTATGTATGCCAGTTAAACTCTACACCCCTTGTAAAGCAGATTAAACGTGCTTAATTTGAATGAGTTATTTGGCCACTTTACTTTTGATACAAACATTAAAACATATAGGCCCTATGGGCAGGGCTAGATGAGGTGTGCAACTATGATTTGAACAAGTCGCAAAAACCATAAAATAAAGGCATTGTTTATGCTTGGCATCATTCACAAATGATAATATATAATTCACAAGTGATAAATCACCCATCAGATTATTCTTGATTTAATCTGGTCTTTACATATGTTTGACATTTGTTTTGATTTAGACTATTATCATGCACCAGTATTGAAACCGGGCCAGCGGGGATAAAAATGCATGTCAGCTACACACTTAAATAGTGAATGGAACTCTATCCTCCTGATTCCTGCTTACAAGCAAAAATTAAAGCAGGAAGCACCAGTGACTCATTCTATAAAAAAGTGGTCAGATGAAGCAGATGCTAAACTACAGGACTGTTTTGCTATCACAGACTGGAACATGTTCGCGGGATTCTTCTGATGGCATTGAGGAGTACACCACATCAGTCACTGGCTTTATCAATAAGTGCATTGAGGACGTCGTCCCCAGTGACTGTACGTACATACCCCAGCCAGAAGCCATGGATACAGGCAACATTCGCACTGAGCTAAAGGGTAGAACCGACGCTTTCAAGGTGCGGGACTCTAACCTGGAAGCTTACAAGAAATTCTGCTATACTCTGTGACAAACCATCAACCAGGCAAAGCGTCAATACAAGGGCTAAGATTGCATCATACTACACCGGCTCCGATGCTCGTCTTAATAGGCAGGGCTTGCAAACTAATTACAGGCTAAAGGGAAGCACAGCCGCCAGCTGCCCAGTGACACAAGCTAAATCACTTCTATGCTCACGTCGAGCCAAGCAACACTGAGGCATGAATGAGAGCATCAGCTGTTCTGGACGACTGTGTGATCACGCTCACCGTAGCAGACGTGAGTAAGACCTTTAAACAGGTCAACATACACAAGGCTGCGGGGCCAGACGGATTACCATGACGTGTGCTGACCAACTGGCAGGTGTCTTCACTGACATTTTCAACATGTCCCTGATTAAGTCTGTAATACCAACATGTTTCAAGCAGACCACCATAGTTCCTGTGCCCAAGAACACAAAGGCAACCTGCCTAAATGACTACAGACCCATAGCACTCACATCCGTAGCCATGAAGTGCTTTCAAAGGTTGGTAAATGGCTCACATCAACACCATTATCCCAGAAACCCTAGACCCACTCCAATTTGCATACCGCCCAAACAGATCCACAGATGATGCAATCTCTATTGCAATCCAGACTCCCCTTTCCCACCTGAATAAAAGGAACACTTATGTGAGAATGCTATTCATTGACTGCAGCTCAGCGTTCAGCACCATAGTACCCTCAAAGGTCATCACTAAGCTAAGGATCCTGGGACTAAATACCTCCCTCTACAACTGTATCCTGGACTTCCGGATGCTCCACCCTCAGGTGGTGAGGGTAGGCAGCAACACATCTGTCACACTGATCCTCAATACTGGAGCTCCCCAGGGGTGCGTGCTCAGTCCCCTCCTGTACTCCCTGTTCACCCACGACTGCATGGCCAGGCATGACTCCAACACCATCATAAAGTCTGCAGACGACACAACAGTGGTAGGCCTGATCACCAACAACGACGAGACATCCTATAGGGAGGAAGTCAGAGACCTGGCCGGGTGGTACCAGAATAACAACCTATCCCTCAACGTAACCAAGACTAAGGAGAGGATTGTGGACTACAGGAAAAGGAGGACCGAGCATGCCCTCATTCTCATTGACGGGGCTGTAGTGGAACAGGTTGAGAGCTTCAATGGTCACCAAGATAGTCGTGTAGAGGGCACGACAAAGCCTATTCCCCCTCAGGAAAATAAAAAGATTTGGCATGGGTCCTGAGATCCTCAAAAGGTTTTACAGCTGCAACATCGAAAGTATCCTGACTGGTTGCATCACTGCCTGGTACGGCAATTGCTCGGCCTCTGACCACAAGACACTACAGAGGGTAGTGCGTACGGCCCAGTACATCACTGGGGCTAAGCTGCCTGCCATCCAGGACCTCGACACCAGGCGGTGTCAGAGGAAGGCCCTAAAAATTATCAAAGACCCCAGACACAGACTGTTCTCTCTACTACCGCATGGTAAACGGTACCGGAGTGCCAAGTCTAGGACAAAAAGGCTTCAACAGTTTTTACCCCCAAGCCATAAGACTCCTGAACAGGTCATCAAATGGCTACCTGGACTATTTGCATTGTGTGCCCCCCCCCTGCTGCTGCTCCTCTCTGTTTATCATATATGCATAGTCACTTTAACTATACAGTCATGTATATACTACCTCAATTGGGCCGACCAACCAGTGCTCCCACACATTGTCTAACCGGGCTATCTGCATTGTGTCCCACCTACCAACCCCACTTTTACGCCACTGCTACTCTCTGTTCATCTATGCAGTCACTTTAACCATATCTACATACTACCTCAATCAGCCTGACTAACCGGTGTCTGTATGTAGCCTCGCTACTTTTATAACCTCGCTACTGTATATAGCCTGTCTTTTTACTGTTGTTTTATTTCTTTACCTACCTATTGTTCACCTAATACATTTTTTGCACTATTGGTTAGAGCCTGTAAGTAAGCATTTCACCTGTTGTATTCAGCGCACGTGACAAACTTTAATTTGATTGAGAGTCTTAAAGCTCAATTCAACCACAGCTGTTGGCATTGCAGTATTTATTATACACAGTCATACATCAACATAGTAGCTGTGTTCAAATACTCATACTAACCGTACTATTTGTGACATAAATTGAGTATATAGTATGCTTATTGGCCATAGTATGAATATAGTTAGTATCCCAAAAGTTTACGGATGTTGTACTAAAATCTATTTCTGTTTTTTTAGGACCCATAATGCAATTCAGAAAATGGGCGTGGCTTCACAATATTTTCAGATTTGAAGAAAATTGCAGAAAATGCTGCCGAAGTCCGATGAAAGCGGATACAAATGTATTGCTTTAACCAATTATGACAACTTTTAAGAAAATGCAGAGCAATGTAATCAAGTAATCAGTGTGTGCTCTGAAAGCTCCGAGAGCGAACCGCTCTGAATTTACGTACTCCCAGAGCGCACTCTAGCACTCCAGATTGAATTTATGAACACATCCGAAGTCGTAAAATGTCTAGCTAGTCATTTGTTATGTTAACAAGCTAGCAAGAGGTTTCATCGCAACAGCATCAACATCAGGTAGACAGGCAGTAGTGCCAGTATGCTTAACTGAAACCATACCGTTCGTTTACAGTATACTAAAATTAACTAATAGTATATACTCAATATGGGTATTTGAACACAGCTAGTGTATTTTCCTCCAGTAATCAAATTATATCCAAAATGGTTTTAGGGGCTGTAAACATTCCAAAAAGAACCCTCACAGAGGCGATGACTCCAGTTTTCCGGGTGCAAAATAGTTTGTACACAAAGTTATTGCATAAACAACATACATTTGGCCCAACTCCTTTCCTTCATCACCACTGGTTTGGAAGGACAAGATAGATAAAAGCAATATGGTTGGAAGTGGACTATCCAATCTTTTCACCAATCACTAGTCATGATGGACAGGAGGTGAGGAAAGGATGCCATTTGAGAGTGTTGGGAGAAAGCCAGTGTTGTGTACTCACAGTGATCTGGTAGGGTACTGTGGCCTCCCTTTGGCTGGGTGACTTGTACAGGGATGCAAGTCTAGGTGAAGGAAACAGAGGTGAGGACATGGTACTCAACTAACTTTTGAACAAAAATAATAATTTACAATGGCCTGTGTCTTATCACCTGCATTCCATACAGAACAAGGCTAATAATAAACAGCTATGTTTTTAATTAGCATGCCCTTGTGTTCTTACATTGATTTGGATATATTTACTGTAACAACAAAAGGGACTTAAAATAAAAAGTGCAAAATGTATTTATTGCAGATTTCAAAGCACCACATGTTATTTTCTGCAAAATCCTCTAGAGGGGGCAGAATAAAATCAAATATATCAAAACTATACTGCGGACAAATAGAAAGCGGGGAGAAGGACTGATTTCCCCCATTTTTTGTAGTTTCTTTTAATAGAACATCCCATTCTTGTTTTTAAGTCCATAACAATGCATAAACCACATTTGGGGACCATTTTTTTTAGATCCGGGAAAAATAAAACTTTAATTCAGGTGCGCACCAGCGCGGTGGCATTTTCAAAACATATGGGCACCGGATCCTACTCCGATGCGTTCTGCCTACAACAAAATCTCTTGCATAGTTTGTTTTGTTTCGGTATGTTGCATTGAAAGTGGCTAATATTGCATTGATTCAATCACAATTGCCACAGTAAAGGGAAACATTGATAAGGTTAAGAGGGAAAACTCTAGAACAGTGGTCACCAATCACGTAGATCTCGGATTGCATTTGGATTCAAAGTGATCTTGACTCAAAAAAGGTTGGTGACCACTGTTCTAGAGTTTTCCCTCTTAACCCTATCAACCTTTCCCTTTACTGTGGCAATTGTGATCGAATCAACGCAATGTTAGCCACTTTCAAGGCAACAAGATTTTGTTGTAGGCAGAACGCATCGGAGTAGGATTCTACTGCATTGACACGCATTACTCAGCCCGTACTCTACACAGACCAGTGCGGCATAAACAATCAGATGCAGTAGGCCTATATGCACAGACCACTGCCATATATGGATCTGTGCCTTTTACTTTGATCTGGACTGTGTTTACAGCATGAGCGGCCGTGAGTAGATGCGCTTGTTTTGAGATCAAAGCGAGTGTTGTATGTAGCCACGTCTGCAGAATTTGTTCATATCCTTTGCTAGTTAGCGAGTTATTAGCCCAGTTATAGATCATTTGTAGTCAGCAATGGAGGAGTGATTGCATCCTACAAGAGCACAACATTTATACATTTTTAGACATATTTGAAAAGCGCGTCAAGAGCTTTTTTTGTCTTAAAGGGGCAGTGTTGTATTTTGAGACAGGCTTGAATAAACTAAGTAGCCAATAACATAAGCGGTCTGATTCTCTGTAATAATGGTATGGGACTAATAATGCATTTTATTTTGTAAAGTGGTTCCTTGCAAACACCACAACATTCTCAGTCACCTCATTGTCTGAAGGACAAGTGGATAAACAGGTTGGCCTGCATGTTTTTTTTAAAAGTCTCATGTAATGTAGGCCTACATTGAACACCACACATTGGTTGCTACTGTTCCATGTTAAAATATTAAAGGATGCATTTTCTCCATCGTTTTTGATGGTAGGCCACTCTGGTAGGCCTACATGACCACTGTTAAAACGGGTACACTCTCAGTGTCTACAGTAAAAGCACGCTGGAAGTTGGACAGACTTTTCACAATTTTCATGTTTGCGCTCAGCAGACTTGTATTTTGCTCAGTGCTGACATTTTTTTAGCGAACTTTGGTCCCAATAACCTGATGGCATTCAGTTAATTCTCACAATATGCTGTTCAGAGAATCAAACATAGAATCATATTAATTTGGAGCATTCACATAAAAAAAGGTAATTTCTTTCCATTATGGATACATTTAAGAAAAGTGATTCTGCATTCCTTTACCAAAGATGGTGAATTGGAGTTTGTATCATTATGATTACACCTTTTAGTTTTGTTTGGGGCTGATGAAAAAGCAGCCCGTTTGTACAAATGGTTCTGCATTCCATGTTCGTCCTTATGGAGCTGGTGTTTCTTGGAGCGTTGGCCATGTCAATGTGGTTTCTTACTAGGATATCAAGACAGCTGGAACGTTTGATAGGACAATTTAGGACTTTCAAATTCCAATTGAGAATAGTTAGTGTTGTCAATGTTTCTCATGTAATTTATCATTTTTAATCTTGATAAGCCCATGGACGTGTAACAAAAAACAGGACCCACAGAGAAACTCATTGGCCGTTCATCCCCCTCCTTCCCCTTCCCTACCTCCCACACTGTAATTACAGGGTTGGAGCATAATGGCGAGTGGCAGCATAGAGTTTCTTAAGCAGCATTTAAAAAAAATATATATACAGTATATATAAAAGTATGATTTTTTTTAATCACATAAAAAACAAGTAACCATTTGACATTTGTAGTTTAGCTAGCAGACTTGATGAATTAGGGTGGGTAATGAAGGAAATAAGTTAACAGATATGCAAGCCTAAATAGGGAAATGTAAAATGTAATGTAATGTAATGGAAATAGGATCATGTAGCTGTAAATCCATTTATTAGCAATATAGTGCACTTGATTGCTCTCTGGGCCCACCAGGAATGCAGAGTTTGTACAGTTGAAGTCGAAAGTTTACATACACCTTAGCCAAATACATTTAAACTCAGTTTTTCACAATTCCTGACATTTAATCTTAGTAAAAATTCCCTGTCTTAGATCAGTTAGGATCACCACTTTATTTTAAGAATGTGAAATGTCAGAATAATAATAGAGAGAATGATTAATTTCAGCTTTTATTTATTTAATCACTTTCCCAGTGGGTCAGAAGTTTACATACACTCAATTAGTATTTGGTAGCATAAATAGTTAAATCCAAACTAGCCCGTTACTTAGACCACGTAGAACCGCACACGACATAAAGATGCATGCTAGATTATATTTATTTTTTTATCACAGATTATTACGTCGATCCCGGAGCAAACATCAATTATTCCGCAGCTAGCCAGCTGAAGAGTTCCATCAGCCACTCCTGGGCTACAATGACCTATCCGGACCCGTTTTACTGCCGATGCGGAGCCCCACCAGGCCTTCACGTCTGGACTACCGCCGTTATCTGCCCGAGGGAGTTATCCAACTGGCCCCTCATTTGCGACGTTACCTGAACGCCCATCTGCTAATCGTTAGCTGTCTTATTGGCTGCTATCTGAATAGGTCTATCGGACAATTTTTCCAATTGGATTGATCCCCTCTACCACACGGAGCCCCACTAATCTACCAACGGAAACGCACGAGGTGGCTAAAAACAGACCTCCATCCTATGCTAGCTTGCTACCGACGGCCCGGCTAGCTGTCTGAATCGACATGACCCCAACCAACCTCACTACTCACTGGACCCTTATGATCACTCGACTAAGCATGCCTCTCCTTAATGTCAATATGCCTTGTCCATTGCTGTTCTGGTTAGTGTTTATTGGCTTATTTCACTGTAGAGCCTCTAGTCCTGCTCACTATACCTTATCCAACCTTTCAGCTCCACCACCCACACATGCGATGACATCACCTGGTTTCAATTATGTTTTGTCGTGGTCATTTCCTGTATTACTAAATGAGGAGAGTTTACAAACCACACACCAGTCAGAGTTATACTTAATCTTTAATTACATGAGCTCCACCATAGCCCTTTGACTCTCAGATCAATTCAGTGTCTATAAATGAATTCTCTGAGAGTGCCTATAAGAGAATACAAAGATATTTTATAGCCAAGATACACCCCTCTCAACTTACATGACGAACCACAGATCTAGGAACAGTTCACAAAGAAAGTTGACTTTCACTTGAGAGAGGAGTATCCTATGGCCAGATAGCATTAGCAATAAGTTATCGTTCAGTTTGGTCTCTAAGACGAGATTCTAATCTCGTTCCTGGTACTTTATAGTACCAAAACATTACCTCATCCAATGGCATATATCAATTGTCAACTTTATCTTCTCCTATCTCAAGTAAAAACCCCTCCTCTCCCCACTCCTGGACAAGCTCAGAGGGGAGTGACTTGCGCACAGACATTGTGGAGCCAAGAGATAATTGGTTCTCCCTTAATCATCCATTCACATGGTTTAACAGATACATTCACATATGAAGACAATGTTCCATTCTGTCCTCCTCCCCTTCTGATATTCTGGTAAGCACCAGACATGTAAAAGACAAGCCTGACCTCTCCCCCATCTGGGCCCAAGTTAATTTTCCTGGCAGAGAAGGGAAAAATGCAACTGCCAACAGTATAGTGCAAAAGGAGACATTCTAATGACAAGTATCTCACATAAGCATATTATGAAAGTAAATAAAACATCTTATGTTACCCAACTAATTCTGATTCATCCCCAACAGTTTCTAGAAACAATATTTATCTCATCATCACTCAATACCTAGGTTTACCTCCACTGTATTCACTTCCTACCATACCTTTGTCTGTACATTATACCTTGAAGCTATTTTATCGCCCCTAGAAACCTCATTTTACTCTGTTCCAGACGACCAATTCTCATAGCTTCTAGCCGTACCCTTATCCTACTCCTCTTCTGTTCCTCTGGTGATGTAGAGGTTAATCCAGGCCCTGCAGTGCCTAGCTCCACTCCTATTCCCCAGGCGCTCTCTTTTGATGACTTCTGTAACCATAATAGCCTTGGTTTCATGCATGTTAACATTAGAAGCCTCCTCCCTAAGTTTGTTTTATTCACTGCTTTAGCACACTATGCCAACCCGGATGTTCTAGCAGTGTCTGAATCCTGGCTTAGGAAGACCACCAAAAATTCTGAAATCTTCATCCCTAACTACATTTTCAGACAAGATAGAATGGCAAAAGGGGGCGGTGTTGCAATCTACTGCAAAGATAGCCTGCAGTGTTCTGTAATACTATCCAGGTCTGTTCCCAAACAATTTGAACTTCTACTTTTAAAAATCCACCTCTAAAAACAAGTCTCTCACCGTTGCCGCCTGCTATAGACCACCCTCAGCTCCCAGCTGTGCTCTGGACACCATATGTGAACTGATTGCCCCCCATCTATATTCAGAGCTAGTGCTGCTAGGCGACCAAAACTGGAACATGCTTAACACCCCAGCCATCCTACAATCTAAGCTTGATGCCCTCAATTTCACACAAATTATCAATGAACCAGGTACCACCCCAAAGCCGTAAACACGGGAACCCTCATAGATATCATTCTAAACAACTTGCCCTCTAAATACACCTCTGCTGTTTTCAACCAAGATCTCAGCGATCACTGCCTCATTGCCTGCATCCGTAATGGGCCAGCGGTCAAAAGACCTCCACTCATCACTGTCAAACGCTCCCTGAAACACTTCAGCTAGCAGGCCTTTCTAATCGACCTGGCCGGGGTATCCTGGAAGGATATTGATCTCATCCCGTCAGTAGAGGATGCCTGGTTATTAAAAAAAAGAAAAAGCATGCCCCCATTCAAGAAACTTAGAAAGAGGAACAGATATAGCCCTTGGTTCTCTCCAGACCTGACTGCCCTTAACCAACACAAAAACATCCTATGGCGTTCTGCATTGCCATCGAACAGCCCCCGTGATATGCACATTTTCAGGGAAGCTAGAAACCAATATACATAGGCAGTTAAGAAAAGCCAAGGCTAGCTTTTTCAAGCAGAAATTTGCTTCCTGCAACACAAACTCAAAAAAAAGTTCTGGGACACTGAAGTCCATGGAGAATAAGAACACCTCCTCCCAGCTGCCCACTGCACTGAAGATAGTGTTTCCTGTCACCACCGATAAATCCACTATAATTGAGAAGCATTTTTCTACAGCTGGCCATGCTTTCCACCTGGCCTACCCCGGTCAACAGCACTGCACCCCCCCCCCCCACAGCAACTCACCCAAGCCTTCCCCATTTCTCCTTCTCCCAAATCCAGTCAGCTGATGTTCTGAAAGAGCTGCAAAATCTGGACCCCTACAAATCAGCCGAGCTAGACAATCTGGACCCTTTCTTTCTAAAAAATTATCTGCTGAAATTGTTGCCACCCCTATTACTAGCCTGTTCAACCTCTCTTTCGTATCGTCTGAGATTCCCAAAGATTGGAAAGCAGCTGTGGTCATCCCCCCCCCCTCAAAAAGGGAGGGACACTCTTGGCCCAAACTGCTACAGACCTATATCTATCCTACCATGCCTTTCTACCTTCTCCGCTTTCTACCATACCTTCTCCGCTATGCAATCTGGTTTCAGAGCTGGTCATGGGTGCACCTCAGCCACGCTCAAGGTCCTAAACGATATCTTAACCGCCATCGATAAAAAACAATACTGTGCAGCCGTATTCATTGACCTGGCCAAGGCTTTTGACTCTGTCAATCACCACATCCTCAGAGTTGATAACCTTGGTTTCTCAAATGATTGGCTCGCCTAGTTCACAAACTACTTCTCTGATAGAGTTCAGTGTGTCAAATCGGAGGGCCTTTTATCCGGGCCTCTGGCAGTCTCTATGGGGGTGCAACAGGGTTAAATTATTGGACTGACTCTTCTCTGTATACATCAATGATGTCGCTCTTGCTGCTGGTGAGTCTCTGATCCACCTCTACGCAGACGACACCATTCTGTATACTTCTGGCCCTTCTTTGGAAACTGTGTTAACAACCCTCCAGGCAAGCTTCAAAGCCATACAACTCTCCTTCCGTGGCCTCCAATTGCTCTTAAATACAAGTAAAACTAAATGCATGCTCTTCAACCGATCGCTGCCTGCACCTGCCCGCCTGTCCAACAGCATCACTACTCTGGACGGTTCTGACTTAGAATATGTGGACAACTACAAAATACCTAGGTGTCTGGTTAGACTGTAAACCCTCCTTCCAGACGCACATCAAACATCTCCAATCCAAAGTTAAATCTAGGATTGGCTTCCTATTTTGCAACAAAGCATCCTTCACACATGCTGCCAAACATACCCTTGTAAAACAGACCATCCTACCGATCCTCGACTTCGGCGATGTCATTTACAAAATAGCCTCCAATACCCTACTCAATAAATTGGATGCAGTCTATCACAGTGCCATCCGTCTTGTCACCAAAGTCCCATATACTACCCACCACTGCGACCTGTACGCTCTCGTTGGCTGGCCCTCGCTTCATACTCGTCGCCAAACCCACTGGCTCCAGGTCATCTACAAGACCCTGCTAGGTAAAGTCCCCCCTTATCTCAGCTCGCTAGTCACCATAGCAGCACCCACCTGTAGCACGCGCTCCATCAGGTATATCTCTCTGGTCACCCCCAAAACCAATTCCTCCTTTGGCCGCCTCTCCTTCCAGTTCTCTGCTGCCAATGACTGGAACGAACTACAAAAATCTCAAACTGGAAACACTTACCACCCTCGCTAGCTTTAAGCACCAGCTGTCAGAGCAGCTCACAGATTACTGCACCTGTAAATAGCCCATCTATAATTTAGCCCAAACAACCTCTTTCCCGACTGTATCTATTTGCACCCCATTATGTCTCTCTACTTTGCACATTCTTCCACTGCAAATCAACCATTCCAGTGTTTTACTTGCTATATTGTATTTACTTCGCCACCATGGCCTTTTTTGCCTTTACCTCCCTTATCTCACCTCACTTGCTCACATTGTATATATACTTATTTTTCTACTGTATTATTGACTGTATGTTTGTTTTACTCCATGTGTAACTCTGTGTTGTTTTATGTGTCAAACTGCTTTGCTTTATCTTGGCCAGGTGGCAATTGTAAATGAGAACTTGCTCTCAACTAGCTTACCTGGTTAAATAATGGTGAAATTAAAAATGTATATAATTAAAAATGACAAAAAAATACTTGGATCATAATCGTATCCAGACAATTGCCCATTTCCGTTATGATACTTGTTTTGTCCGACTACTCAACACTCCCCTAATGACTAGGCACATTCTTTTCACTGGCACCCTTGTGACCAATTCAGAATGTGTCGCACTGCCAAATCAAACAGTCGCAAATGGGACTGTTTTGGGCGTAATGTCAAACCCTGGGTGAGGAGCTGCAGTCTTTCACAAGGGCAAGACACACATCAACACCTCAAAGCCAGCCGTTCATATAGAACATGATGTTAGTCAGCCTGTCTGCCCATTTCTCAGTTAGTGGAGAGCGGAAGGCAGAGGGGTTAGCAAGTGTGTGCTGCCATTCAAACAGAGTGAGTATAAACTAGTGCACAATGACACACTAAAGAAGAGCTGTCCCGCTGGCAACCATGAGACCTTGGGCTTTAAAGACACTGAGCTTTTCTCCACTGACTGATAGGCAGCAGCAGCCATTGTAGTGAGAACGCCAGGCGACAAAAGGCAGGTTGGCTCCATCTGCAAAGTTATGCACTTTACCTCCAACTACTGTAAGTGTTTGAGCAGTAGCATACTGAAACACACACTTACACCAGCCAGGCCTGAAAAGTGTCCATTGGGTGCTGTGGTCCCTTGGCTCCAAGACTGGCATTTCCCTTTGTGAGGGGTGCGCAGGACTGTGTTTATGCTTGGATATGAATGCTTTTGGCCAATATTTTTATTTTTAAGTCAATAAATAAAAATTGCCGGCCATATCGTCCAGGACCAAAATATTATCCATTGCAAAATAATGCTTTTTATTAATTGATGGAAATACCAGTCAATGTGCTCCAACTTCAAAAAGGCATATATAGTATATTCGGAAGGTATTCTAACCCCTTGACTTTTTACACATTGTTACATTACAGCCTTATTCTAAAATGGATTAAATACATTTTCCCCCCATCAATCTACAGTACCAGTCAAATGTTTGGACACCTACTCATTCAAGGTTGTTTGTTACATTTTTTATTCTACATTGTAGAATAATAGTGACGACATCAAAACTATAAAACACCACATATGGATTCATGTAGTAATGAAAAAAAGTTATCAAAATATATTTTATATTTGAGATTCTTCAAAGTAGCCATCCTTTGCCTTGATGACAGCTTTGTACACTCTTGGCATTCTCTCAGCCAGCTTCCTGTAATGCTTTTCCAACAGTCTTGAAGGAGTTTCCACATATGATGACCACTTGTTGGCTGCTTTTCCTTCATTCTGCGGTCCAACTCATCCAAAACCATCTCAACTGGGTTGAGATCGGGTGATTGTGGAGGCCAGGTCATCTGATGCAGCACCATCACTCTCCTTGGTCAAATAGCCCTTACACAGCCTGGAGATGTGTTCGGTCATTGTCCTGTTGAAAAACAAATGACAGTCCTACTAAGCCCAAACCAGATAGGATGGTGTATCGCTGCAGAATGCTGTTGTAGCTATTCTGGGTAAATAAATCACCAAAATATCACCAGCAAAGCACCCCCACACCATCACACCTCCTCCATGCTTCACAGTGGGAACCACACATGCGGAGATCCGTTCACAAAGACACGGTGGTTGGAACCAAAAATCTCCAATTTGGACTGACCAAAGGACAGATTTCCACCGGTCTAATGTCCATTGCTCGTGTTTCTTGGCCCAAGCAAGTCTCTTCTTCTTATTGGTGTCTTTAGTAGTAGTTTCTTTGCAGCAATTCGACCATGAAGGCCTGATTCACGCAGTCTCCTCTGAACAGTTGATGTTGAGATGTGTGTTTATAATATATATATATATAGATAAAAACACTAGTCACGACCCCACGATAGTTCAAATGACAATAATCCAGTAAAACTGTAAAAAGAGTGATATCATTTGAGCTTTGGAAACGAGTACTTCCATAAATGTATGGCGCAGGCCTTGTTTCACAGGAGCCTTGCAAAATAAGCTTTCCCTCAATGAACCAGCCTAAACAAATTGTTAATTTACATATAGAATTTGATTGTCCAACATTAGTTTTATATCATTTTTTCATTTTGTGGCCACCTAGAGTGGCCTCTTCCACTGCCATGGTGCTGAATCGCAGCGGCAATGGGGCGGACTGGCCCTGGTTTTCATAGACAGCAGTGTTTTGTTCGTGCCCAGGCTAAATTAAATCAGAGAGCCCTAGACTGTATTTAAAAACAGCTGTGTTTTGTTATTTATTCATTAAAATGGTCAAACAAATAGCCTATAGGACAGGTCGTTCGCAAATTATATTACACAAATATTATATTTTGAAGTTGTGTTTCATTACTGTGTAGGAAACTTGTTCTTCTAGGCTAAATATATACATTTTTAAATGATATTCAGTTATAATTTAAAGCAGGGATGAATATGTAACGGGCGATGTTTTGTTTTTCAATTAAACTGGTCATGTGGATATAAGAACGTTGTTCTATATTATAACTTTACAGGCTAATTTATATTCTGTTAAAATGAATTACAATAAGCTACATGTGATTTTGAGCACCGTGGGTGGACGCCCTAATGCGTTACGCACCCAATGCATATGGAAGTCCGGTAATTTCTCAAATGTTTGGTAAATGTCAATCTTGCTGGTCATGTTGTCCAGTGCCAAATTTTCCTAACAGAAACCCTGGCAGAGACAAATAATTGTGGTAGCAGGTAGGCTTCCTTCCAGAGACCATCCATGTAAAGGGGTGTTAGTACAGTACCTGTGTGTGCCCTCCCAGTGTAGGATGAGTCTCTGTGTAGCAGCGTGACCCCAGCTCTCACCTGCAGATTTACAAGACGACAGACAACCACACAGAGCCATGTTAACCAGTCTACAATCAGTGACACGCTCACATTTAACAACAGTTACTTAGCAAAGCCACACATGACACTAAGAAATATTTATAAGCCATTGGCAGACAGGCAAAAGCTAATTGTACAGTAAATGAGTTGGGTTTAAAAATTGGGAGAGGTATATGACTGTCTGAATTGCAAAATGTACAGTAATTCTTGGCCCTAACCGTTTGTTACATAATTTTAATGTACAGTTTACGTGGTGGTGGTGGGGGGTATTATTGTTTGTAGCATCTACAGTCAGTGCATCACAACAGCCCTTCTCACCTAAGGCAGGAACAAGCTTCGACTGGCCACTCCAAACCTTTGTAGTCATCTGATTGGTAAGAATGACCTAAACACGAAGGAAGTTTCAAGAGTTATATTATTCCAAGTCAGAGTGTACCTATTACTTTTCACAAATTGCTTGAATGTATTGCCACCACAATTGACATATTATGATCCCTTTAGCCAACGCCAATGACGACAGCTAGTCTTACTGGGGTCTGACACATATGAAAAAGACTACAGACGAGACTTTACAATTGATATACATTTAAAAACATTAACATGTAGTGTGTGTGTATCTAACAGTTACACGTACTGGGGCGACAAGTAGCCTAGTGGTTAGAGCCTTGGACTAGTAACCGAAAGGTTGCAAGATTGAATCCCCAAGCTGACAAGGCGGGAACAAATCTGTTGTTCTGCCCCTGAATAAGGCAGAGGCACTGTTCCTACGCCATCATTGAAAATAAGAATTTGTCCTTAACTGACTTGCCTAGTTAAATAAAAGGTAACATTTAAAAAAAATAAAAAAACACAAGTAGGTCACATTGGGGAGAGGCATTGCGCCTTGGTGTTGCTTTATTGGTTTTTTTTAAAACAAGGTTTGCTGTTCACTTGCGCTATATAAAAGATGGTAGTTTCATGCATTCATGGCGCAGTATAATAGTGTACGTTTCCTTGAATTTGTTGTGGACCTGGGTGCTGTTAAAAGACCCCTGGTGTCATAAGTGTGAGTATCAGTGCTGTGTGCGAGTTGACTATGAAAATAAATGTGGAATTTCAAACTAAATGTTTCTTATAAAAACAAGAAGTGACGCAGTCCGTCTTTCCTCAACTCTTAACCAAGAGAGACTGGCGTGCATAGTATTAATATTAGCCCTCTGATTACAATGAAGAGCAAGACTTTGTTCTGGGCCAGCTGCAGCTTAACAAGGTCTTTCTTTGCAGCACTTGGCCATATGACTGGACAATAATCCATCTGGAGGATGGTGTCAAAAAAAGAGTCTTTTCTCCCCAAACAGACCTCTCATCCATCTACATAACCATTGAATCTATATGTTGATGTAAGGTAACACCAGGTAAGTCAGTCTCCTCAACTCGTTCAACAGCCACACCATTCATTACCAGATTCAGCTGAGATCTAAAATGATTTGTATCAAATACAATGCTCTTAGTTTTAGAGATGTTCAGGACCAGTTTATTACTGGCCACCCATTCCAAAAAATACCAACTCTTTAAGGGTTTCAGTGACTTTATTAGCTGATGTGTACATTGTTGAATCATCAGCATACATAGACATGCATGCTTTGTTTAATGCCAATGGCAGGTCATTGGTAAAAATATAAAATATTAGAGGGCCCAGAGAGCTGCCCTGCAGTACACCACACTTTACATGTTTGACATTAGAGAAGCTTCCATTAAAGAAAACCCTTTGAGTTGTATTAGATAGATAGATAGATAGCTCTGAATCCACTATGTGGCAGAGGTTGAAAGGCTATAACACATTTTCACAACAGTCAAATATATCAAAAGACTGCACTGAAATCTAACAGTACAGCTCCCTCAATCTTCTTAGTATACATTTATTCCAACCCATCATCAGTCATTTGTGTAAGAGCAGTACATAGAGTGCCCTTCTCTAGAAGTATGCTGAAAGTCTTTTGACAATTTGTTTACAGAGAAATAGTATTGTATTTGGTCAAAATATTTTTCCAACAGTTTGCTAAAGGCTGATAGGTCTGCTGCTAGAACCAGTAAAAGGCTGCTTTACCACTACTGGGTAGCGGAATTACTTTGGCTTCCCTCCAGGCTTGAGGACAAAAACTTTCCCCTAGGCTCAGATTAAAGATATGACAGATTGCCACTCCTATCTTTCCATCTAAGTTGTCAATGCCAGGAGGTTTGTCATTATTGATCAATAATAATTTTTCCACCTCTCCCACAACAACTTTACAAAATTCAAACTTACAATGCTTTTCTTTCATTATACATAAGTATGATGGCTCACTGTTCATTGTTGGAATTTTCTACCTAAGTTTGCCCACTTTGCCAATTAACCTGTTACTCCTACCCCCTACTTTTTCGAACATTCTGTTAAAAATCGCGCAACATTTCAGCGCCCTGCTACTCATGCCAGGAATATAGTATATGCATATGATTAGTATGTGTGGATAGAAAACACTCAGACGTTTGTTTATAAAACTGGTTAAATCACGGCTGTGACTATAACAGAACGTGCGTTTCATCGAAAAGCGCAGGAAAATCTGATCACTGAAAATGGGAAAATATATCCATGCGCCACTAGAACCCATTGTTGAATGTGATCCACATTAAATGGGGCCGAGGTTGCAATACCTACAGCTTCCACACGACGTCAACAGTCTTGTCATTTGCCTACAATTTGTTTCTTGGTCAAACGGACACAAGGCAGCGCCTTTCTTCCGGTCTCTGACCGGATATTTTGGTTGAGATTTACCCGGACATTATTTCCAGACGTACAGCTATAGAATATACATCGCCTCGTGATCAATTTGATCGCTTATTAACATGTACTAATACCTAAAGTTGCATTACAAAAGTATTTCAAAGTGTTTTGTGAAAGTTTATCGTCGACTGTTTTAATTTTTAAAAATGAAGTTACGTTATAAAACGCTATTTTTTTCCTTGATCACACAGTCTTCATAGATCGATATCTAGGCTATATATGGACCGATTTAATAAAAATAAAAAAGACACAATAGTGATGTTTATGGGACATCTAGGAGTGCCAACAAAGAAGATGGTCAAAGGTAATGAATGTTTTATATTTTATTTGTGCGTTTTGTGTAGCGCCGACTATGCTAATTATTTTGTTTACGTCCCCTGCGGGTCTTTTGGGGAATTACATGCTATCAGATAATAGCTTCTCAGGCTTTCGCGGAAAAGCATTTAAAAAATCTAACTTGTTGCCTGGATTCACAACGAGTGTAGCTTTAATTCAGTACCCTGCATGTGTATTTTAATGAACGTTTGAGTTTTAACGAGTGCTATTAGCATTTAGCGTAGCGCATTTGCATTTCCAGATGTCTAGATGGGACGCCTGCGTGTCGGATAGGAGCAAGAGGTTAAGTCATCATTAAAATAATTGGCAAAATTAAATGGTTGTGATGAATAAGCCATCTGAGTCTAATGGAGTTTAATGTGTCTTTCTGCCCATAATTTAATTTAAAGTAAAGTTTTTCCCCATATTTTTGTATTTCATTGATTTTGGCTTCATAATACAGTTTCTTCTTTTCGTTGAGTTTAGTCACAATTTCTCAATTTCCAGTAAGACAGCCAGTCAGATGTGCAGCCAGATTTAGCCACTTCTTTTGTCCCATCCATTTCAGACATGCAGTTTTTCAATTCCTCATCAATCCAACAGTTATAAAAGTCAGTTTCTTAACAGGTGAATGTTTATCAATAATTGGAAGAAGCAATTGCATAAATTCCTCAAGTGCGGCATCTGGATGCTCCTTATTAAATCACTTCAGACCAAAAAATATTTTATCATCCACATAAGAGTCACAGCAATATTACAGTATTTATACCCAGCTTTGGGAACTTTGGCTTTCCTGGATATTGCCACTATATTGTGATCACTGCATCCAAATGGGTACGGATGCAGCTTTAGAACAAAGTTATACAGTATTTGTATAGATGTGATTAATATATGTGGATGATATTCTTCCTGTAGTGTTTGTAAACACCCTGGTAGGTTGATTAATAACCTGAACCAGATTACAGACACTAGTTACAGTGAGAAGCTTCCTCTTGAGAGGACAACCAGTCAATGTCCCCACAGCTAGGCTAGCAGCTAGGCAACAGCTAGGCTAGCTTGATAGGCAGCTAGGCTAGCTTGATAGGCAGCTAGGCTAGCTTGATAGGCAGCTAGGATAGCTCCTCAAACCTGACAGGATCACTGAACAGATTGTAGCAGTCCAAGCAACTGATGCCAACCAGCATCGCGTGATCCAAACTCAAAAATGTAGCTGGCTAGTAACCAAACTTTTATAATACACTTTCAAAACAAACTGAGCTTTCCCTCATTCAACTGGAAGATTGTTATGTTGAATGCGGTTTGTCAACAATACTATTTTCAAATCAACACTTATCCCTTGTTTATAGAATTAACTAATATCAAGTTGCCACTTTTGAAAAGGAACATTAAATAAGCCCCTGTAGGGATCCAAATTGGTACAGGTTCTTCCTGAGTGCAAATAAGCAACAAATTACTACAACAAAATTAATTTGCTCCATGTACCTTAAGAGAACTCTTTGCTGATTTAAAAGAAATACTGACCAGCGCCATTCTGGCACAGAGCGGATGTCCCATTTAAACCTCTATCTACCTGGCTGCTTAAATCAGTATTGCACTTATAAGAGACATTTTATCAAAATCAAATCAAATTGAGATATCAGCTGATGTACGAAGGGCTATATAAATACATTTGATTTGAAATCAATTTGAAATTTGACTTGATCTCTTGGAATGAGAGCGCTTAGTCTAGATGCATAGTTGGATTGGGACCAGACATGGACGGTAAATACTGAGTACGGAAAGAGAAAAACAATGCAAGTCTGGCAAGCCTAGTTTCTGTTGGGCTTGAAAGGAGGGCTCAGAGTTACAGCACTGTACTATACATTATAGTAGTTTGCAAGAGGGAGCGGGCAGATAGGCTCTATAAAGGGAGGCTGTGGTTATCACTGGACTCTATAGTTGTGGTTTCCCTTTTCGATGATCTTTTATTAAGTAGTGAAAATAATTGTCATCAGATAAAAAGAAGGGTTAAAGAGAGGACAGATAAAAAATGAGTGCACGTTGGTGAGTAGGGTTGCAAAATTCCAGGAACGTTCAATACATTTCCTGGTTTTCCCAAAATCCCGGTTGGAGAAAAAACAGGGAATTTAGAATTCACAGAATTTTGCAACCCTATTGGTTGCAAAACATCTGGGGTCTTTGACACTAGGCTAAGTGGACAAGTGTCACAAGTCATACCGCAACGTTGTGATTGGTGGCCATCTGGATGAGCCGCTGGGCGAGGCCGTTCAAGAGGCGGGTCCTCTGGGAGAGGTCCTCAAAGTCATGGCGAAACGAGAAGGCAATGCTGTCAATCACCACCAGCCGGACCTGGATTGGATTAACAAAGGTGCCCAAATGACCATCCAAAAGCCACAAGCAAATGAGTTGCAGATTTACATTGGAACATGGTTTCTGCTAAGTATTGTATTAATGCTGTCTTTGAGGTTTCAATGATTCTCATTTTTTGTTTTGCTATTTTGCTCCAGCCAATCCGTAAATCTAGCTGTCAACATTTTCTATGAGCATTTCAGTTAAGAAATTCCTTTGACTCAGAACAGAGCCCAAGCCAACATGGAAGTTGTAGAAATAACCCCTTTGGAATTGATTGGTTGGCTGTTTTAGGATCAGTGACGTATTGGTACCCCAGGGTGCTGAGCCAGGAAGTCAGGCAGGAGGTATGTCTCTGCCAACAGCTCCACGTAGTCATGGCAACGGACAAGGAATAAATTGGAGAGGATTGTTTCCACAGTGAACCCCTTCAAGGCTTCCTGCTGTTCTGGAAAAGGGAAAAATATAGAATACAGCAGACAGTAAACTACAAAACGTCTCCAATAGGCTTGAATCTAAGACATAACCCTTTTTTTCTCTAGTGTTGTTCATTTTGTGAAGAATCGACCAACCAGCGATTGAATGCATGCACCAGTACTGTTGATCACAATATGTGAGTATTGTCATGACGTTGGCCTGGGGGGTAGGGTAGGTTTATGACAGTCATAAAAATACCTCTTCCCCTCTTTTTCCTCTCTCTACCCTACTGAGGTTACATTTGTAAAACCCTTGGTTAACATAGAGATTCTGGGAACATCAGTAGGTGGGGGGAAATGAACTATATTCTGGTAATCTGAACAATTGAACATATGCGGTGGTACTTAATGAATATGATGTCAGTTCGGTTGTCATCTGAGACAATGATAAGATGACAAACTCTACAGTGGAAAGTCTACACATCAGCGTTATCGGATTCACATGGAATTGTTGTTCAATTTAAATGTTTGAATATGACATTTTCCGTGATGGGATGAAATTTGATTTTAGCTTCTAAAATGTGAGATTTGGGTCTTCATAAGATATGGCTCTGCACAATGTTCCCTGTGAAGGGGCATGGGCTATAAAACTTTTCAAACACGCCCTCCTCTCCCTTCCTATATAAGCCCTTGACGACAATATAACTTCTTGTTCCTGAGGACGACGGTCCTATGTCAGAATGGTTCAGATAATAACTACAAAAAGAAGCCAACATCAGCGTGAGCTTTGGTTGCGAATGGTATGAACTTTGAACTCTTATTCACTAGAGAAGTGATACCTCCTAGCCGTTGAGTTAGCAACAGCAGATGCAAACGAGGGTTAGGAAGGAGCAGACAGAGTATCCCGTCTATCACCCAACGACGTTACTACAACGTATCCAATTGACAACCAGAGACATTCTTCAAAAGGACTCAGTTGGGCAACACGTCCTTCCATCTACCACCAACCTACCGAAACGCAGCTCAGAGTAAATATTTATTGCATTTTCCTTTTCCAAATGGCCGGTAATTTAGAATGCATCAGATACTGTATTTACAATAGCATAGCTTCTCCCTGTGTCCCTCAGTCTTCCCGCTCTTTCACTCAAACCCAGCCCTTTTCCTTTGTGTAACAAGCTGTCATGTCGGTTCTGCCCGCTAGGGACGTTTTCCTTTATGACGTAATTTGTAATCAAGTTATGATTTAATTACGTGTATGTGTAATTAGTTAGGTATTTAGTAAATAAATAATTAAACCCAATTTTGTATTGCTGATTCAAATTGTTAGCCAGGGTTCGTGCAAATAACCAAGAATTTACAACTTTCAGATGAGACTGAATTAAGACGAGGATTAATATTGACTGCTATTGATGTAAATTATTACTAGGTCTTTAAGAGTTTATTTGGAAGATAACAGCTCTATAATATTATTTTGTGGTGCCCGACTCTCTAGTTAATTACATTTACATGATTAGCTCAATCAGGTGATATTAATTACGGAGAAATTATTTTATAGAATAGCATGTCATATCACTTAATCCGGCATAGCCAAAGACACGACAGCATTTACAAAATACTCTCATCAGTAAACCATTTTTTTCATAGACTAGTATAAATTTTACATGTGTATGACAACGTAGCAATACCGATGTAATAAATACATTCAATATTTTGAAGTCTTTATAAGCACCAAATAGATGCTTCACAAATCAGTTATAAGTAATCCTACATGATGGATGATTGCTTTTGTTCTGTCCTACTTAGTTACCTGAATCCTCTGCTAGAAGCCCACAGTGCTCCACAGCTGCCTGCGCTAGGTCCACAGCCCTCTGGACCTGGAAGCTGCCCTCTGTGTCTATGTACAGAGACTTGCCTCCCAACCCCCCAAAACACGCAGGGATCTGCACATCTACTGACAACTGGATACTGAGGAACACAGAGTTATTGTGCTATTAATACATTATAGCAAACAGATGAGTAAGTTGAGTAACTCTTCCACACAGAGGTACCAGTGCTTACCAGAGCTGGGTCTTTCCCACCCCAGGCGCCCCGCAGACCTCAGTAGTCTTTCCCACTGGCATGCCCCCTCCCAGGGCCATATCCAGTGCTGAGCAGAAAGTGACTATAGTGCCCAGCTCCTGCTCTCTCCCCAGAAGCTCCAGGGCTGTCAACCTGCCTGCTGCTGCTCTCTCCTGGCCAGGCTCACACCTCACAGCCTGCAGCACCTCTACTGCCTCCTCCTGGGAGATGCAGGCCTCTACAACAACAGGGATGGAGAGGTTGATGAAGAGTACAAGCTTGAAAGTTAGAAATATAATGGACTGTGAGAGGCATTGTAAAATAAAGTTAGCTGGTACCACATATTGACAATAATACATATGGGTTATTTAGGTGTAATGCATTTCACCCGGTTTATGGCCTGTAACTGTATTATCATTTACCACTGTAATGACAAAATCAATAACAGTGACTTGTTGGCTACCTTTGCTGAGTTGGAGAGGTCGCAAGTCACACAGGTCTGCAGCAGAAAGAAACCCAGCATTGAGGAGTTTCACTTTGACAGACGGCGCAATGGCGTAGCTCGAAACATCCCTCTGCATCTTTCGCTTATCGTTTCAGCGACCTGAATGAGATTGACACAGGTAGACAACTTCAACAGCTAGCAAGCCATTTGACGTTACTTTGTTTGATACATTAAACCCGTTTCTAACTCTTCCATGTAAATGCGTAGCTCCGAAAATAGTTTCATTTAACTATTTTTTCCTCTTACCTCCTCAGCAAGCCAAGTTTTACTTCTACTGAAGCTAGCTTCTAGCTAGCGATGAGGAAACCAATTTACATAGCTGGAGCCATTTTCATTAATCCCTCCAAAATGTGTTTACTAGCGCCACCCACCCACACACGTCATGACATTACACCGTGTTGTCAATTACTGTAAACCCACAACCCAGGAAAATAAATGTAAGAACTGTTTTATTTATGTTTTAACAGAAACGTTGTTTGATTTCGTTTACATATTTAAGTTTAGGTATTTTGTTCAATTTTTGGGAATCCTGTTTCCATCCCGCACAGTAGGTAGAGGAACGCAGAGTAAATTGTGCGATCGCCAATACACCACATAAGGAGATGTGAGAATAAGCACAGTACATTTGACAATTTCTTGTAATTGGCTGCCTACATTTCAAAAACATTAATTTTACTTAACTGTAATGCTGCAAAGCAATCATGAAAATGGCAATCATTGACATATCTGTAAAATAGTTTCCACAAATCTGGTTGGTTGCCTTTAAACCAGCTTTCCAAACTGTCCTCGGGAACCCAAGGGGTGAACGGTTTGTTTTCTACCCAAACACTACTACTGTACACAGCTGATTCAAATGATCAAAACTGGATGACTAGTTTATTATTTGAATCAGCTATGTCGTAATATGACAAAAACCTAAACGTGCACTGAGTTTGGGAAACAGGGTTTCCCAAACTCAGTGCACGTTTAGGTTTTTGTCTTCTTGGCACTAAGGACCACCATATGTAAACATGCAAGGCTCTTGTGGTAGCTAAACTAACAGATACGTGTCAAATACTTGTAATCTGCTTTTCTACTATGGCATTTCCACATTAGCACACAAGCTCCGTAACGTTAACAATATTTTTGTTCCCTAAATTATTTTTAGTTGGTCGGCTCGTGATGCCTAATTTACTGTGAGAGATTCGACGCTCGCGTGTAGCTGATGATCAGCTAACTAGTTACTACGAATTCGGTAAACAAGTACTTTTCACTAATTAAGTTTATATTAATTTCATACTAAATACCTTAAACTTAACAATTTCAACTAGTAAATATATCGACGAACCCATAGTTGGCTAACTGGTTGGCATTGGTCGTTAATTAGCTAGCTAGACAGCTAATGTGTTAGCTCGCTTGCTAGCCAACTAACTGACATTCGGCAGTTTTTACTGCAGCGACCCCCGTTGGTAGTTGGAACTCCGTGGCAGTGAATGGAGCAGGATGGCTGCTTTGCCTGTTCCCTGCCCAGTGCGATTGGGGATCGTGAAGAATGGAGGTCTACCTGCTCAGTTGCATAGGTACACCCTGGAGAGAAATCTGCACAAGATGGAGAAGCTGCTCAAGAAAGGTAAAACAACTATAACACAACAGTAATGTTGCATGAGTAAACTTTTTTCACCCCTACTGTAACGTTATATGGATGATCCCTGAACCAGAATCTGGCTTTAGTTAGGAGACGTTGACATGGCGAATATCCTTTAAGCACAAATTATCTAAGAACCTACCAGGTACACTCCCAAATCCGTAAACAGGGGCATCATCATAGATATCATCCTGCCCAACCTGTCCTCTAAATACATCTCTGCTGTCTTCAACCAGGATCTCAGCGATCACTGCCGCATTGCCTGCGTCCGTAATGGGTCCACGGTCAAACGGTCAAACGACCACCCCTCATCACTGTCAAACGCTCCTTAAATCACTTCAGCGAGCAGGCCTTTCTAATCGACCTGGCCCTGGTATCCTGGAAGGATAATGACCTCCTTCCGTCAGTAGAGGATGCCTAGTTGCTCTTTAAAAGTACTTTCCTCACTATCTTAAATAAGAATGCCCCATTCAAAAAATGTAGAACTAAGAACAGTTCACCCCAGACTTGACTGCCCTTGACCAGCACAAAAACATCCTGTGGTGTACTGCATTCGCATCTGGATAAGAGCGTCTGCTAAATGACTTAAAATGTAAATGTAAAAATACATCAAATGGCCCCCGCAATATACAACTTTTCAGGGAAGTCAGGAACCAATATACACAGTCAGGAAAGCTAAGGCTGGCTTTTTCAACCAGAAATTGTCACTAATTTCAAAAGGTTTGGGATACTGTAAAGTCCATGGAGAATACCTCCTCCCAGCTGCCCACTGCACTGAGGCTAGGAAACACTGTCACCACCGATAAATCTAAGATAATCGAGAATACAAATAAGCATTTTCCTATGACCATGCTTTTCTACTGGCTACCCCGACCAACAGCTTTGCACCCCCGCAAAAACTTGCCAAGCCTCCCCCGCTTCTCCTTCACCCAAATCCAGATAGCTGATGTTCTGAAATAGCTGCAAAATCTGGATCCTTACAAATCAGTTGGACTAGACAATCTGGACCCTCTCTTTCTAAAATTATCCACCGCAATTGCTGCAACCCCTATTACTAGCCTGTTCAACCTCTCTTTCGTATCGTTTGAGATCCCCAAAGATTAGAAAGCTGCCGCGGTCATCCCCCTTTTCAAAGGGGGTGACACTCTAGACCCAAACTGTTATAGACCTAAACTCAGCAAAAAAAAGAAACGTCCCTTTTTCAGGACCCTGTCTTTCAAAGATATTAAGTAAAAATCCAAATAACTTCATTGTAAAGGGTTTAAACACTGTTTCCAGTGCTTGTTCAATGACATTCTTATTTTCAAAGCTGTTGACGGCCTAGGAACAGTGGGTTAACTGCCTTGTTCAGGGGCAGAACCTTTAGGTTAGTAGTCCAACACTAACCACTAAGCCACTTGCTGCCCCACATGTCTTTGGAACTTGTTCTGTTTATGTCGTAGTTGTTGAATCTTATTGTGTACATACAAATATTTACACATGTTAAGTTCGCTGAAAATAAATGCAGTTGACAGTGAGAGGACGTTTCTTTTTTTGCTGCGTTTATATCCATTCTGCCCTGCCTTTATAAAATCTTCGAAAGCCAAGTTAACAGCTCACTGACCATTTTGAATCCCACCGTACCTTCTCCACTATGCAATCTGGTTTCCGAGCTGGTCATGGGTGCACCTCAGCCACGCTCAAGGTCCTAAACAATATCATAGCCACCGTCGATAAAAGACAGCCGTCTTCATCGCCCTGGCCAAGGCTTTCGACTGTCAATCACCACATTCTTATCGGCAGACTCAATAGCCTTGGTTTCTCAAATGACTGCCTCGCCTGGTTCACCAACTACTTCTCAGATAGAGTTCAGTGTGTCAAATCAGAGGGCCTGTTGTCCGGCCCTCTGGCAGTCTCTATGGGGGTGCCACAGGCTTCAATTCTCGAGCCAACTCTTTTCTCTGTATATATCAATGATGTCGCTCTTGCTGCTGGTGATTCTCTGATCCACCTCTACGCAGAGGACACCATTCTGTATACATCTGGCCCTTCCTTGGACACTGTTAACAAACCTCCAGACAAGCTTCAATGCCATACAACACTCCTTCTGTGGCCTCCAACTGCTCTTAAATGCAAGTAAAACTAAGTGCATGCTCTTCAAACGATTGCTGCCTGCCCGAAAAGCATCACTACTCTGGACGGTTCTGACTTAGAATATGTGGATAACTACAAATACCTAGGTGTCTGGTTAGACTGTAAACTCTCCTTCCAGGCTCACATTAAGCATCTCCAATCCAAAAATAAATCTAGAATCGGCTTTCTATCTCCCAACAAAGCCTCCTTCACTCATGCTGCTAAACATACCCTCATAAAACTGACTACCCTACCGATCCTTGACTTCGGCGATGGCATTTACAAAATTGCCTCCAACAGTCTACTCAGACTACATCCAATTTGCTATCACAGTGCCATCCGTTTTGTCACCACCACCCACCACTGCAACCTGTATGCTCTCGTTGGCTGGCCCTCGCTACATATTCATCGCCAAACCCACTGGCTCCAGGTCATCTATAAGTCTCTGCTAGGTAAAGCCCCACCTTATCTCAACTCACTAGTCACCATAGCAACACCCACCCATAGCACACGCTCCAGCAGGTATATTTCACTGGTCATCACCAAAGCCAACACCTCCTTTGGCTGCCTTTTCTTCCAGTTCTCTGCTGCCAATGACTGGAATGATTGCAAAAATCACCGAAGCTGGAGACTGATATCTCCCCCACTAACTATAAGCATCAGCTGTCTGAGCAGCTTACTGATCACTGTACCTGTACACAGCCCATCTGTAAATCAAAATCAAATCATATGTATTTATATAGCCCTTCGTACATCAGCTGATATCTCAAAGTGCTGTACAGAAACCCAGCCGAAAACCCCAAACAGCAAGCAATGCAGGTGTAGAAGCACGGTGGCTAGGAAAAACTCCCTAGAAAGGCCAAAACCTAGGAAGAAACCTAGAGAGGAACCAGGCTATGTTGGGTGGCCAGTCCTCTTCTGGCTGTCCCGGGTGGAGATTATAACAGAACATGGCCAAGATGTTCAAATGTTCATAAATGACCGGCATGGTCCAATAATAATAAGGCAGAACAGTTGAAACTGGAGCAGCAGCACGGCCAGGTGGACTGGGGACAGCAAGGAGTCATCATGTCAGGTAGTCCTGAGGCATGGTCCTAGGGCTCAGGTCCTCCGAGAGAGAGAAAGAAAGAGAGAATTAGAGAGAGCACACTTAAATTCACACAGGACACCGAATAGGACAGGAGAAGTACTCCAGATATAACAAACTGACCCTAGCCCCCCGACACATAAACTACTGCAGCATAAATACTGGAGGCTGAGACAGGAGGGGTCAGGAGACACTGTGGCCCCATCCGAGGACACCCCCGGACAGGGCCAAACAGGAAGGATATATCTGTAAATAGCACACCCAACTACCTCATCCCATTTTTTTTCTTCATCTTTTGCACCCCAGTATCTCTACTTGCACATCATCATCTGCACACCTATCAACCCAGTATTAATGCTAAATTGTAATTATGTTGCCACTATGGCCTATTTATTGCCTTACTTCCCTACTCTTCTACACTTGCACACACTGTACATATATTTTTATATTGTGTTATTGACTGTACGTTTGTTTATCCCATGTGTAACTCTGTTTTTGCCGCACTGCTTTGCTTTATCTTGGCCAGGTCGCAGTTGTAAATGAGAACTTGTTCTCAACTGGCCTACCTGGTTAAATAAATAAAAAAGTAAGCCCAGGAAGCAGCCTTCAATTTGCCATTTCAGCAGGTTTTAAAGCTTAATAATGTCTGTTTATTTCTCACAAAATATGGACATTCAATTAGCAACTATTGTCATTTACTGCCGTCACGGCCAATGTGTACTTCCAAAAAAGGTTTAAATAAAAGGTTACGGGGAACAAAATGGCGCCATAGAGAGAACACTGTGTTTCAGCGAGCTCCTGTGGCATTCGTAAATTTATATTTTTACATTAATCTCCTAGCTTGAAAAAGTGGTAGAATTGGCTAAATAAATTATCATACAATGAGTCTTGATGTCTATTTCTCAAATCTCAGACAACATGCCCAACAGAACTACTAAGAACTCGACCAAAACCACCAAACCTGTAGATGTGCAGGAGGAGCTAGCTAACGTTAGTGAAGCTAATACCATTGCGGATCCAGGCACAATGGACCTGGTGATTCAAAAGATGACTGATAACATTACTAAAGTGATCGATGTTAAGATAAGAATGGTCTTGGAAGCAATAGCAGGCCCTTCAGCTGAACTACAGAGGGTTGTGAAATGTGTTGATGAGGCGGAAGGAAGAATTGCTACAGTGGAAACTTCAATTACTTCTATGGACACTAAGATAAATGCACTTGAGAAACAGGTGCGCGAAATGGCGGAGCACATTGACGACTTGGATAATCGAGGACGCAGATGCAATACTCGTGTTGTGGGACTCCCGGAAAATTCTGAAGGGACACACACGCTCAGTAATTTTTTTTTGAGGAATGGATCCCTGGCCACCTACAAATGGACACTAAGGCTGGTCGTGTGAAGCTGGACAGAGCCCATCGCTCTCAAGCACCGATACCCGGTCCCAACCAGCGCCCACGGCCAGTTCCACAACTTCACCGACAAGCAGCGCGTCATGGATGCGGCTAGAAAAATCGGCTCTGATGGTAGTCAACGTAAAGGTCCAAAGGTCTCATTCTTCAATGATTATTCCACAGCGGTTGTACGAAGACTCAAAGCATTTGATGAGGCGAAGGCTCGACTCGAGACTGAAGATGGACTACGCACTGCTGTACCCGGCCACATTGAAGGTTATGGTCAACGGATCGCCTAAAAAACTCTACACACCTGAAGAGGCTGCTGCATTTATTGACTCTCTCGGGTAAATAACTTTAAGCTGCACCTCTGCAGCATTGGATAACTTTTTTATTTTTAGTTGAATCTGATCATGAAACAGTGGTGTGAGTTCTCACGTACTCCCGTTCAGTAATATTTGTGTCTTTATTATTTTTCTTGCTAAAGTAACTGCCGCTATAGCTCAGGCTGAGATGTGTGTGAATCCATATTGGTGCCCAGGCTTGGTTTTAGGTGGAAGAGCTTCAATCTTCTTCTATTGATTTTAATTTCCATATGTATATAAAGGATGAGGCTATTGAGTGGCAATGCGGATTTAAGAGTCTACATTGGAAAGTTGAAATCCCCTGCATGTTAGCTTGTGGGAAAAACCCCCCTTTTGGATATTTACATGTTTACTTCCCCCCCTGCCCACCCCCCCTGATTTCCTCACTAAGGTATTTCTAGACTTTTCAGAATTAAACTCAGACACTGCAGTGGTTCGAGGAGATTTTAATTGTTTGTTGAACCCCCTTAGTTATAGGTTTCCCAGCGGTATAGCTTCACTCTCTCCTCAAGCTAAGTCACTGGAGAACTTTTCATCCCTCCAACAGAGTTCACTTTTTTCTCTGCACCTGATGGATGTCAGACTAGAATAGATTACTTTTTTATGCCCAGGACATCTTTGCAGTCTGTTTTATCCGCTAGGATAGGAAGCATAGTCATATCTGATCAAGCTGAGGTGATCCTGGACATCAAACTCAACGGGGCATTCAATCGGTCAAGACATTGGAGGTTGAATACAACCATTCTTAAAGCCCATACATTCATATCATATTTTATTACAGAGTTTAAAGTATTTTTCTCTTAACTCTCAATCAACAGATAACCCCTCGATCCTTTGGGAAACCTGTAAAGCGTAAGCCAAGGGTCTGATTATGTCATACACAGCCACTAAGAGACGGAAAAAGCGTGAAAAGCAAAAACCGTTACAGGGTGAATTAGGAACTAAAGAGAAGGACTATATTAAAACTCCCACTCCTGCCCTATTAAAGAAAATATCAGTCCTTAGATCAATGTTGGACTCTCCTAACACAGGACGCTGAAAAAAAGAGATTTGTCAGGCAAAAGTTATATGAACATGGCGATAAGCCAGGAAAGTACTTGGCATACCTAGCTAAAAAGAGTGCTGACTCTTGAGTCAATTGCTACTATTACCGATTCTGATGGCAATAATTTATATGAAAATCAATTGATAAACGACTTAAGAAATTTTATGCAAACCTTTATGCCTCAGAACTGCCAAATGATGCACCCAAATTAATGGAGAACTTATTTTCTAAGATTGAGCTCCCTCCTATCTCCGAAGAACAGAGGCCTCTCCTTAATGCACCTATTGCAGAGGAAGAGATAATGTTCGCAATTAAGAATCTGCAAAATGGTAAGGCCCCAGGACCAGACGGGTTTTGTAGTGAGTTCTATAAAGAGTTCCATGGCTTGATCCTTGGGCCATTGCGTGATATGTTTAACCACTCATGTTCAAATGACCAGCTCCCTCAAATGCTGGGAGAAGCCAACATATCACTTATTCTCAAAAAGGGAAAATGTCCAGTCTTGTTCCTCGTACAGACCAATTTCCCTTCTGAATGTGGATAGAAAATTGCTTTCTAAAATTCTAGCCACAAGATTAGAGGAATCACTGCCATTTAATTGTGAAAGGAGACCAAACTGGCTTCATTAAGGGCCGTAAGTCATGCAACAATGTCAGGCGGCTTCTTAATGTAATTCAAGCCTACCAACAAAGTGCTATGGATGGTCTTGTGCTCTCCCTAGAGGCTGAGAAAGCATTTGATCGTGTGGAGTGGTCCTATTCTTGGCTCTAAATAAATTTGGTCTAGGGGACAACTTTATAAAAAGGGTGAAAGTTTTATATGATGATCCTCAGGCTGCTGTCCTTACTAATGGGCTATGGTCAAATAGCTTCTCTATATACAGAGGTACCAGACAGGGCTGTCCTTTGTCCCCTCTCCTATTTGCACTCGTTATGGAACCACTGGCCGAGGCCATCAGGGCTGCCTGCTATACAGGGGCTGCTCATTGGTGATGTTCACCATAAAAAGCTTGTATGCTGATGATGTCCTGATATTCATCTCTAGTTCCGAGACTTCAATTACATCTCTTATTAATATTATTGAATTATTCAGCGAATTCTCAGGCTACAAGATTAACTTAACTAAATCAGAGTCTATGCCACTTGGTAACTTACACTCTGTACCTAATACTTCTCCCCCCTTCCCTTTTAAATGGTCTCCCTCAGGTTTCATGTATCTGGGTATATTTGTAACTCCTAAATTCCAGCAAATGTACAAAGCCAATTTTGTTCCCTCGTTTGATACAATAAGACAGGATCTGGAGCGCTGGAACTCTCTCCCGGTTTTCTTGGTTGGGTAGGATATCCCTCTTGAAAATGAACATTTTACCTAGACTACTTTACCCAATCCAAATGACCCCAGTATTACTCTCCAATAAGGTAATAAAGGATGTAAATGGATGCCTAAGTTCCTTTTTATATGGAGTAAACGCAAGCCAAGACTTAAGATGGCAATATTGCAGCTGCCAAGTTCTATGGGCTGCCCAATATCAGGTTCTATTAGTGGTGTGCCCACCTATGTTATATTTCTGACTGGATCACAAATGATGGCTCCTCTATTTGGTTAGACATTGAGACTTCTCTTTCAAAATACCCCTTACAGGATCTTTTATTTTTCATAAGTTTCAAGTCTCTAGAAGTTCACTGCAATAATCCCATTACACTTAACACACTCAAAGTATGGAGGTCAGTTCAACGCTTCCTGGGAAGGTCCAAACTAACCTCTGCTATTACCCCAATTATTAACAACCCAGATTTTAGTCCAGGATTGCTGGATGCTGGCTTTAACTTTTGGCTTAATAAGTGCAAACGCAGACTAAATGACTTATTTGCTGATAAGATTTTGTCATTTGAGCAGATGGTCGAGAAATATCGACTCCCAAAGCAGGACTTTTTCCGCTTCCTACAAGTAAGAAATTATATTCTGAAGAACACCACCTTAATTGGTAACCCTGATATGTCTGTCATTGAAAGAATGCTTTTTTCCCCACAAAGGAACATGTCTGTTTTATGATGCTTTAAGGTCCCTTTCTGCAGTCAACACAGAGGGTGAAACAAGTGTGGGAGAAAGAATGGTCTGTTACTATTGACGAAGAGATGTGGGAGGACATTTGGAGATATGCAAAACAATATCTATATGTAATCGTACTAGAGCAATCCAATTAAGAATAATACACAGATTGCATATATCCCCAAATCGCAGACATGCTTTTAGCCCCACTTCCTCTTCTCCTCAGTGTCTTAAATGCAAAACTGATACAGGCACCCTAACACATTGTTTATGGTCATGTACCAAAATACAAAGATACTAGTCTGGTGTTCTGCAAGAAATTGAAAAGATCCTAGGGGTTGATCTAGAATTGGACCCAGTTTCTTTACTGTTGGGTCTCCCTAGTAGGCATGTTACTTCTGTGGGTAAGAGGAGGCTTTACAACATCCTTACCTCCGCAGCGAGGAAAAACATCCTTTTACAGTGGATTAGTGAGAAGGTTCCTTCTATTAAAGATTGGCATAAGATACTATTTGAATGGGTGCCTCTGGAATCTGACATGTACATTGCATTCTAAAACAGACCAGTTCTACGAAGTATGGGAACCTTATCTAAATTACCTAGAACCTGAGGTATCAGCTATTATGCTGCAAGGATTCTCTTAGAATGGTGGGGATCTATGTATTTCAGAACTACACTGTACATACCATGTGTGGAACCTAACTTCTTGGTTTAAACTGAGCTTTTTTGTTTGTTTGTTTAAAATGTATGTATTGAGAGATGCGGGGATGGGGTGAGAGAAGCGCCGAGCGGGAAGAGGAAAATGGTGTGTGTGTGTGTGTGTGTGTATATATGCCAGAGGCATTTTTTTCTGTTTCATGTAACTTTTTGTAATAGTATTTTTTTTAAACAGCACTCACACATACCTGCGTATGTATGTGTGTATATATATACACATATATATATATATTTTTTAAATGCCTCTGGCACTTTCAATGTATTGATGTGTTGTATAGTTCCGACCTGTGCATGGCAGTAAGGTTAGTGCTATCCGGGATCAATGAAGTGAGCGATTTACATTGGAGGTGCACTATAGGAATTTTTTTTCAGTGGATTGTACATTCTTATTTAGAACTTTTTTGGAAGTACATACTGGCTGTGATGGCAGTAAATTATGATAGTTGCTACTCATAACTTCATCATTTGTGAGTAACGAATGTATCTTGACATTATTAAGCTGGTAAATGACGAGTTCAATGGCTGCAGAAAGGGGATGCCTAGTCAGTTGTAAAACTGAAATCTCTTCCGCATTTAACCCAACCCCTCTGACTTCTCCTGTAAAGCCAGATTCTGGTTCATATGATCACTATCTACTAGCACCTACCCAGTGAGCTTGACAGTTATGACTAAATGGCTACCTTATGAAGTGAATCAATTGAAAGCTGTTCTGATGCTGTGCTATAGGTGTGGATGTGGACTGTGTCAATCACTTGGGCCAGACACCTCTGTTCTGTGCATCTCTCCTGGGCCTGGCAAGTGTCACCGAGCTGCTTCTGCAATTTGGAGCTGACCCCAACCAGTAAGATTAACAAGTCATTCACACACTCATGTCTCCTCTCTTTTTAGACATAAAATAAATACTTTGAAGATGTGTAAGCCTTTTAGTGCAGCATGTTTTGTGACACCATACTGTGAGTGACCTATTTTCCTGTGTAGTCGCTGTGAGGACAGGAGCACCCCTGTCCACGCTGCTGTGTTCGCCTGTAACCCCTGGCTGCTGAGCGGCCTGCTAGACGCAGGGGGGGACCTAAGGCTCCACGACCACAAAGGCAGGAGCCCCCAAGACTGGGCCGAGGCTGGGGCTCAGGAGCACAGCGCCAGGGTTGGTGCTCACAGATACAATGATCAGATACATACTGTATACACTACTAATCTCACACTCCCTCTGTCATCAAGATGCTTAAGTTCCTGAAGAGCTGTGTGACCCACATGCATAGCCTGTCTCAGTCCCCCCAGCCCAGGGAGCTGCGTCGGACCCCCACCTCCACCTCTTCCAAGACTCTGCTGCGCTCCCCCTCTCTACTGGAGCTCCTCAAGTCCGGGTGAGTAGCCGGGGGATCCTACATTAATACTGCCCATTTTTGGGGGGTTTGTTTTCTTAAAATCTGTATGTTAACATTTCTCCCATGTTGCAGTGGCTCTGACCTGCACCTCAACAGAAAGATTACCAAGTCCTCTGCCTGTGACACAGTGCAATGTTTTGGCTTTGGAAAGGTATTTGCCTAAAATGGTGAAGTTGATGAAAACTAAAATAAGTTGCATCATGTGCCCACGTCATATTAGGATTTTTCCCTATATCATTATACTATACGTGTGTATGTATGTATGTATGAGTTTATTTGGATAAAAGCATCTGCTAAATTGCATATAGTGTGGCATATATTTTGGAATGGCAGTATTTTGTTTCTGGATGAGAGTGAGTGACTGTTTTCTTGCTGGGCTCAGTTGTGTATAGATAAACCGGGATATGCGTTGGGCCTTCTGGCCTCCCTGCCTGTGATTGGGGACAGTGAGTTGGGGCAGGCGGACGACGAACCCCTCCTCTCCTTCTCCTGTGGCGCCTTCATTACCATGACCAAGTAAGACTACTGAGGACTGGAACCACGTCTTATATAACTCCTATGGGATTGCATCAAATAAGAAGCTACCGATTTAGATGTTTTTTCCTCTGAACTGGTTGTTCCATCTGTCAGTTACAGCTGGAAGGGCTGCAGGATCACTGTGAAGGAGCTGCAGTCCATCTCTCCACAAGGAGGCAGCCAAGAGGCCTACCTTGACCTGATGCTCATTGAGCTGGAGTACTGCAAGTGAGAAGACGATGACACTCTTTGAACTCTTTAAACAACTTAAATGACTGCTGCGTTGAGTTCTCAAATGTTTCTCCAAATGATAGGTGTACTTTATGTTAAAGACTATCATTTCAGTGCTATTGATGCTGTTTATGGATATACAGCATAACCCAGTAACTGCTGTGTGACTGTCTGTCTGTAGCCAGCTGTTCCATCCATACCTGCTGCAGCTGATGGCAGTGAGCATGTCCAGTGACCTGATGAGGGTCCGTCTGGTGTTTGAGCGGGTCCATGTGGGCTCTCTGCACAACTTGCTGCACCGGAGGGTAATCCCCACCACACATACACACACTTTCAACATTTATATGTGTTTTGTACTTACACATTCATTCAATTTAACAAATGTATTTGTGCACCTCACCAGCGTGCTGAGTTTCCAGTGCTGCGTGCTGAGACCATGCTGTTGGTGGTGCTGCAGGTGTGTGAGGCTCTGTTCTACCTGCACGGTCGGGCCCTGGTGTTGCGAGCGCTTTCCTCCCACAGCATCCTCCTCACACACCCTGGCGTGGCCAAAATCTCCGGCCTCGGCTTCATGGTGCCCAGGTAGGAAAAAAGGGAAACTTGCACTACTAGGTCTTTCTTCTTCCTAAACAAATTTTGTTGTAGTCCATGCGCCTGCAATGAAATACTGAACATTATTCCATAAGGGTGGTAAGTAATGAGTATTGGTCTGTATGTCCTGTTCTTCTCCCAGTGACAATAGTCACCGCAGACCCTCTGCTCACCTGCCCCTGCCCCCAGGCCTGTACAACTGGGCCGCCCCTGAGGTGATCAGACGGAGACCCTGCACAGGGAAGGCTGACCTCTACAGCCTGTGTGCCATCATCCAGGAGCTCTATACAGGTAGCTACTCCGTCTGTTGTCAACTGCAGCAGTGTGAATATTTGTGTGACCATGGTGTGTGTGTTCTACCGTAGACACAGTGCCGTGGGGCCCGGTGGACCCTCGTTGGATCAGGCAGACTGTAGAGTCGGGCCAGGCCCTGGCTACAGATTCCAGTGTGCCCCAGCCTTACTACGCCCTGGTCAGGGTGGGCCTGCAGCCCCGCCCCGAGGACCGCACACACAGCCTGCAGGACTTGCGCTATACACTGCGCCAAGACATGAAGGTATAGACTGCAGCCTAGGCACTCTGCCAACATAAGCAATGGTTGGTGTCGTAATAGTGGCAGCAGCCTCACATGGGTTTGTTATTATGACCTCTCTGTGGTGATCCTGGTGTGTGTGGTAGGAGCTGTCCCAAGTAGGGGGAAGGAGGAGGAGTGGGCTGTACACAGACGTAGGAGGAGGGCTCAGGCCTGCAGGATGGAGTCCAGAGTCCGCCCCAGTCAAGAAGCCTGCAGGTGCTGGTGGTGAACAGAGCACATACAAAACACACTGAACAATATAAACATTTTAAAAAAGGGTTTTATCCATGTCTTTTCCCCTCTTTCTCAGACCTCAGGCCTACCGCCTACACTGACCCACAGGAAGGTTCTTTAGACAGTTCCATGGACACTAAAGTGGACAGGGAGATCCAGGACCAGCTCAACGAACTGGACAAACTGCTGGACAGAGAGAACGAGACAGAGGGGGGAGAAGGAGGAATGTCAACAGACTCTGAACAGCCCATATTCCACCGTGACATCTCTTTTAGGGACATCCTGCCCCTGGATGACTGGCGCCTGTGCTCTGTTGTGCCATCGGAACCCTACAACACCCAAGAAGAAGAGTCTGACTCCAGCACTGTAACAGAGGAGGAAGAAGAGGAGCGGACAATTATGAAGGAGAGGGCTGTTCAGCCAGAGCACCCAGTGTCCGGAAAGATCTCGGAGCACATCAGCTCCATCGTCCTCAACCTCAAGGTCTCCCAGGTACTGTTGCAGCAGTCCGAGTGCAACCTGGCCACCGTGGAAACAGGCCGTTCTCGACGGCAACAGGAGCGGGGGGCGGTCGACGAGGTGGACGGAGGGGCAGAGGGAAAAGATCCTCAGACCCCCCACATCTCCTCTTCAGCCTCCACCTCCCTCTCCTCCACTCTCTCTGGGTCGGTGTGTAGTTACATGTCCCGCGCAGTGGGGCCTCCTTCACAGTACCGCCTCCTACCACATGGTGTCCACCCCTCGGCCAAGAGACTGGAGGCCCAGCTACTGAAGGGAGGAGAGTCCATGCCGCTCAGCGCTGAGGAGCTGGCCGCGTGGCAGAGGGAGTATCCTGCAGAGGAATACCCTAATCTGGAGTGCACTACTCTGGAGTGCCCTTCGGAGGAGTACCCTACTTTGGAGTGCACTACTTCGGAGGGAACCGGCAGCGAGGGCGAGGAGATGAGCCACTATAGCTCGGCTCCGGAGGACAGCTTTGTCAACATATGCCCCAGAAGGCAGCAGCAGGTAGCACACCACCACAAATTGCAACCTCTGGTGTTACACACACACACAACTGCAACTCTGAGTCTCACAAAAGTGCCATGATTGGATGAAGAATATATTCCCATAGTACAGTTTGTCACAACTATAGTCACAACACAACCTGGGAAGAGCTATCTGAGTGAGTGAGTGAGTGACTGCTGTCTGTCTGGTAGGCAGGTAGAGATGGAGGCTCCAGAGGGACAGTGAGAGGAGGTCTGCAGGCAGAGACAAAGCAGCAGTCAGTGGACAGACAGGAACTCACTGACAGGTACAGAACACTGACAAAGGCAGCACTGTTCTCTGCTCTAAATCCATATGCATACGGTAGAAAGTAAGTGTGGGATATAAAACTCGCAGTGGCCTCATTTAGTCAAACTGTATGGTGGGGACAATTGTGCAAATCTAACCCAAAATGTACAATAATTGCAACACCAATACCCTACAATTAGCTACAACAGTATACCTTTGAGCAACATTTTCTGTTTAAAAAATTACTGGGATTTGGTGACACATCACTTTACATTTTTTTGGGGTGTTTTTGACAACCTGCTCCCTCTGCCCCATCCCAGGCTCTGTCTGTCTTCTGAGGGGACAGAATCTCTTGAGGACAGTCCCAGACAGCCTGAGCTCCCAGCCAAGGCCAAATGGACCAGTGAGATTTCACTATATTATACACTGAACAAAAATATAAGCGCAACATGTAATGTGTTGGTTTCATGAGCTGAAATAAGAACCCATAAATTGTCCATACGTACAAAAAGCATATGTCTCTCAAATTTTGTGCACAAATAATCCATCCACCTGACAGGTGTGGCATATCAAGAAGCTGATTATAAACAGCATGATCATTACACAGGTGCAACTTGTGCTGGGGACAAGATAAAACCACTCTACACAGCCCAGGACCTCCATCTGGCTATGTCACCTACGGGATCGTCTGAGACCAGCCACCCGGACAGCTGATAGAGCTGGGTTTGCTCAACCAAATACTTTCTGCACAAACTGTCAGAAACCGTCTCAGGGAAGCTCATCTGCCCGCTCGTCGTCCTCACCTTGTCGTCCTTGACCTGACTGCAGTTCGGCGTCGTAACCAACTAATTGGGAAAATGCTCAATTTCGATGGCCACTGGCACGCTGGAGAAGTGTACGCTTCACAAATTAATCCTGGTTTCAACTGTGGGGGCACAATTGTTTCAACTGTACTGAGTAGACGGCATGTATGGTGTCATGTGTGCGAGGGGTTTGCTGATGTCAACATTGTGAACAGAGTGCCCCTATGGTGGGGTTATGGTATGGGCAGGCATAAGCTAAGGACAACTAACACAATTGCATTTTATTGATGGCAATTTGAATGCACAGAGCTACTGTGGCGATACTGAGGCCCATTGTTGTGCCATTCATCCACCAGCATCACCTCATGTTTCAGCATAATAGTGCACAGCCCCATGTCGCAAGGGTCTGTACACAATTCCTGGACGCTGAAAATGTCCCAGTTCTTTCATGGCCTGCATACTCACCAGACATGTCACCACGAACCAGCATGTTAGAATGCTCTGAATACACATGTACGATAAATGGTGGTCACCCCACTATATGATTTTCTGATCCACACCCCTAACTTTAAAAGTTATCTATGACCAACAGATTCATATTTATATTCCCAGCCATGTGAAATCCATAGATTAGGTCCTAATTAATTTTTCAATTAACTGATTTCCTTATGAACTAACTGTAAAATCTTTTAAATTGCTTTTTTTTTATATATTTTTGTTCAGTGTACATGCATTATACTCAAGTTACAGTTCACAGAACACCATCTTTACATTTATTATAGTTCTGACCCAACTTCCTCCTAAGTTCCTCATCCTCTCATAGGTGAGGTGTCAGAGTTGGTGGCCAGGATGACCCGGGGGCGTCTGGGGGTGGCTGTGGGCCCCCCTGCCAGCAGTGACAGTGAGGAGTTGGAGGACAGACAGGGGCTTGGGCGAGTGTTGGAACCGCCCAGACCCAGACAGGACCCCCTGGGGCGCAGTGACAACGGCTACAGGTCCTCTCCAGACCCTGCCTCAAAGCCACAGAAAGCTGCAGCTGAGGCCCTTGAAAGCAGCTCTGAGCTGGAGCAGATCTTCAAAAGCTTTGCAGGTGATGCAGCTGATAAGCATGCTATACTGTCCTTATGCTCAGAAGCATAGTAGGATAGGATCATATCTATCTTCTGTCTCAGTATCTCATCTTTCTATACAGGTGTCCAGAGTGAGAGTGAAGAGGATGCAGATTTCCACACAGTGAACCGCTCCTTCAATATGACATGTGGGGTGTGGGAGTGCTCAGGACAAAGGGAGGTTAGATGAGAGAAGCAAAACTTCAACTCTGCACCCCATAGAGAACATAATCATCAGATTATATTAGTTAAAATGTTACACACTCAGTGTTAAACCCTTGACCTTGTGTGTCCAGGAGGAGGGGACCTCTGAGTCAGACTACACCCAGTCTCCTGTGGAGCCTTCCAGCATGTTCTACACCCCCAACCCAGAGCAGAGGAACAACCCATCCAGAGACAGCCAGGTCTAGTAGTTCTTAGTTAACGTAATAGTTACAATGCCTTCAGAAAGTATTCATACCCCTTGACTTATTCCACATTTTGTTGTGTTACAGCCTGAATTCAAAATGGATTAATAGATTTTTGTTCTACCATTAAAAATACAAAAAATCACCTTTATTTAACCAGGTAGGCAAGTTGAGAACAAGTTCTCATTTACAATCGCGACCTGGTCAAGATAAAGCACAGCAGTTTGACACATACAACTACACGGAGTTACACATGGAGTAAAACAAACATACAGTCAATAATACAGTAGAAAAAGAAGTCTATATACAATGTGCGCAAATGAGGTGAGATAAGGGAGGAAAAGGCCAAGGTGGTGAAGTAAATGGTAGATTTGCAGTGGAAGAATGTGCAAAGTAGAGAGAAATAATGGGGTGCAAAGGAGCAAAATAAATAAATACAGTAGGGGGAGAGGTAGTTGTTTGGGCTAAATTATAGATGGGCTATGTACAGGTGCAGTAATCTGTTAGCTGCTCTGACAGCTGGTGTTTAAAGCTAGTGAGGGAGATAAGTGTTTTCAGTTTCAGAGATTTTTGTAGTTCGTTCCAGTCATTGGCAGCAGAGAATTGGAAAGAGAGGCGGCCAAAGGAAGAATTGGTTTTGGGGGTGACCAGAGAGATATACCTGCTGGAGCGCGTGCTACAGGCTATGGTGACCAGCAAGCTGAGATAAGGGGGGACTTTACCTAGCAAAGACTTATAGATGACCTGGAGCCAGTGGGTTTGATGTAGCGAGGGCCAGCCAACGAGAGTGTACAGGTCGCAGTGGTGGGGAGTATATGGGGCTTTGGTGACAAAACGGATGGCACTGTGATAGACTGCATCCAATTTATTGAGTAGGGTATTGGAGGCTATTTTGTAAATGCCATCGTCGAGGATCGGTAGGATGGTCAATTTTACGAGGGTATGTTTGGCAGCATGAGTGAAGGATGCTTTGTTGCGAAATGGGAAGCCAATTCTAGATTTAACTTTGGATTGGAGATGTTTGATGTGAGTCTGGAAGGATAGTTTATAGTCTAACCAGACACCTAGGTATTTGTAGTTGTCCACATATTCTAAGTCAGAACCGTCCAGAGTAGTGATGCTGGACGGGCGGCAGGTGCAGGCAGCGATCGGTTGAAGAGCATGCATTTTGTTTGACTTGTATTTAAGAGTGAACCTGTTTTTAGAAATGTTTGCAAATGTATTGAAAATTCAATCCAGAAATATCTAATTTACATAAGTATTCACACCCCTGAGTCAATACTTTGTAGAAGCACTTTTGGCATTACAGCTTTGAGTTGTCTTGGCTATGTCTGTATCAGTTTTACACATCTGGATTTGGAGATTTTCTCCCATTGTTCCTTGCAGATTTTCTCAACCTCTTGCTGTTCAGTTAATCTTCAGGTTTTTCCACAGATTTTCAATGGGATTCAAGTCTGGGCTTTGGCTGGGCCACTCAAGGACTTTCACATTCTTGTTCTGAAGCCATTCCAACGTTGCTTTGGCTATATGCTTAGGGTCGTTGACCTGTTGGAATGTAAATCTTAGCCCCAGTCTTTCATTAACACTGAAGCAGGTTGTCATAAAAGATTTGCTTGTATTTGTCTCCATTCATTGTTCCCTCTATCCTTACCAGTCTCCCTATCGCTGCTGCTGAAAAATATTCCCAAAGCATGATGCTGCCACCACCATGGTTCACAGTATGGATGGTGTTAGATAGGTGATGAGCAGTGCCTGGTTCAGGCCAAAGAGTACAATTTTTGTCTCATCAGACCAAAGAATCTTTCACGTTCCTTTTTGCAAACTCCAGATGTGCCTTTTAATCAGGATTGGCTTCCACCTGGCTCCTCTCCCATAAAACCCAGATTGGTGAAGTGGTATAGAGAGACTGTTGTTCTCTCATCTCAGCCAAGGAACTCTGTAGTTCTGCCAGAATGGTCATTGGGTTCTTTGCCACCTCCCTGACCAAGGTCCTACTTGCCCGGTTGGATGGCCAGCTCTAGGCAGAGTCTGGGTAGTTCCATATTTTTTCCAATGATGGAGACCACTGTACTCTTTTAAACTTTCAATACTGTAGACATTGTTTTATACACTACATGGCCAAGTGTGTGTGTGGACACCCCTTCAAATTAGTGGATTTGACTATTTCAGCCACACCTTTTGCTGACGGGTGTATATAATCAAGCACACAGCCATGCAATCTCCATAGACAAAAATTGGCAGTAGAATGGCCAGTACTTAAGAGCTCAGTGACTTTCAATCAAATGTATTTTTAAAGCACTTCTTACATCAGCTGATGTCACAAAGTACTGTACAGAAACCCAGCCTAAATCCCCAAACAGCAAGCAATGTAGGTGTAGAAGCACTTTCAATGTGGCACTGTCATAGGATGTCACCTTTCCAACTAGTCAGTTTGTCAAATGTCTGCCTTGCTGTTATCGTGAAGTGGAAACGTCTAGCAACAACAGCTCAGCTGCGAAGTGGTAGGCCACACAAGCTCACAGACCGGGACTGCAGCGCGCTGAACCGTGTAAAAATTGTCTATCCTCGGTTACAACACTCACTACCGAGTTCGAAACTGCTTTTGGAAGCAACATCAGCGCAATAACTGAAATCCATTAAATGGATTTCCATGGCTGAGCAGCTGCACACAAGCCTAAGATCACCATGCGCAATGCCAAGCGGGGACCAAGTCCATATTAATGCCCAGGATTTTGGAATGAGATTGTTTGAAAAGCAGGTGTCCACATACTTTTGGTGTGTATATGTCTCATCACAAGTATATCTCGGAGCTCTGCAGACAGTGCCTTGGACTTCATGTTATAGTTTCTGCTCTATATGTGAAATCAAAATATTTGTCTGTCCGCTTTTGTATATAATCTATACTGAAATATAAACGCAACCATTTCAATGATTTTACTGAGTTACAGTTCATATAAGGACATCATTCAATTGAAATAAATTAGGCCCTAATCTATGGATTTCACATGAGTGTGCATGGGTGCAGCCATGCGTGTGACTTGGAGGGCATAGGCACACCCACTGGGGAGCCAGGCCCAGCCAATCAGCATGAGTTTTTCCCCACAAAATGGCTTTATTACAGACAGAAATACCCCTCGGACGATCCCGCATATGAAGCCGGATGTGGAAGTCCTGGGCTGCTGTGGTCTGCAGTTGTGAGGCCCCGTTGGACGTACTATCAAATTCTCTAAAACAACTTTTGAGGCAGCTTATTATCTGCCAACAGCTCTGGTGGACATTCCTGCAGTCAGCATGCCAATTGCATGCTCCCTCAACTTGAGACATCTGTGGCATTGTGTTGTGACAAAACTGCACATTTTAGTGGCCTTTTATTGTCCCCAGCACAAGGTGCACCAGTGTAATGATCGTGCTGTTAAATCAGCTTCTTGACATGCCACACTTGTCAGGGGGATGGATTATCTTGGCTACGGGGAAATGCTCATTAACAGGGATATGAACAAATTTGTGCACCATTTTTGAGAAAAAAGCTTTTTTTGTGTACTTACGGAAATCTTTTGGGATTTTTTTATTCCAGCTCATGAAACATGGGCCAACACTTTACATGTTGCATTCATATTATGTTCAGTGTAGATCATGTATTCTATTGTACTTGGTACTGATTCATAGATTTTCTGTTTTCTTGCTTGATCGTGTGACATATTTATTGATGAAATGTTTGTTTTCACTTTTCATTCATGCACTTTCTTGCACTTATTTTTTGGGCACAATGACATTTTAATAAACATCTTTATTTTGCATTCAAGCCTCAGTTTTGGATTTATTTGTTTTTTCGACAGTGTGCGTGTCTCCACCTCTTCCAATAGTTTCTGCTCTGGCATGCACTGTCAACTGTGGGACCTTATATCGACAGGTGTGTTTCTTTCTAAATCATGTCCAATTTAATTGGCCACAGGTGGAATCCAAGTTGTAGCTACGTCGAGGATGATCAATGTAAATTGGATGCACCTGAGCTCAATTTGAAGTGTCCTAGCAAAGGGTGTGAATGCTTACGTAAATTCGATTTCTGTATTTCATTTTCAATAAATTTGCCCAAAAAATCTAAACATGTTTTCACATTGTCATTATGGGGTACTGTGTGTGTGTGTGATGGGTGAGAATCTATTTTGAATTAAAGCTATAACACTGTAATAAGTCGATGGGTATGAATACTTTATGACGGCACTGTATATGGTATAACATAACGTAGGAGTAGTTAGTTATTTAGCTAATTAGTTAGTCATGCATGTAGTTAACTGTAGTTGTTGGTTTCCTCTTGTTAGAGCCCCGTCAGCTCAGAGGAGGACCTGGATGTGACAGTGGAGGTGTGTAGGGCTGCTGACAGTAGGACTGTACCAGAGGAGCAGAAGCTGGAGACCAAACACGGGAGTAAGATGGTTGTGTGTGTGTTTTGACACTCAACCAGAGTTTGAGCAGTATTTCAGTTTGGAAGCCATCATATTCACTGCTGGGTCATTCAGGCAGTAGTAGATGAGGACAGATAATAAACTGATGTAGTGTTCATTTCCCTAGAGTGTCAGCCTGTACAGGAGTCAGATGAGATTGACATAAACCCCACTGTCAGTCAGCAAGCACCCTTTCCAATGGCCAGGTAGGAGCAGCACCAACACACTGACGCTCCATGGTAGAATCAACTGTACAATATGATTATGTAATATATGTGTGAGTTGTCAATAGACAGATTAATGTTTAAGTGCAGATTAATGCTTAAGGTTTATAAATCCCTGTTAGAACCTGATGGGAATGTTGTTTAGGAGCTCTGGAAAAGGTGAGACTGTAGTCCTGTGTAGCTCAGTTGGTAGAACATGGTGCTTGTAGGTTTGATTCACATGGGGGACCAGTATGAAACATTTATGCTCTCACTACTGTTGCTTTGGTTGGAGAAGAACGTCTGTTAATTGACAAATGTAAAGAGTAGATTGAGGTGTGATATAGTCAAGAACCAACAGTTCTTCCTTTGGGAGTATGTCCACATATCTGTGTGCCACACGGAGTATTTCTGCAGATCATGTGTGTGTGTGTGTGTGTGTGTGTGTGTGTGTGTGTGTATGTATGTATGTATGTATGTATAGTGGTCTACCTGACCTGGCTGATGTCTCCAGCATCATGTGCTCACCCGCCCAACACCATGAGTGGTTGGGCCAGGAGAGACTGCAACCCAGCCCCCTGAACAGACGGCCTCCGCCCTGCTACAGCACCCCACGCAGCCCAGGTACCAACCAACGCCACCCAGCTACCAGAGTGTTACATTTAAGCTCCATTATACGCACACATTTGCCATCAGCATTATTTGCTACAAAGTGCGTCCTACCTGCTACACGCAGAGGGGAAGAGCGTCTTTATTCTATTTTCCCCTACTATACCATATTCATTGATTATGCCTAAGTACAATAGCTTTGGTCCCGTTTTTCGCAAGTACTCATTAAATTGTTGCTAGTGATTGTACTAAATGTTCCTCTAATTACACAAGTTGCTATTGTTTACATAGTCAATGTAGCTAGCTAGAGTTTCGCTAGCGAGTAGCTTTTAATTCATAAATCGTAGTACAATATCCAGTGGTGTATAGTCGAGGCCCTATGCAACCAAAATCAACTTTATTTCAAACATACATTACCAGTCAGTTCACACACGTTGCATTGGTTCCTTGAGTGTGCGTGTTTAACACCAGGAGCACTACTTTTACAAGTTAAATTGCAGCAAGATGTCACTGGTATACTTGTTTTGGTGTGGTGCAGCGACTGCGCCCAACTACAGAGCCATGGGGGTCACTGGGGAGCCCATCCCCCCTCTGCCCAGCCTGCTGGACACCTCCACCTGGGGCAGCACCCGCTCCCTGCCCCCCCACACCGAGAGCTTCGCCATTGCCAGCCTGGGAGCCAGCACGGTCAGAATAGTCAGCACTCTCCCAGTCAGAACAATGTTACAATTAATTCTTCAGACCTGTCGAAATATATAGTACGCGGGTGCTAACCGACCCTGGTCCTGGAGATGTAGAGGGTGTGAAGTTTTACCCATTATCACCGTAACTGAAATGTTGATATATCTTGGCTGCTCTATCTACAGACAGACCTCTCCAGACAGACCTCACCCCTGATGAGAGACTCCCTCGAGGAGTCTGGGACGCACGTGGGCGTGTCAGAGTTCACCACAGCCAGCTCCGGAGAGAGACGGACCACAGGGACCAGCCAGGAGGGCGTGGGCTCTACCTACACCGTACCCATCACCAGCCAAGAAAGGGAGGAGGTGGAGGAGAGAGAGAGTTTAGAGGAGAAGAACATGGAGTATCTCGAAGGGGAGAGAGGGATGTCGCTGGCTGCTGACAGGACAGAAGAGTTGGAAGGGTCCGATCAGGGTAGCTGTGCTGGTGTGGATGTTGACCTGATGGATGAAGATCCTCTGGATGCTAGCTCCTCTGTTTTAGAGGGAGGTGAGGTGTTGTCTCCAAACATAGTTCTGGAGGAGCGGGTGCAGGCTTTTATAGAAGCTCTATCCATGTTAACCCCCCCCCCCCAACAAAAATTTGTGATGACATTAAATCAATGTGGGGAAACCTATTAGATTTTTTAAAAGTAATTACGTAAGAATTGTATTTTATGTTTTATTATGTAAATCCAATGTCATGGTGACATTTTTTGATTTCACGTTTAATTCCCGTTAGTTGACAACTCAACCAAATGTAAATCGGAACTGACGTCTGCGCCCAGTGGGAACTCGCCTGATTCAATTAAGCAATGTGTTGCTGATCAGTTGAATGTTATTGTCAGTAACTGCATTTCAACTAACTGATGTGAAATTACTATTAGATCAGTATGTCAACCCCAGACCAGTGTACTATGTATGTTTGGTGGTAGACTGTGTTCAGTTATAAACCTGTCTCTGCAGAAGATGAACTTGTGTCAGATGAGGAAGAGTTGCCTGGCGAAAAGGAGACAGACCATGAAGATGTGATTAATGATCAAGTGCTAACTGACGAAGAGGGTTCTGTGGCCAGTACACAGCAGGCAGAGACATCAGGAGCTCACCATGGCAGCACACACAGTGAAGGTACTACACTGCATTACATCAGTATTATAAGAAAATAAAAACAGTATCTCTAAACAGTAGCAAATACATATTTCTAATAAGAAATTGACCCAAAAGCAATTTACCTCTGTTCAGATTACCTTTCAGGCTGTGGTCCAGACACAGAGGGAGCTGCAGCATCTGTACAGCAGAGCCAGGCCAAAGGCCTGTCTGGGGGCCCAGACTCACTGGAGGAAACTGACAGGTAGGCCTCACTAAACATAGTGTATTCAGAACCTTTGACACTTTCCATATTTTGTTACGTTACAGCCTTAATCTAAAATGGATTAAATGAAGAAATTCTCAATCTATACAGAATACCCAGAATGAAACAGGGTTTAAGAAATGTTTGCAAATGTATTAAAAATAAACATACCTCAAAGTTGCGCTCAGGTGCATCCTGTTTCCATTGATCATCCTTGATGTTTCTTCAACTTGATTGGAATCCACCTGTGGTTAATTCAATTGATTGGACATGATTTGAAAAGACACACACCTGTCTATACAAGATTCCACAGGGCATGTAAGAGCAAAGAGCAAAAACCTAGCCAAAATGTATGCAGCATTGAAGGTCCAAGAACACAGTGGCCTCCATCATTCTTAAATGGAAGAAGTTTGGAACCACCAAGACTTTTTCTAGAGCTGGCTGCCCGGCCAAACTGAGCAATCAGGGGAGAAGGTCCTTGGTCAAGGAGATGACCAAGAACCCAATGGTCACTCTGACAGAGCTCCAGAGTTCCTCTGTGGAGATGCGAGAACCTTCCAGAAGGACAACCATCTCTGCAGCACTCCACCAATCAGGCCTTTGTGGCAGATTGGCCAAACAGAAGCCACTCCTCAGTAAAAGGCACGACAGCCGGCTTGGAGTTTGCCAAAAGGCACCTAAAGGACTCTCAGACCATGACAAACAAGATTCTCTGTTCTGGTGAAACCAAGATTGAACTATTTGGCAGAATGCCAAGCGTCATGTCTGGAAGAAATATGGCACCACCCCTGCAGTGAAGGGTGGTGGTGACAGCATTATGCTGTGGGGATGATTTTCAGCAGCAGGGACTGGGAGTCTAGTCAGGATCAAGGGAAATAGGAACAGAGCAAAGTACAGAGAGAGAGAGCCTTGATGGAAACCTGCTCCAGAGGGCTCAGGACCTCAGACTGGGGCGAAGTTCACCTTCCAACAGGATAACAACCCTAAGCACACAGCCAAGTCAACGCAGGAGTGGCTTCGGGACAAATCTCTGAATGTTCTTGTGTGGCCCAGCCAGAGCCTGGACTTGAACCCGATCGAACATCTCTGGAGAGACCTGAAAATAGCTGTGCAGTGACACTCCCCATCCAACCTGACAGAGCTTGAGAGGATCTGCAGAGAATGGGAGAAACTCCCCAAATACAGTTGTGCCAAGCTTGAAGCATCATACCCAAGAAGACTTGAGGCCGTAATCGCTGCTAAAGGTGCTTCAACAAGTACTGAGTAAAGGGACTGAATACTTGTAAATTTGATAATTTTGCATATATATATATATGCAAAATTATCAAATTTACAAGTATTCATATATATATATATATTGACTTCAACTGACTTCAATATATATATAAAAAAAAGTTTTTAAAAACCTGCTTTTGCTTTTTCATTATGGGGTATTGTGTGTAGATTGAGGAAACAAAACAATTTAATACATTTTAGAATAAGGCTGTTATTACATAACAAAATTTGATCAAAGTCAAGGTCTGAATACTTTCTGAATGCACTGAAGCTCTGGCTAGGGGTCACAACTGTGCCTGCTTTTGTTCCAGCCAACACTTAGTTTATTAACTCCCAACCTCCAGGACCAGGGTTGGAGACTACTGTATTGGACATTATTTCTGCCGTATTTATTAATTGACTATATTACCAGACTAGTGATATAATACCAAAAGAGTAGTTCCCCTAAAGTGGTAAAGTTCACAAGTGACGTATACTCAGGCACGCTCTCTCTCCCTCCAGAGCTCACTCTACTCTGGATGAGGTGCTGCAGGGCATGTTGGTGGAAAGGGCCGCTGGTCAAAGGGTTCTGAAAAGTCCAGGTCTGGTTGCACACCCCAAACAGCAGTGAGTGCCCAGCCATTAGCATATAACCTTACAAACTAATCCAATATCCACAGTTGAAGTCAGTCCAACATAGTTTACTAATTAGTAGTGATGCACTGATATGACATTTAAGCAATCTAAACTCAGCAAAAAAAAATAAACGTCAACTGCGTTTATTTTCAGAAGACTAAACATGTAAATATTTGTATGACATAAGATTCAACAACTGAGACATAACTGAACAAGTTCCACAGACATGTGACTAACAGAAATTGAATAATGTGTCCCTGACAAAGGGGGAGGGGGGTGGTCAAAATCAAAAGTAACAGTCAGTATCTGGTGTGGAACCAGCTGCATTAAGAACTGCAGTGCATCTCCTCCTCATGGACTGTACCAGATTTGCCAGTTCTTGCCATGAGATGTTACCCCACTCTTCCAACAAGGCACCTGTAAGTCCCGGACATTTCGAGGGGGGAATGGCACTAGTCCTCACCCTCTAATCCAACAGGTCCCAGACGTGCTCAATCGGATTGAGATCCGGGCTCTTCGCTGGCCATGGCAGAACACTGACATTCCTGTCTTGCAGGAAATCACGCACAGAATGAGTAGTATGGCAGGTGGGTCATGTCAGGATGAGCCTGCAGGAAGGGTACCACATGAGGGAGGAGGATGTCTTCCCTGTAACGCACAGCGTTGATTGCCTGCAATGACAACAAGCTCAGTCCGATGATGATGTGACACACCTCCCCAGATTATGACGGACCCTCCACCTCCAAATCGATCCCGCTCCAGAGTACAGGCCTCGGCGTAACGCTCATTCCTTCGAAGATAAACGTGAATCCAACCGTGACTCGTCAGTGAAGAGCACTTTTTGCCAGTCCTGTCTGGTCCAGCGACTGTGGGTTTGTGCCCATAGGCGACGTTGTTGCCGGTATGTCTGGTGAGGACCTGCCTTACAACAGGCCTACAAGCCCTCAATCCAGCCTCTCTCAGCCTATTGCAGACAGTCTGAGCACTGATGTAGGGATTGTGTGTTCCTGGTGTAACTCGGGCAGCTGTTTCCATCCTGTACCTGTCCCGCAGGTGTGATGTTTGGATGTACCGATCCTGTGCAGGTGTTACACGTGGTCGGCCACTGCGAGGACGATCAGCTGTCTGTCCTGTCTCCCCGTAGCACTGTCTTAGGCGTCTCACAGTACGGACATTGCAATTTATTGCCCTGGCCACATCTGCAGACTTCATGCCTCCTTGCAGCATGCCTAAGGCACGTTCACGCAGATTAGCAGGGACCCTAGGCATCTTTCTTTTGGTGTTTTTCAGAGTCAGTAGAAAGGTGTCTTTAGTGTCCTACGTTTTCATAACTGTGACCTTAATTGCCTACTGTCTGTAAACTGTTAGTGTCTTAACCTCTCTAGGGTCCCACCTCGTCAACAGCCAGTGAAACTGCAGGGCGCCAAATTCAAAACAACAGAAATCCCACAATTATTTTACACCATTTTAAAAGATACACTTGTTGTAAATCCGGCCACAGTGACCAATTTCAAAAAGGCTTTACGACGAAAGCACACCACACGATTGTTAGGTCAGAGCCAAGTCACTTAAAAACACAGCCAATTTTCCAGCCAAAGAGAGGAGTCACAAAAAGCAGAAATAGAGAGAAAATTAATCACTAACCTTTGATGATCTTCATCAGATGACACTCATAAGACTTCATGTTACACAATACATGTATGTTTTGTTCGATATAGTTCATATTTATATCCAAAAATCCGGGTTTACATTGGTGCGTTATGTTCAGTAGTTCCAAAACATCCGGTGATTTTGGCAGAGAGCCACAACAATTTACAGAAACACTCATAATAAAATTTGCTAAAAGATACAACTGTTATGCATGGAATTTTAGATCCACTTCTCAATGCAACCGCTGTGTCAGATTTGAAAAAGACCCTATGGAAAAAGCAAACCATGCAATAATCTGAGTACAGCGCTCAGACAACAAATCAAGCCAAATCCATCATGTTGGAGTCAACAGAAGTCAGAAATAGCATTATAAATATTCACTTACCTTTGATGATCTTTATCAGATTGCACTCCTGGGTATCCCAGTTCCACAATAAATGTTTGTTTTGTTCAATAATGTTAATTTATGTCCAAATACCTCCTTTTTGTTCGCGCGTTTAGCCCAGTAATCCAAATTCATGACGCGCGATCACTAGGAGCAGACAAAGTCGAAAAGTTCTGTTACAGTCTGTAGAAACATATCTAACGATGTATAGAATCAATATTTAGGATGTTTTTAACATAAATCTAACATAAACAACTGGAGAATTCCTTTGTCTTCAGAAATGCAATGGAACTCAAGCTAACTCGCGTTGCCAGCTCGTGGCTCTCTGGCAGACTTCTAACTCATTCCCCTCTCATTCGCCCCCACTTCACAGTAGAAGCCTCAAACAAGTCTCTAAAGACTGTTGACATTTAGTGGAAGCCTTGAGAACTGCATTATGACCCCACTGTGTATTTGATAGGCCAAGAGTTGAAAAACAACAAACCTCAGATTTCCCACTTCCTGGTTGAATTTTCTCAGGTTTTTAAAGCTTAACTTCTTGTTAATCCAGCAAATGTGTCAGATTTCAAAAAGGCTTTACGGCGAAAGCATACCATGCGATTATCTGAGGACAGCGCCCCGCTTACACAAGCATACAAACATTTTCAAGCCAAGTAGAGAAGGCACGAAAGTCAGAAATAGCGATTAAATGAATCACTTACCTTTGAGCTTCATCTGGTTGCATTTACAAGAGTCCCTGTTACACAATAAATGTTAGTTTTGTTCGATAAAGTACCTCTTTATGTCCCAAAAACTCAGTTTTCTTGGCTCGTTTTGTTCAGTAATCCACTGGCTTAATGGCGGTCACAACATGCAGACGAATACATCCTAATAGTACCGGTAAAGTTTGTTGAAACATGTCAAACGATGTTTATATAATTAATTCTCAGGTTGTCTATTGTCTAAATAATCAACAATATTTAAACCGGACAATAGCGTATTCAATGGAAAGGAAAAAGAACGAATCGGTCACGCGCGCAAAGGAGCTCTGCTTCATTCTGCATGCCACTTACAAAATGGTCTCATTCTGCTTCATTTTTCAGAAAACATCTAGTGGAAGCCATAGGAATCTGGGTCCTAGGCATTCAATTGAAAACTACACACATCAAAAATATCCCACTTCCTGGATGGATTTTCCTCAGGTTTTCACCTGCTATATCAGTTCTGTTACACTCCCAGACATTATTTTAACAGTTTAGCGTCTTTTCTATCCAAATCTACCAATTATATGCATATCCTAGCTTCTGGGCCTGAGTAACAGGCAGTTTATTTTGAGCACGCTTCTCATCCAGATATCTAAATACTGCCCCCAGCCATAACAAGTTAAACACTTTACAATGATCTGTGAAGATTTTTACGAATAATCTTTGAAAGACGGGGTCCTGAAAAGAGGACATTTCTTTTTTCGCTGAGTTTAGAAGCGCAAGCATTTCGCGACACTCGCATTAACATCTGCTAACCATGTGTATGTGGCAATTTTTTTTTATTTGATTTGCCTAATCCTTATTGTGGCTATCTTCACAACACATAACCCGGTCCGGTCGAGCCTCACTAGCCAGATGAAGCTAGCTGGCTGCCAATAACATTAGCTTGGGGCAACAGGGTTAAGTAGCTGGCTAGCTATTTATTTTCATTAACTGAATTTCAATAGGCGAACAAGGGAATCTTAAATCATTGCTAAGAATACATTTAAATGACTGCAGTTTCTACTGGTCATTGTTTTCAGGCTGGTTGTATTGGTGCTAGCTAGGTACCAAGCTAAAGCTAGCTACCCCAGAAGTTGCGGCCGAACAAATAATGCGTTTTACCAACGCGGTATTATAAACATTATTCGTGGCTGGTGTTTGATTGTTTGCACAGCTTTGACAGTCAGTGCTTACTGATAGTAGTGGTGGCGCTTGGCCTGCACGTGCAAATTCAGAACACACAACATTCTATATTAGAACTGTTATTTGATGTATCTTTGACACACAAAGACCCAAACGGCATTCCATAGTATGTTGTGACGTTATTACTGTAGAACCAACATCAACCACAACAGAGAATGCACTTGACAATGAATCCATTATCTTGGAGTTTTAAAAAATGTTTTATTTAACTAGGCAAGTCAGTTAAGAACAAATTTTTATTTTCAATGACTGCCTAGGAACAGTGGGTTATCTGCCTTGTTCATGGGCAGAACGACAGATTTTTACCTTGTCAGCTCGGGGAATCGATCTTGCAACCTTCCAGTTACTAGTCCAACACTCTAACCATTAGGCTACCTGCCGCCCCAAGTTAATGGATTTCACCTGAAATGTTCTTACTCGTTCAAATGACTGCTCGATCTACACAGCAGACATTATGGGCTAGGTTAAGAATGCTGTGTTGCACGTGTAGCGCAAAATTTTACGTGGCGTCATTACGGTATGTACCTACATTATAGGTATGCACGTCAGCTTTAACATCGGCGTTAAAATTAGACATCGGGCCGATGTTGGCATTTTTGGCTAATATCACCCGATTGTGATATGTTAACCGACATTGCGCATCCCTACTAATTAGTTAAGTCGCAACTCGGGCCCATACTTTTACAATAGTGACTAATGGAACCTTCTGAAAAAGTGATCATTACCAATATACCTGTTTCATTCGTACTATGGCCTTGTGAACCTATGGCCTAGAAGCTCTGAGATGGTACCTGATGTGTCCACCCACAACTGACCCTTGTTGTTACTGTAAAGTGTGAATTGGTGTCTTGAAGTGTTGTTGTATATTTATGCCTTCACCTGTGGCCAGACTGGGTGTGTGTGAGCCCCAGGTGGAGGGCGAGTTGAGTGAGGATGCAGGTTGTCCAGGAGGGGACCGTACCGAAGTGGCAGAACGAAAGGGGGTCGACACCAATGACTGGACAGAACCAGCACCTGTCGCAGGTAAACAAAAGCACCCTCCCCTTCTCCCCAATTACTGACATACTAAAGAGGTGTCAAATTCTAATCAACTTTGTTTTGACAGAAAAGCTAGAAATGGCTAGCCATGAGACCTGGAGTCAGCCTCACAGGTGTGTTTTTGTTTAAATGTTACATTTTATTTATACACACACACACACACACACACACACACACAGTTGTTTACATACACCTTAGCCAAATACGTTTAAACTCAGTTCTTCACAATTCCTGACATTTAAATCCTAGTTAAAATTCCCTGTCTTAGGTCAGTTAGGATCACCACTTTATTTTAAGAATATGAAATGTCAGAATAATAGAGAATGATTTATTGCAGCTTTTATTTCTTTCATCACATTCCCGGTGGGTCAGAAGTTTACATACGCTCATTTAGTACTTGGTAGCATTGCCTTTAAATTGTTTTGGGTAGCCTTCCCACAATAAGTTGGGTGAATTTTGGCCCGTTCCCTCCTGACAGAGCTGGTGTAACTGAGTTAGGATTGTAGGCCTCCTTGATCGCACACGCTTTTTCAGTTCCGCCCTCAAATTTTCTATAGGACAGAGATCAGGGCTTTGTGATGGCCACTCCAATACCTTGACTTTGTTGTCCTTAAGCCATTTTGCCACAACTTTGGAAATATGCTTGGGGTCATTGTCCATTTGGAAGACACATTTGCAACCAAGCTTTAACTTCTCTGACTGATGTCTTGATGTTGATTAAATATATCCAGAAAATGTTCCTCATGAAGCCATCTATTTTGTGAAGTGCACCAGTCCCTCCTGCAGCAAAGCACCCCCAAAACATGATGCTGCCACCCCCATGCTTCACAGTTGGGAGGATGTTCTTCGGCTTGCAAGCCTCCCCCTTTCTCCTCCAGTTATTTTAGTTTCATCAGACCAGAGGACATTTCTCCAAAAAGTATGATCTTTGACGCCATGTGCAGTTAAACTGTAGTCTGGCTTTTTTTAATGGTGGTTTTGGAGCAGTGGCTTCTTCCTTGTTCAGCACCTTTCAGGTTATAGGACTAATTTTACACCAGAGTTGATCTTAATGAGCTTGCAGTGTTAACTTAGTTCTTTATGCCTGCAGGGTTATTGTCCTGGAGCAGACTCCCATCAAAAGCCAAAGTGACCCCAACCAAGTGAGAATGAGAATGTAGGACAACAGTCTTATTTCTCTACACTACCATTCACTCACCCTTTTGGTTGTGAAAACCACCCTTTTAGCATTAATGTTTTCTTTGGTGCTGGACTTTAGATAACTTATGCATTCTCTTGTTCTAAAAACATTTCCTTTGGATAGTTGAGGTCATACATGTTATTTGTATTCAGTGCTCTACATGAAGCTTTAGTTAAATGAAATTGTTATCATTACTGTTAATAAATTATCCATACATCAGATTTGACCAATATTAAAGAAACAGACCATAAGTAAATTTAAAGGTTCCTGTTCATTTTGTTGTTATACATAAGTACAGTGAAGTTGCTTTCCTGAACTAAGATGCTAATGTGTTTGTGCTCTTAAATAAATTATTAATTGAGCAAATACCTTAGAGGGAATTTCATTTTAATGAAGCATCATAATACATTGACGTACAGTTGGAAAGTAATCAGACAAATTCAAATCATTAACATATTTACAGGTGAAACGCATTCAACTGATGCATTAGCCAGTCAGAGAACCTTCAAATATGATCAAAAATAGTTCATCTAATTTACAATATGGCCCGTCACCTTCCACTTACAGCACCTCAAACATTGTAGTGAGTTGGTTTCATCTGGAGTTCTTGCTTCTGGTCAATTGTTTCAGATTGTGTCATTTTCAAATAACTAGCAAAAGAAATCAAACCAACGCATAAGTAGGCATCAGAACCCTTCAAATAGGCTAACATGACTAGACAATGAGAGATGGGCAAAATCAGTCACTTTCGCTGTGGGGTCCATCTTAAACAGTCTCAGCTGTGCCAGTTCCCCACTCATTAGCAGGCAAACGTGCCCTTTCTTGTCCAGAGAGATGCTGCAATGTCTTCAGCTTGGCGTTGCTAACCGTCATGTTCGTCTGCTGCAAACTTAGGGCACCACTGGAGAAAGATTGGCAAAGTTAGAGCTTGCACAAAATGCGTACACCTTCCTAAGCATTCGTCTGACTCTGGTCCACAAGTTAACCGACATTCCTGCTGCTAGTGTTGCCTTGACACAACTGGGGGTTTCTGTGTAAAGGGTAATGCGTCTCGGGACAAACGTGACTTGTCGGACCTGTTTGTTTTTTAGAGAGAAGTGCTCATGCAGCTGCTTGTAGAAGGCTGAGGTCAGCCAGCTTGACATTGGAGTGCACGCTGTGCGGCGTGGCGTCACTCAGCTCCCTCAAGGCTGTGGACAGAGCAGTCACTTCGGCTTCAGTCGCCATCCTGTCTGTACAGAGTCCTGTGCCCTTATTTGGGTTTCCCCTGGATTCCTTAACCACGTTTCCATCCCCAGTTATGAGTCATATCGTATTCAGAAATTATCGCGACAGCTGTGATGAAACGAGTAATTTCGGTACAACTTTATGAATGTTCATTCAACATGGTGGGATATTTGTGCCGATAAAATTATGCGAGAAGTAGGTGAAAATGCCTTAAAGTGCAAATATTGCTATAATATCGTCACCCTATATAGTGTGGTCCTGCCATTATGACTCGACACCATGCGGTTTTAGGCTACAGATGAAATAATTTATGATCCTTTCCAATAAGGGTCTTATTTTAGTGAAATTATCAATGCTTTACTGCCGTTTGATGAATATAATACTCACTCTTATCTCATCTAGCCTACCCGCACTGCTTCTGCGAGCTGTTGGCTAGAGCGTGTCAAGACCAGAGTAGGCACATTTGAATGCGAAGCGAGAAATACATTGTATGCACTGTCAACATTTTTATCTGCAACAAATCAGTTCTGGGAAAATGCACTGATTTTGCATAAATCTGCCACCAATTGGATGGAAACCTAGCTATTGTTGCCTTTTATAGCTTCAATATAAATTCTCCAAATTGAAAATGAGTAATGAGTTTTCCAATTCAGCTATGTACACAACCTGATGGTTACAAAGGAATTCAATAGGGGTTTGTTACTGTATAAAGACATGCAGAGGAGAGGGTGTTAATTGGGGTTACAATTACTTACACTGAGGCTGCTCTTGGACTGAAGGCTCCATAGACATCAGTAACTGAACAGACAAACATTGGCATATTAGTTATTGCAATGTGTATATCCCACTGAACAAAAATATTAAATGCAACATGTAAAGTGTTGGTCCCATGTTTCATGAGCTGAAATAAAAGATCCCAGGAATGTTTGCCAGAATTTCATGTTCATATCTCTACTATAAGCCACCTCCAATGTCATTTTAGACATTTGGTACTACATCCAACCGGCCTCAACCACAGACCACGTGTATGATAACCAGGTGTAACCACGCCAGCCCAGGACCTCCACATCTGGCTTCTTCACCTGCGGGATCATCCGAGACCAGCTACCCGGACAGCCGATAACAGTTTGCACAAAATGTCAGAAATCGTCTCAGTGGCTCATCTACCTGCTCGTTGTCCTCACCAGGGTCTTAACCTGACTGCAGTTCGACTTCAGTGGGCAAATGCTCACCTTCGATGGCCACTGGTATGCTGGAGAAGTGTGCTCTTCACAGATGAATCCCGGTTTCAACTGTACTGGGCAGATGGCGTGTATGGCATTGTGCAGGAAAGCAGTTTGATGTGAACAGAGTGGTAGTGGTAGGGTTATGGCTTAGGCAGGCAAAAGCTACAGAGAACGAACACAATTGCATTTTATCGATGGTAATTTGAATGCACAAAGATACCGTGATGAGATCCTGAGGCCCATTGTCTTGTCATTCATCCAATGCCATCACTACCTGTTTCAGTATGATAATGTACAGCCCCACAGCGCAAGGATCTATACACAATTCCTGGAAGTTGAAAATGTCACAGTTCTTCCATGGCCTGCATATTCACCTGACATGTCATCCATTGAACATGTTTGGAATAATCTAGATCGACGTGTATGACAGTGTGTTCCAGTTCCTGCCAATATCCAGCACACAGCCATTGAAGAGTGGGACAACATTCCACAGGCCACAATCAACAGCCTGATTTAACTCTTTACAAAGGAGATGTCGCAATGCAGGAGGCAAATGGTGGTCACACCAGATACTGGTTTATTTGATCCACGACCCTACTTTGTTTTTACGGTATCTGTGACCAGATTCATGTCTGTATTCCCAGTCATGTGAAATCCCTAGATTAGGGCCTAATTTATTTATTTAAATTGACAGATTTCCTTATATGATCTAACTCAGCAAATTCTTTGAAATTTTTGCATGTTGCATTTATTTTTGTTCAGTTTACGAGAAATCCTGAGCAGTCGAGCTTTATATTTCTCTGAATGGCAAGAGACGTCAAATTAGACTATTAGAAGCAGTGCACATACAATGGCATAGATAGTGTTACAGGGAATGACATGTCAAAAATAGTTTCTCTGTACGCTCTGCTCCTGTATGCAATGACATCTTAGCGCGAGCAAATGACCTTACCCCTGCTGTGTTTTGATTGACTGATAAACCAAGGAAATCTGCAGACTCCTGCTCCATCTCAGTCAGTGGTGGAATCTACAAAACAGTACAAATTCAATTGCACATGGTTTTGCCACCCTAACTTTGAAAAGGGCCAATTGACATTGTCAGATGTACGTGAAGGGAATGGGCTACCTCAACGTCAGCAGTCTGCTGTAACTGTTGCACCAGCTGCACAGTGGTGTCAAGGTGTGCTCGAATGGAGTCCATTGACTGCTTCTGCTCGGCTGCAATCTCCTGTACTTGTGTGCACAAGGCCGCATGCCTCACCTTGATGGCAGACAGGTTCTCCAGCAGCTTCACAGGGTTTTCCTGTGGTCAGACACGAGTCAGTCATTGATTTGACAGACTGTTGGGTAAATAGACAAATGGAGACATCTGTCTGCATGCCAGAAGTTCAAAGATGTGGATGGAGTGGAAAGGTGTTGGGTGACTGGTCTGAGGACATGTTTTGTAACTAAGTACTGTGGCATCCATGTATGTATTCACCTCTGCTGCACCGTTCTCTGGAGCACTTGTCAGGAATTCCAGCCTCAGCCGTTTCTCCATGTAGTCCATGTCAGCCTCTGCCTTCTGGAACTGAAAGGACAGTTGGTTTAGTGTACTGCAAGCCTGACAGAGTAGAGTCTCTACGCCTTACAACAGATCATTATAACACACATAAAATAATTGCATGTACAGATCTTCACAACTATGAAGATAAACAAAATGTGCAAAAAAGTTCAGTCACATCTTTCCAAGACTTCAGCCACAAAATGGTTGCATCACAAAAGGGTGTATTAAATGGTCTTGAGATGCATAGTGCCTTCGGTAAGGCTTTATCCCAAAAACTGAAGCCCTATAAGAAATATTGCACTACTCTGAACAAAGTGGACAGCAGAGAATACTGATAGGGTTCCAGGACTTGTGATCAATCCCATGCATGTCACGGTGTCAATTTTGTGATTTAAAAATATATATATTTTTTTCTAGGGTTGAGGTCAGTAGGCACAACACATTCAGAAAAAAAAACTTTTGGGACAAGCAAAAGTATTTTATTTTTGGACAAGTTTAGGTAGATCCTCCTCCTAAAAAGAAATGGAAGCTGACTGATGGAACATTAAAGTTCCAGACTTGCTTTGATAGATTGCAAGTGAGGGAATGACTTGGAAGAGTAAGATTATTGCATAGTTGGCCTGCATTTAAATCATGCTCAGGAACTCTGGCGAATAGTAAGTATTTTTCAAACCTCCCTCTCTGGGCTGATGTGTCAATGTGTAGTTCATACATGCAGAATTGCCATTTTACCTGGATTAGCCACAAAATCCCTAGTTTGAAAGCAACTGTTTACTGGAAGCTATCCAGTGCCATTTTGCTTACATTTCCCCCCCACGTGGGCCAGCCCCCTAGCAATTTGAGATTCAGCCACTCGCCATTTGAGTGACAGCTAACAAAGAGCAATGATGTGGTGCGCATATCCGCATATAGATAAAGTATGTGGACACCCCTTCAAATTAGTGGATATGGCTATATCTGCCACACCCGTTGTTGACAGGTATACTATCAAGCAGACAGCCATGCAATCTCCATAGACAAACACTGGCAGAGGAATGGCCTTAGTGAAGAGGTCAGTGACTTTCAACATGGCACCGTCGTAGGATGCCACCTTTCCAATAAGTCAAATTGTAACATTTCTGCTTTTATTGTGAAGTGGCAAATTGTAGGAGCAACACCCACTCAGCCGCAAATTGGTAGGCCACGCAAGCTCACAGAACGGGACCGCAGCGTGCTGAACCGTGTAAAAAGTCTGTCCTCGGTTGCAACACTCACTACCGAGTTCCAAACTGCCTCTGGAAGCAAAGTCATCACAATTTTGTGGTAAGTTTGGGGAAGGCCCTTTCCTGTTTCAGCATGACAATGCCTCTGTGCACAAAGCAAAGTCCATACAGAAATGGTTTGTCGAGATCTTGACTGGCCTGCACAAAGCCCTGACCTAAACCCCATCAAACACCTTTGGGATGAATTGGAACGCTGACTGTGAGCCAGGCCTAATCGCCCAGTATCAGTGCTCGACCCCATTAATGCTCGTGGCTGAATGATAACAAGTCCCCACAGCAATGTTCCAACATCTAGTGGAAAGCCTTCCCAGAAGAGTGTATGTTGTTATAGCAAAGGGGAACCAACTCCATATTAATGCCCATGATTTTGGAATGAGATGTTCAACAAGCAGGTGCCCACATACTTTCATGTAGTGTATGTGACGTAGTACACAATTTTCAGGGACTACTTTTGGCTTGAGCACTACTTTAACTACAGATAAAAAGTATACAACAGTACTGGATAATAAGACCAAGGATCTTCATTGTAGATTTTAAACAAACATTTTTTAATTAAACTACCCACCCTGCTCAGCCCTTCCTTGGGGTGGGTGCACTGTTATTCAGCACACTGTTTCAGTAAACCCCAGAAGAGTTCCCAGAATTTTGCACTTGAGGGTGACAGCTTTCAACACATTAGTGTACATTTGTTGCCGATTCCTGTGTCAGTGGTCTTTGCTGTTTTCAGACGCTTTGACAATACTATTGCACTGCTAGCTGTCCAATACAGTAGTGCAATGAAGTCAGAGCACCTGCAAACAGCTTTGTTGTTAGCAAAGGTTCACAGCTACACCTTGCAAAACCTATCATTGGGAATAATCCCTGGCCAATGCCCTTTTAACATTGCACTGCTTTCATTGAAGGGTCACCAGTAGTACAATACAAAAGGGGCACTGGACAGACAGAAAACATAATGGATTCCTCTTTATCCTTTTCGTTGTCAGCCCTGAAGGAAAAATAGAGACAGCCAACCTCCTGTCAAACTAAATTAGCTACATGACAAACTTGAATTTGATTGGCTGGGCCAGATCAAGTTATGATTAAATAATCTAAAACTACATCAATAACTGTTTAGCAATCCAGTGATTTTCTGCAGTGACAAACAAGTGCAGCTAAGTGACTAAGGGGAGCAGAATAATAAACTTACGTAACATAATTGAATAACGTTACTAGTAGTATCTAGCTAATGTTTTAACAGTTACATACTGTAGCTAGCTACGTTTACTAGACTCCGTGATTGTGAGCTGCAACTCAATTCATGGTCAACAACCAATTTTGTACAACTTCGATAACGTAAAAACTCGCTTTTAAACGTCAACGGTCACCTACAGCGCGCACTCGGGGACACGGAATACGGCCTCTTCGCAGGCGCAGTCTAGTACTCGTGAAACGTGTGGCAAACAAGCTAACTAAATAAACACTGAAATGGAAAGAGAGCCATGGTAAAGCAATTTTTGTTTGCCTTGTGGTGTTAGCGGAAACACTCGTATATTATTATGTTTGTGTTTTTCTTTTCCTGGAACATTTGAATTTAGATCCTCGCTACATTGCCGTTTTTCACGCACAGGTCATTTGCTCAAACAGCTCATTGGAGACCACATAATACAATTTATCTAAAGACTAGGAACGTAGGTTTACTTTAGCTGCTATAGAAATAAATCTATTTGATAAAACACAGCTTACCATCGCCTCCAGTTTATCAACTGCTGTCTCCATGTTAAATAGTTTACATTCCTCATGCAGCCCCGTGAATATAAAGCCACTGGTCTGATTCATTAAAGCCTGTTGTGATTGGTTACCTGTTAGAAATAGTGGCCGCAGATTGGTCAATTGAGCGGCACCGCAGTAGGGGGAAAAAGGGGGAGTTCATAAAATGGCGTTCTGGACACTGGATGGATTTACTGTGGTATAATAAGAAATGGAGACTGCGTTCAAGATGTCCGACCGTTGTTATGGAATTAATCTACTCGTATTCCATCACTAGAATAACAACTGGTTCGCATTCGCCGATTCATGGACTGGCTATACTTTCTTCTTCGATGATGTTTAACGGCGGTTGGCATCCAATATATGTTGATTTACCGCCACCTACTAGACTGGAGTAAAACACCCGTATACTTTGCTTGAAAAAATAAACAAATACCCTACCATCAGGGTTGGGGATTAATGTACAAAACCGGTAACTGTAATCCGTTACTATCAAAATATTGTAATCAGATTACAGATACTTTGAAAAAATGTGGCCTTTGTCAAATTTGTTCCGCCTGGGCGAGTCTGACCCTAAATCAGATACCACTATGATGACACAACAAAAGGGGTTGATGGATCGCGGGAAAATAGCAGAATTTTGGCTTTTGTAGGCTACAGTCCAAGCTATGTCTTCCAATGGTGCGATTGCTGTTGGCATCCAAAAATTATCAAATTTGAATCAACGCTTGGAGGTAAGGATGACAGCAGTAGTGTAGTCTAGCGCGATACGGATATCTCTTATTATGGATATCAACATAGCGCATTGATGTGAATCACACCTGCGCTCTCTTTGAGCTATTTGCGCCTTACGGATTGTGGTTGTTGTGGATTGCTGTTCATACATCTAAATGTGTATTTGAACCCAATAATGGTTGAATTCAAGAACTTTTAAACAGCCTGTCAATCATTTGTTTTTGAAACCAGTGGACAGCCAGTGAAGATTATGCTCTTGCAGCTGCTGCATCGTGCGTATCCCAGCCGATGGAATAAAAATGGGGCTTTTATTGTTCAATCTAATTCATGCTGATAAAAAAAGAAGATCCATAGGCCTAATGGACACGTGCTCAAACTCACACTCGTCAGTCTAAATGAAGGCTGTTCCATGCGAGAAATTGCCAAGAAACGAAGATCTCGTACAATGCTATGTACTACTCCCTTCACAGAACAGCTCAAATGGGCTCTAACCAGAAAAGAAAGAGTGGGAGGCCCTGGTGCACAACTGAGCAAGATGACAAGTATATTAGTGTCTAGTTTGAGAAACAGATGCCTCACAAGTCCTCAACTGGCAGCTTCATTAAATAGTACACGCAAAACACCAGTCTCAACGTCAACAGTGAAGAGGCGACTCCGGGATGCTGGCTTTCTTGGCAGAGTTGCAAAGAAAAAGCAATATCTCAGACTGGCCAATAAAAATAAAAGATTAAAATGGGCAAAAGAACACAGACACTGGACAGAGGAGATCTGCCTAGAAGGCCAGCATCCCGGAGTCGCCCTTCACTGTTGACATTGAGACTGATGGTTTGCGGGTACTATTAAATGAAGTTGAGGACCTGTCTGTTTCTCAAACTAGACACTCTAATGTACTTGTCTTCTTGCTCAGTTGTGCACCAGGCCTCCTACTTCTCTTTCTATTCTGGTTAGAGTCAGTTTACTCCAGGGCCTCTGTACACCTATGTAGATATTCCATAAAAAGTCAGCCGTTTCCAGCTACAATAGTAATTTACAACGTTAACTATGTCTAAACTGTATTTCTGATCAATTTGAAGTTATTTTAATGGACAAAACAAAAAGTGCTTTTTTTAAAACAAGGATATTTCTAAGTGACCTCAAACTTTTGAACAGTAGTGTATATCTATTGATTCTTTACTAATATAATTGATAAATGCCTCAAACTTAGTTCAACTGTCACACTCCATGAAAACCCCAAATATAAGCTTGTTTTTCTCCAATGTTTGTAAACATTGTAAATGTAAACAAACACTGTATAGCATCATAAGTGGTTCAAATTATAATTGTGATATCATGGATGGTCAGTACTTGCATCTGTAACAGTATAACTTTAGACCGTCCCCTCGCCCATACCCGGGCACAAACCAGGGACCCTCTGCACACATCAACAACAGTCACCCACGAAGCATCGTTACCCATCGCTCCACAACAGCCGCGGCTCTTGCAGAGCAAGGGGAACTACTACTTCAAGGTCTCAGAGCAAGTGACGTCACCGACTGAAATGCTATTTAGCACAAACCACCGCTAACTAAGCTAGCTTTTCACATCCGTTACACATCCATAGTTGTCTATTAATCTGAGATGGTTACATTTCTCCAGGCCCATCCCTCAGCTTTTTACCAAAACAGAGGTGGGGTGACCTTTTTGTTATTGTTTCATCTGTGGATTTGCCATTTAAAATATATCAAAGTGTCACCAACAAAAAGGTAAACAATAGGCCTATAGCAAATGCACCAAATGGCATTCATTTTTCACATGTAAATAGCACTTTTCAATAGCGCTCAAAGCATGCCTGTCACGCCCTGACCTTAGAGATTAGGTCAGGGTGTGATTTGGGTGGACATTCTATGTTCTCTATTTCTTTGTGTTTGGCCGAATGTGGTTCCCAATCAGAGGCAGCTGTCTTTCATTATCTCTGATTGGGGATCATACTTTGGCAGCCCCCCCCCCCCCCCCCCCCTCCTTCAGTGTGGGATCTTGTCTTTGTTTGAGTGCATGTAGTTTGCATGACGAAGCTTATCGTTCGTTGTATTGGTTTTCTTGGTGGAACATTTAAATAAAAAGAATGTACGCCTTCCATGCTGCACCTTGGTCGCCTTCCAACGACAAATGTTACAATACCTTTCCATGAGCACAGCAGCATTTATTTTTCAACTCATATCAATGAGCCCAATCAGTCCTCCAAGACAACGAAATCATAAACAACAAAGTAGGGCTGGCTAATAAGTCCTTAGTTTTGAGGTTATGCTCAGGTAAAACAATTTGGCTAATCTATATTTCCAAGTCATATTCTTAAGATCAAGAGTTATAACATGTATTGTAATGACTGGAATCCTGATATACTTTGGTTTTTAAAGCAAATCAAATTTGATTTGTCACATACACATGGTTAGCAGATGTTAATGCAAGTGTAGCGAAAGGCTTGTCCTTCTAGTTCCGACCATGCAGTAATATCTAACAAGTAATGTCACCTAACAATTTCACAACTACCTTATACACACAAATGTAAAGGAATGAATAAGAATATGTACATAAAAATATATGGATGAGTGATGGCCTAACGGCATAGTAGATGGTATAGAGTACAGTATATGAGATGAGTAATGTAGGGTATGTAAACATTAGTGGCATTGTTTAAAGTGGCTAGTGATACATTTATTACATAAATTTTTCCATTATTAAAGTGGCTAGAGTTGATTGAGTCAGTATGTTGGCAGCAGCCACTCAATGTTAGTGATGGCTGTTTAACAGTCTGATGGCCTTGAGATAGAAGCTGTTTTTCAGTCTCTCGGTCCCAGCTTTGATGCACTGACCTCGCCTTCTGGATGATTTTTTTTTTTTAACCTTTATTTTACTAGGCAAGTCAGTTAAGAACAAATTCTTATTTTCAATGACGGCCTAGGAACAGTGGGTTAACTGCCTGTTCAAGGGCAGAACGACAGATTTTGTACCTTGTCAGCTCGGGGATTTGAACTTGCAACCTTTCGGTTACTAGTCCAATGCTCTAACCACTAGGCTACCCTGCCTCCCCATGAAAGTTGGGAGAACAGGCAGTGGCTCGGGTGGTTGTTGTCCTTGGTGGTCTTTTTGGCCTTGCTGTGACATCGGTTGGTGTATGTATCCTGGCGGGCAGGTAGTTTTCCCCCTGTGATGCGTTGTGCAGACCTCACTACCCTCTGGAGAGCCTTACGGTTATGGGCGGAGCAGTTGCCGTACCAGGCGGTGATACAGCCCGACAGGATGCTCTCGATTGTGCATCTGTAAAAGTTTGTAAGTGTTTTTGGTGACAAGCTGAACTTCTTCAGCCTTCTGAGGTTGAAGAGGCGCTGCTGCGCCTTCTTCATCACGCTGTCTGTGTGGGTGGACCATTTCAGTTTGTCTGTGATGTGTACACCGAGGAACTTAAAACTTTCCACCCTCTCCACCACTGTCCCGTCAATGTGGATAGGGGGCTGCTCCCTCAGCTGTTTCCTGAAGTCCACGATCATCTCCTTTGTTTTGTTCACATTGAGTGTGAGGTTATTTTCCTGACAAGCCTACCACTGTAGTGTCGTCTGCAAACTTGATGATTGAGTTGGAGGCGTGCTATAATAATTTTGCACACCCAATTTTTCAGTTTTTGATTTGTTAAAAAAGTTTGAAATATCCAATAAATGTCGTTCCACTTCATGATTGTGACCCACTTGTTGTTGATTCTTCACAAAAAAATACAGTTGTATATCTTTATGTTTGAAGCCTGAAATGTGGCAAAAGGTCGCAAAGTTCAAAGGGGCCAAATACTTTCGCAAGGCACTGTATGTGGGAACTCTGTCAAGACTGGTGGAAAAGCATTCCAGGTGAAGCTGGTTGTGAGAATGCCAAGAGTATGCGATGCTGTCATCAAGGCAAAGGGTGGCTATTTGAAGAATCACAAATAGAATATGTTTAGATTTGTTTCGCACTTTTTTGGTTACTACGTGATTCCATGTGTTATTTCATAGTTTTGATGTCTTCACTTTTATTCCACATTGTAGAGAAAATAGTACAAATAAAGAAAGTCTTGGTCCAAAAGGCTCCTTAACAGCTTATACCCCCAAGCCGTAAGACTGCTGAACAATTAATCAAATGGCCACCCAGACTATTTTCATTGACCCCCCCTTTGTTTTTACACCGTTTATTTTATATGCATAGTCACTTTAGCCACACCTACATGTACAAATTTCCTCAACTTAACCTGTACCCCCGCACATAGATTTGGTACCAGTACACCCTGTACAGTGCATTCGGAAAGTATTCAAACCCCTTGACCTTTTCCACATTTTGTTACGATTACATTTAAATTTAAAAAATCATCATCAATCTACACACAGTACCCCTTAATGACAAATTGAAATAAGTTTTGTAGAAATGTTTGCAAATGTATTAAACCTGAAAAACAGATCCTTATTTACATAAGTATTCAGACCCTTTGCTATGAGACTCGAAATTGAGCTCAGGTACAGCCTGTTTCCATTGATCATCCTTGAGATTTTTCTACAACTTGATTGGAGTCTACCTGTGGTTAATTCAATTGATTGGACATGATTTGGGAAGGCACCCACCTATCTATATAAGGTCCCACAGTCGGCAGTACATGTCAGAGCAGAGCAAAAACCAAGCCATGAGGTTGAAGGAATTGTCTGTAGAGCTATGAGACAGGATTGTGGTCGAGGCACAGATCTGGGGAAGGGTACCAAAACATTTCTGCAGCATTGGTGATCCCCAAGAACATAGCGGCCTCCATCATTCATAAATGGAATTAGTTTGGAACCACCAAGACTCTTCCTAGAGCTGGCCACCCGGCCAAACTGAGCAATCAGGGGAGAAGGGCCTTGGTCTGGGACCAAGAAACCAATAACTCTGACACAGCTCCAGAGTCACTCTGGAGGTGTGAGGACCTTCCAGAAGGACAACCATCTCTGCAGCACTCCACCAATCAGGCCTTTATGGTAGAGTGTCCAGATGACAGTAAATGGCACATGACAGCGCGCTTGGAATTTGCCAAAAGGCACCTAAAGGACTCTCAGACCATGAGAAACACGATTCTCTGACTTGTCAGGATTGAGGGAAAGATGAATGGAGCACAGTACAGAGAGGTCGCTGATGAAAACCTGCTCCAGAGCGCTCAGGACCTCAGACTGGGGCAATGGTTCACTTTCCAAGAGGACAATGACCCTAAGCACGCAGCCAAGATTACGCTGGAGTGGCTTTGGGAATAGTCTCTGAATGTGTTATGCAGGTGAATGAGGACCCAAAAGCGACTTAGCGAAAACAGAGTCTTTATTCCAGTAACTGGCAAAAGTATACTCCTGGACAATATAAGAAGAAAACAAAACATGAAAAACTAAAATCCACTCGTAGTGACGAGGACAGACTGGAGACTCGACCATTGACTGCAGGTTGCCTCGGGAAGGCACCGACCGTAGCAGACTTAGACACCTGCTCACACGCAGCATCTGAAGGAGACAAGACACGACAGGGCGAGACAATGACACAGCACAGCGAACATCATATAAGGATCCGACAAGGACAGAAGCGGAAAACAAGGGGAGAAATAGGGACTCTAATCAGACGACAAAATAGGGGACAGGTGTGAAAAGACTAAATGAGTGAGTTAGGAGAATGAGGAACAGCTGGGAGCAGGAACGGAACGATAGAGAGAGGAGAGAGAGGGAGGGGGAGAGAGAGGGATAGAAAAAGGGAACGAACCTAATAAGACCAGCAGGGGGAAACGAACAGAAGGGAAAGCATAATGACAAGACAATATAAGACAAAACATGACAGTACCCCCCACTCACCGAGCGCCTCCTGGCGCACTCGAGGAGGAATCCTGGCGGCAACGGAGGAAATCATCAATCAGCGAACGGTCCAGCACGTCCCGAGATGGAACCCAACTCCTCTCCTCAGGACCGTAACCCTCCCAATCCACTAAGTACTGGTGACCACGTCCCCGAGAACGCATGTCCATGATCCTACGTACCTTGTAAATAGGTGCGCCCTCGACAAGGACGGGGGGGGGACGAACGGGGTGCGAAGAAAGGGCTTGACACAGGAGACATGGAAGACAGGATGGACGCGACGAAGATGTCGCGGAAGAAGCAGTCGCACAGCGACAGGATTGACGACCTGGGAGACACGGAACGGACCAATGAACCGCGGAGTCAACTTACGAGAAGCTGTCGTAAGGGGAAGGTTACGAGTGGAAAGCCACACTCTCTGGCCGCGACAATACCTAGGACTCTTAATCCTACGTTTATTGGCGGCTCTCGCAGTCTGCGCCCTGTAACGGCAAAGTGCAGACCTCACCCTCCTCCAGGTGCGCTCACAACGTTGGACAAACGCCTGAGCGGAGGGAACGCTGGACTCGGCGAGCTGGGACGAGAACAGAGGAGGCTGGTAACCCAGACTACTCTGAAATGGAGATAGCCCGGTAGCAGACGAAGGAAGCGAGTTGTGAGCGTATTCTGCCCAGGGGAGCTGTTCTGCCCAAGACGCAGGGTTTCTAAAAGAAAGGCTGCGTAGTATGCGACCAATCGTCTGATTGGCCCTTTCTGCTTGACCGTTAGACTGGGGATGAAAACCGGAAGAGAGACTGACGGAAGCACCAATCAAACGACAGAACTCCCTCCAAAACTGTGACGTGAATTGCGGACCTCTGTCTGAAACGGCGTCTAACGGGAGGCCATGAATTCTGAACACATTCTCGATGATGATTTGTGCCGTCTCCTTAGCGGAATGAAGCTTAGCGAGGGGAATGAAATGTGCCGCCTTAGAGAACCTATCGACAACCGTAAGAATCACAGTCTTCCCCGCAGACGAAGGCAGACCGGTAATGAAGTCTAAGGCGATGTGAGACCATGGTCGAGAAGGAATGGGAAGCGGTCTGAGACGACCGGCAGGAGGAGAGTTACCTGACTTAGTCTGCGCGCAGTCCGAACAAGCAGCCACGAAACGGTGCGTGTCACGCTCCTGAGTAGGCCACCAAAAGCGCTGGCGAATAGAAGCAAGAGTACCTCGAACGCCGGGATGGCCAGCTAACTTGGCAGAGTGAGCCCACTGAAGAACAGCCAGACGAGTAGAAACAGGAACGAAAAGAAGGTTACTAGGACAAGCGCGCGGCGACGCAGTGTGAGTGAGTGCTTGCTTAACCTGTCTCTCAATTCCCCAGACTGTCAACCCGACAACACGCCCATAAGGAGGAATCCCCTCGGGAACAGTAGAAGCCACAGAAGAACTAAAGAGACGGGATAAGGCATCAGGCTTGGTGTTCTTATTACCCGGGCGATAAGAAATCACAAACTCGAAACGAGCGAAAAACAACGCCCAACGAGCTTGACGTGCATTAAGTCGTTTGGCAGAACGGATGTACTCAAGGTTCTTATGGTCAGTCCAAACGACAAAAGGAACGGTCGCCCCCTCCAACCACTGTCGCCATTCGCCTAGGGCTAAGCGGATGGCGAGCAGTTCGCGGTTACCCACATCATAGTTGCGTTCCGATGGAGACAGGCGATGAGAAAAATAAGCGCAAGGATGAACCTTATCGCCAGACTGGAAGCGCTGGGATAGAATGGCTCCCACGCCCACCTCTGAAGCGTCAACCTGGACAATGAATTGTTTAGTGACGTCAGGAGTAACGAGGATAGGAGCGGACGTAAAACGCTTCTTGAGGAGATCAAAAGCTCCCTGGGTGGAACCGGACCACTTAAAGCACGTCTTGACAGAAGTAAGAGCTGTGAGAGGGGCAGCAACTTGACCGAAATTACGAATGAAACGCCGATAGAAATTAGCGAAACCTAGAAAGCGCTGCAACTCGACACGTGACCTTGGAACGGGCCAATCACTGACAGCCTGGACCTTAGCGGGATCCATCTGAATGCCTTCAGCGGAAATAACAGAACCGAGAAAAGTGACGGAGGAGACATGAAACGCGCACTTCTCAGAAAGGAGCGGCACTCAGTGGGCTGCCCGGAGTAACAAGGTGGGTTATTAACCCTAGGTTCCGGAGACTCGGCAGACCAGGAAGTAGCTGGTGGCACGAGACGAAGACTCTGGAACTGTCCAGAGAGGTCGGAAACCTGAGCGGCCAGGGTCTCAACGGCATGACGAGCAGCAGACAATTCCTGCTCGTGTCTGCCGAGCATAGCTCCCTGGATCTCGACGGCAGTGTTACGAGAATCCGTAGTCGCTGGGTCCATTCTTGGTCGGATCCTTCTGTTATGCAGGTGAATGAGGACCCAAAAGCGACTTAGCGAAAACAGAGTCTTTATTCCAGTAAAACTCAAGACGAAAACAAAACATGAAAAAACTTAATTCCACTCGTAGTGACGAGGACAGACTGGAGACTCGACCATTGACTGCAGGTTGCCTCGGGAAGGCACCGACCGTAGCAGACTAAGGCACATGCTACACGCAGCATCTGAAGGAGACAAGACACGACAGGGCGAGACAATGACACAGCACAGCGAACATCATACAAGGATCCGACAGGACAGAAACGGAAAACAAGGGGAGAAATAGGGACTCTAATCAGAGGACAAGATAGGGGACAGGTGTGAAAAGACTAAATGAGAGAGTAGGAGAATGAGGAACAGCTGGGAGCAGGAACGGAACGATAGAGAGAGGAGAGAGAGGGAGGGGGAGAGAGAGGGATAGAAAAAAGGGAACGAACCTAATAAGACCAGCAGGGGGAAACGAACAGAAGGGAAAGCATAATGACAAGACAATATAAGACAAAACATGACAAACCCGATCGAACATCTCTGGAAAGACCTGAAAATAGCTGTGCAGCGACGCTTGTAATGTCATATCCAAGAAGACTTGAGGCTGTAATCACTCTCAAAGGTGCTTCAACAAAGTACTGAGTAAAGGGTTTGAATACTTCTGTAAATGTGATATTTAGTAAATGAGTAAAAATATCTAAAAACCTGTTTTTGCTTTGTCATTATGGAGTATTGTGTGTAGATTGTTGTTGTTTTTTTTGTTTGTTTCTTTACCCCTTTTTCTCCCTAATTTCGTGGTATCCAATTGTTTTAGTAGCTACTATCTTGTCTCATCGCTACAACTCCTGTACGGGCTCGGGAGAGATGAAGGTTGAAAGTCATGCGTCCTCCCATACACAACCCAACCAAGCCAAACTGCTTCTTAACACAGCGCGCATCCAACCCAGAAGCCAGCCGCACCAATGTGTCAGAGGAAACACTGTGCACCTGGCAACCTTGGTTATTGCGCAGGAGTCGCTGGTGCGCGATGAGACAAGGACATCCCTACCGGCCAAGCCCTCCCTAACCCGGACGACACTAGGCCAATTGTGCCTCGCCCCACGGACCTCCCGGTCAGACCTGTATCTTGTCAGTATATTCATAATATTTGCCTAGCCTCTGCCGAGTCCCCAACAACTGGATGTTCCGGTTTTTAAAGAAAATGGAAAAAGAGCCTGTGACATGACTTCCACCACTTATTTTTTTGTTAGTAAAAATAAATAAAATATTTGGTACTTTTACCCATTTTTCTCCCTAATTGGTAGTTCCAGTCTTGTCCCATTGCTTCAACTCCACTGAAAGCCATGCATCCTCCCAAACACAACCCTGCCAAGCCACCCTGCTTCTTGACACACTGCTCGCTTAACCCAGAAGCACAATTTTTTCGGAGCAAACACCGTCCTGCTGGTGACAGAAGTCAGCTTGCAGGCACCCGGCCCGCCATAAGGAGTTGCCAGAGCTCGATGGGACAAGGAAATCCCAGCCAACCAAACCCTTTCCTAACCCGGACGACGCTGGGCCAATTGTGCGCCGCCTCATGGGTCCCGGTCACGGCCGGCTGTGACACAGCCTGAGATTGAAATGGGGTCTGTAGTGACTCCTCAAGCACTGCAATGCAGTGCCTTGGACCGCTGCACCACTCCGGAGGCCCCCACGACTTCCACTTTTGGATGGTCACAGTGAGGGGATCCCATTAATCTGGCCCTGGCAAGCTTTTTGCACCTGGTGAAAGTTGATTGCATTGGTTTTGGAACCGGGCTGCATCCCTGGGTGAGCCAGGTGCCCGTTCAAAGCCCACAGCGAAGTCGGCTCAAAACAAAAGAGGGGGGGAATTGGTAGTTTGAAAATTCAAACATATTTAAAGATGCACTATACAGAAATCGCTCCGCCATTTCCTGGTTGCTAAAATTGTAATAGTTTGTCTAATTTCAGATTGTGACCAAACAAGCAAGTATAATGTAGAGAATCCGAATATTTTATTTTCAGCTGTTTGAAGCTGGTGTACAAAACCGAAAGTAAAACAAGCAAAAGTGAAACTTCAAAACGGGAAACAGGACAGGTCTCCACTTCTTAGACTTGCTGAAAATGAGAAGGACAGATCTATAACTCACTTTTCTTTGTCAGGTCGCCCAAAAAGTTACATATAGTATTGCATCTTTAATTGAAGAGAGATGTTGTATGTTTCTGGATGATGCACCATAATGGCTCTTTGACAACATGACTGAGCAGCACAGATTACTGTTCGATTTCAGAAGGATTACCTCCCTCACCACTTTTGCCCTTTCACGTCACAGCCCGGTCCCCCGCAGCGCAGTATAATCAAATCCATGCAAGGCTACTCTCGATCTCCTGCCAAGAGTTTGACTGCACCTACAGTATTGCTTCGGTACTGCAGTTTAACCAAATCACGAGCAAGAAAGACAATTCCCATTGATTGCTCCATAGAGAAGACAAATTAGAAAATTACTAAAAATACACTTCAGTCATCATTATTGTGCACAAAACAGCCATTGAATTATTCAGTGGACAGCTGAAGATAAACATTTTATATTTCTGCTCTGAGGTCATGACCCCAGCTAGCCAGGGTGTGCCAGTTGGCTTGTTTAGCTGTCCACTGTACTCTGACAGAGTTCCCGGGGCATGTTCACGCTATACTGGTGTCTGGCCTAGTGCGCAGGAAGCGTAATCCCAGTAAGAAAGATGGAAGCAACCATGAAACCAAATATATTGAGATTAAATGTCTGCCCAGTTTCACCTAGTTCCATCCTCTCATACTACCCGCGACTGGACTTCCTCTCACTACTATATTTGGTGGTGAGAAAACATTCTAAGGGGATGATTCAGCTTTATAGCCCCTGTGATGTGTCTGGGTTACTCCTTCTGTCTCTGTGACCAAACAATGGATGTCTTGGTGGCAGTCTATAGTTCGTATTACACCCAAAGATTATGTATCTACTGACAGGATACATCTCTCAGCCCTAACAATGGGAGTTGTTGTCTACAAAGCAGCACGGCAGGCTGTTTAGTTCCCATCTATCCTTTCTCTGGATTGGTGGAAACATGTTATTATTCAAATATTTTTTTGAATATTCGATGAGGGTTTTTGACATCAACCTTATGTATTCAATGGAGAGAGAAGCTGTGCTACTACCCTCATACCATACATTTTTTTGCCATCGCGAGACAAATCCGATAGTGTTTTTCCTCAAAGTTTCCGGGATGTCACGTGTCCTACTTATATCAATACACTCGTAAAAACGTAATCATTTTACGAAACTTCTATTTGATCAAGCCATTTGGTTTTTGTTTGACCAAATTCGACACTCATTGACCTTCCATACGAAAACTCCTTACTTTGTGGGCGAAACAACAAAAACGCCACCTGCTGGAGGGAGGCAGATTTTCCGCAGAGTTGGGCCTCCCTTTTCCTCTCTGTTATACCTCTGTACTTGGATTGGATGAACAGTGCAGAAGAGAACCTCCCCTGACAGCTTTTTTTCTTCTCGTCAAGACCAGTGGTGGAGTTCGTTTTGAATGGAAATATCACTTAAGGACCAATGGAAAATAACACATCCTAGATCTGAATGAATGAAATATTCTTATTAAATACTTTTTTCTTTAAATTGTTGAATGTGCTGACAACAAAATCACACAAAAATAATCAATGGAAATCAAATGTATCAACCCATGGAGGTCTGGATTTGGAGTCACACTCAAAATTAAAGTGGACAACCACACTACAGGCTGGTCCAACTTTGATGTAATGTCCTTAAAACAAGTCAAAATGAGGCTCAGTAGTGTGTGTGGCCTCCACATGCCTGTATTACCTCCCTACAACGCATGGGCATGCTCCTGATGAGGTGGCGGATGGTCTCCTGAGGGATCTCCTCCCAGACCTGGACTACAGCATCCGCCAACTCCTGGACAGTCTGTGGTGCAACGTGGCGTTGGTGGATGGAGCGAGACATGATGTCCCAGATGTGCTCAATTGGATTCAGGTCTGGGGAACGGGCGGGCCAGTCCATAGCATCAATGCCTTCCTCTTGCAGGAACTGCTGACACACTCCAGCCACATGAGGTCTAGCATTGTCTTGCATTAGGAGGAACCCAGGGCCAACCGCACCAGCATATATTCTCACAAGGGGTCTGCGGATCTCATCTCGGTACCTAATGGCAGTCAGGCTACCTCTGGCGATCACATGGAGGGCTGTGCGGCCCCCCAAAGAAATGCCACCCCACACCATGACTGACCCACCGCCAAACCGGTCATGCTGGAGGATGTTGCAGGCAGCAGAACGTTCTCCACGGCATCTCCAGACTCTGTCACGTCTATCACATGTGCTCAGTGTGAACCTGCTTTCATCTGTGAAGAGCACAGGGCGCCAGTGGCGAATTTGCCAATCTTGGTGTTCTCTGGCAAATGCCAAACGTCCTGCATGGTGTTGGGCTGTAAGCACAACCCCCACCACCCTCATGGAGTCTGTTTCTGACCGTTTGAGCAGACACATGCACATTTGTGGCCTGCTGGAGGTCATTTTGCAGGGCTCTGGCAGTGCTCCTCCTGCTCCTCCTTGCACAAAGGCGGAGGTAGCGGTCCTGCTGCTGGGTTGTTGCCCTCCTATGGCCTCCTCCACGTCTCCTGATGTACTGGCCTGTCTCCTGGGAGCGCCTCCATGCTCTGGACACTACGCTGAGAGACACAGCAAACCTTCTTGCCACAGCTCATATTGATGTGCCATCCTGGATGAGCTGCACTACCTGAGCCACTTGTGTGGGTTGTAAGACTCCGTCTCATGCTACCACTAGAGTGAAAGCACCGCCAGCATTCAAAAGTGACCAAAACATCAGCAAGGAAGCATAGGAACTGAGAATTGACACCCCTTTATTGGGGGTCTTGCTAATTGCCTATAATTTCCACCTGTTGTCTATTCCTTTTGCACAACAGCATGTGACATTTATTGTCAATCAGTATTGCTTCCTAAGTGGACAGTTTGATTTCACAGAAGTGTGATTGACTTGGAGTTACATTGTGTTGTTTAGTGTTCCCTTTATTTTTTTGAGCAGTGTATATATAAGTGCCTTGCTAAGGGGAACAATGGCAGGTTGCACATGGGATATTCATGCCAGAAACCCTCCCACTGCCAACTCACTTCCTTCAGGTTTTACTGGCCATCTTTCTATTGAATACTGTAACGTGGCGTATGTGGTTGTTCTACCTGCCTCCGTCTAAGGCCCGGGCTTTTGTGGCGCATGGAGTATCGTACTCACCTCTGCACTGCAGGATCATAGGATCAGGACTCTGATAAAGTTATTATGCTACATAACATAAGTACTTGTTCACAATATTCCATGGCAGTTTGATTCTCTCTGACAAAAAGTAAGGTATAAAACAACAACATTAAAACATTAAAAGTAACATTTTTAAGAGATTTACATTCCACTGGTTGCAATCACTAGCTAATCATCTTTACACTAAAAATAAATTCCAATCAATGCATCACGAAAGTAAAAGCGATTGAGGACCACTTTGGACCCGACGTCATAAAGCATGAGTGATATTCCATTAGCCCAATCATAACCGGAAATGTTAATATTTTAACCAATCAAACTGCATACGGTACAGGAAGTAGGCTGTCCCTGATAGTTAAGATAGGTCGCCTTTGCAAACGGTCTGTTTCGACCGGCCACAGAGGTAGAGGACGTTGGAGTCACTGTGAAGAGGATCAGGTATAAAGAATAGCCAACCCCTCCCTATCCAACATGTTTTCCCGCATTGCAAGACCCACAATTTGCATTGCTACCAGGAGCTTATCCACCTCCTCACAGGTAAATAATATATTTATTTGTCAGCTAAGAGATAGCTAGTAATAGCGTAAATTCACTAGCTAACGTTACTAGCTAGTTAGCATGGCAGCCAGCTAGCTTGTCAGATTATTTAGCCAGTTAACTAGCTACATTACCTAGGTGTAACTTGAAATGTCACATACTTTGCATTAGTTGAGCCACATCAGAATGGTCTAGACTCTAGAGTTTAAAACGAGTCAATGTTATCAACTTTAGTTATACTCGTAACGTTAGTTTAATTAATTGGCTAGCAGTAGCTGACTAGCAAGGATTTGTAAACTGTTGATGGCTGCTTCCACTGCACTTTATAAGGTCAATTTGTCATGCTTGGTTTACTTTTGGGATTGGCAAAGGCAAGGCATGCGCAATTATGAGTGACAAAAAATAATACTATGGTAAAGGTTCTTTGATTGACAGAGCAGTGTTTTGTTCGGTTATTTCGAGCTTGTCCTTCGTGACATGCTAGTGAACAACCTCCGATGGCACATTCAATTTAATGAATTATTAAAACGATTATTGGCTCAGCCTCTTCCAAATCCACATTTTTGCTAAGTAATCCATATTTAACACACATGATATACTAAAACTACTGATAGTGTGCAATACAATAACATCACATCTTTACTACAAACTGTCTTAATTTAAACTCGTTTGAATTTAGTGTGTCAATGATACAATTAACACGATTGATAACACCTTGGACAGTTTTGTTCAATGTTTAAGATGTTCCTGAAGGTTGGCATTGGCAAGGATACAGTAGTATAATTCCACAACATTGATCAAGAAGTAACTTTAACCTTATTAATATAATCAGAGCTGTTGAACGATTCTGTGAACTTGAGTGTAATGGTGGCTTACATTCTTTCTACAGCTTAATGAAGATTAAATTAAAAAATTATCCTTGAATCGCTCACTCTGAAACCTGGCTTCTTGTGGCCAACCATGAATAGTCAAGAGGTTGAATCCATAGTGTCCTGACCTTTGCCCTTTCTGTGAATGGTTTGTGGCCTAGAAGAATAAATATAATTTTCAGGTGAAAGGTTTGTCCCTTTTTGATATTAGCAAATTACAAGGATTGATTGTGCAAAGATTAACTAAGTCCTTCATGAAACTTGAATTATAAACCTTGGTCTAACAGACTCATCCTACAAAACCACAATTGAATCCGTCTCATTCAAGCTTCTTGTTTGTAATAGATGCACATCTATTCTACAATAGTTTGTGCTGGAATTCTTCAGACACGCAGGAAATATGTTTGGTTGTGATTGTCAGCAATATGACGTCGATATTAAGGCTGACCCCATTTAGTCGATTGTTTGTTCGATATGCTGTTGGTCGACAGATTTGTAGTCAAGCAGTGGTAAATGTATGAAATATATGTTATGGCACACGAGACACCTGTCTGATTCACGCCCGTCTGAGTGTACTAATCCATTAGAGGCTGTGGGTATCACCAGTAGTACATTTACCGTTAATTACCATTTCTAATCTAGAATGTTTGTTTGGTTACGGTAATTTCTGTTAATGCATTCAATATTACATTCTTACCGTTCTCATTGTAGGAGTGGACACATTGTTTGTGGAGCGCACAACCTAGGCTACACTTGTAAGAAGAAAAAAAGTTTTGGTTTATTTAATTTACGAGTTGTCAATTTATTAATATTCTTTGGTTTGGAGCGCTCATGTCAATCTTGAGTAAAAACATGCACCTGATTACACATAGGCCTAGGCTACCTGGCCTGCTTATAAATGTGCACATTTGGAGATCTGATACAATTTCTGATTTTCTTAACTCACCATCACTGTGGAGCTTCTCAAAGTAATGTTTTCTTTGCCTCAAACAGCACGTAAACAAAGTTTATTTTTACATCCATTGAGAATGAAAGTAGTTCCTCAATGTATTTCCAGCACTCTTCCTTTTGATAACCACTCAGCATGAAAGGGGAAAAAGGCCTACCTGATAACTTATTACTTGCACAAATAGCCTACAGCTGTGTTTGTTTCTCAGGAGCTCACTGGTGCAGGAAACTGAGGGCCCAGAATATTTTATACATTGTTGCACTTTTGCTAGCATGAGCTTTGGGCCAGACCAAGTTAAGTTGATACAATGTTTCAAGTTCCTTGCAGACAGGCCATGCGTAGCAATGTGATTTATAGGATATTTATTTTCATCAGGTTATTTTCTACCTGCAGGCTGCAATGTTTTTATTTTTTGGCTTTATGGAGGCTATTTTTCCATATTGACAATAGGTCATTTTAGATTTGTATCATTTAGATAGAATTTGTATTGACCACATCATTGATTTTGAGATGAACACTTTATAAATTAAATGAAGCTGTTCCATGAAAATGTGCATGTGAAAATCCTAACTGGCACGCAGTTCAGTAGAAATGGTATGATAACTTGGCACTCCAAATGAAAAAGGTTTCCGATAGCTATTACTGGCACTTCAGGAGCATAACGGCGGGAGGAGGATGGGCATAAGTTTTTTTCTTCTGGTTAGGCTATATTGATCTCTGGCTCCCTATTTAGTCATTTGAGTCTTCATTTTTAATTGCAGCGCTTAAAGCATCAGGCAAGCTCAGTAGCCTACATATAGTTGATTTTATTCAAACATAGGGTGTGTCTATATATGGGAAAATACATGTTTTAAAAATGTTGACCAATCAATCGGGAACAAATTCTCGGTGGACCAATTTTTTTGTTGTTGTCGGGGACAGCCCTATGAGATAGTCAGTGAAATTGTATCCTCTCCCCCTCAGAACAATGCCAAGGTGGCAGTGTTGGGTGCTTCCGGCGGTATTGGCCAGCCTCTCTCACTGCTCCTGAAGAACAGTCCTCTGGTGGGCGAACTGTCTCTCTTTGACATTGCCCACACACCTGGAGTGGCAGCTGACCTCAGCCACATCGAGACCAGGGCCCATGTCACTGGTAAGACACCTTCCTGCTGTTCATCAGCTTCACTACTAAAGTCTTAATACTGTGTAGTGGAATTATTGTGAAAATGTCCCTTTGGTTTATCTAATTTAACTACGATGATTCCTTCACTAGGTTACATGGGTCCAGACCAGTTGGACGCTGCACTGAAAGGCTGCAATGTCGTTGTCATCCCTGCTGGTGTCCCAAGAAAACCTGGTAAGTTTACCCAAGTTGACAATGGGATTCATAATGAAGAACATCATGCTTTCTTTCAATTGGATGTGCACACATTACATTTAAAAATAAAATTATTCCAGGCATGACCCGTGATGATCTGTTCAACACTAATGCCACCATCGTGGCCACTCTGGCTGATGCTGTTGCCCGCAACTGCCCCGAAGCCATGATCTGCATCATCGCCAACCCTGTGAGTACACCACTACCTCTTCTCCAGAATTAACTCAAGCTCCTGGCGACTCGCATTACTCTAGAGCAGCTCAGACGTCTATACAGTCAGATACCTTGGTGTTGGAGAAAAGCAATGTTTTTGTTGCTAAAGAGAAAGGTAGCACTGACTTTCAGGAATGGGCTTAATTTGAAAGGCAATTTATTTTCCATGCCAGTGCTGTTTAGGTCACTGATTTGTTTTGGTGCTTCAGTCACCACAATCTTAAATGACACAAGATCACATTTGCTTAAATATTCCATTTATTGTGTAATGGCTGTTTAGTGTACATCAGAAGGTAAATGCCAGTGATAGTAACATGTGGTTTGAAATAGCTGACAATTTTGTTTAATCCATAGGTCAACTCTACTATTCCCATCACATCAGAGGTGATGAAAAAGTATGGTGTCTACAACCCCAACAGAGTGTTTGGTGTCACCACATTGGATATCGTCAGAGCCAATGCATTTGTTGCAGAGCTGAAAGTAAGGTTTGAGGACCTCAAACATTCCTAATGTGCCCTATACTCACTCTATATACCTTTGACACACAGTGATCTCAAAGTTCATGGGTGTATCACCCTGAACGGAACAAAGTTTATATTTGTATCTTACAGATGATTGTGGAAGAATAGATAAACACTGTGTGACAAGCAAAAACATTCACACCTAGAGTTGGATTTGCCTACTTTGTAGTTTGCTCAGAGCAAGGCTCTAAATGTGCTTGGGTGCATTCTATACAACGTTTGTATTGTAATAGGCTTATGTTGTAGGAATGTCTCTACTTAAATATTTGGTTGTCACCATGATCCAACTGCATAACATTTTTAAAGTAGATTTTTAAAAACATTTTCTTTAAGTTAATGCTAGCCAGCTAGTATCATCTCATTGATTATTGCATAGGCAATAATATTGCATAGGCAAGATGGCTGACTGTTTGGTGTTTCATATTGCAGGGCCTTGACCCAGCACGTGTCAATGTACCAGTGATTGGAGGTCATGCAGGAAAGACCATTATTCCTCTCATCTCACAGGTAAGAATAAGGGCCTTTTCACAGAAATAAATAATCCAATACCTGAACGATTTCCTTGCAATGACACCAGTAGGACGAAATCTTAATCTAACAACAATGACACACATTTGCCCATTTTTAGGGGTTTGAGCTGATCTGATATGCTGCCCCTGTTTTTGGAACACTTTTTTTTTTATGGCTCCCTCTAGTGTTTGTAACATCAATGAATGAGTTGTCATACAGTGGGAGCCTGTGATTCAGAATTTGTTAGTCTGTGGCTTTAAGAAATTCCTAATTCATGGTCATTTTAAAATTCAGTTGGAAAATGAATAGGATAAGGTTCAACATGAACAAGGCTTTTCCTGTGAATAACTATGTACCTTGCAGGCAACACCCAAAGTGGAGTTCCCAGCCGACCAGCTGTCTGCTCTGACCGCTAGGATCCAGGATGCTGGCACTGAGGTTGTGAAGGCCAAGGCTGGAGCAGGTAGGCAGTGTTACCCGACGGACTGGCTGATTCTCAATGAAAACTGTCCTTTAAACGTAATGAATGTTTGAACCACTCTGAGCTCTAACCGGCAAACCAACGTGTGTTCAGGCTCTGCTACGCTGTCCATGGCCTACGCTGGGGCTAGATTCACCTTCTCCGTCCTGGACGCCATGAACGGAAAGGATGGCGTTGTAGAGTGTGCGTACGTAAGGTCAGAAGAGACCGAATGCAAATACTTCTCCACACCTCTCCTCCTCGGGGTAAGTCCTACCCCACCATATAAACAGGTTTATAAGTTGGAGACTGAAATGGCACCTTCTGCTTATTGTTGATATTAATGCTGTACTTGAACTTAATTCAGGTTCCTATTTGAATGACACACTACTTTGACAATCTGAAGTGATAACCAGAAGGAATATTTTTGTGCCCTTTTAGAAACATGGAATTGAGAAGAACCTTGGCCTGGGCAAGCTGTCAGCCTTTGAGGAGAATCTGGTGGCTGATGCCATTGGTGAGCTGAAGGGCTCCATCAAGAAGGGCGAGGATTTTGTTGCTAACATGAAGTGAGAAAAGTTTGAATCTATGGTTATTTATATTGTCCAGTCACTTAAATGGCAACAAGGTCTCTCAAATCCAAGTTTCATCATGCCTGATGACAAAATAGCTGTTTTCAGAAATGTTAACTGATCAGAAATGTTAATAATGCCATCAATAAACAGTTGACCTTACATCTTGCACTGGATCAATGTATGTTTGAGGGATTTCTCAAAGTTGTAGCTCTTACATAGATGTTCACATGACTGCTGTTCGCAATCTAGATTGTCAAAGTATGCTCATGTAACTATGCATGGAATTATTTGTAAAGTAGTATTTTGTCTTTACCCATCAACCCAGAACTATTCTTGTGGCTTTTTTCAAAGGTATAAAGAAATCTTTACACCATTTACATTTTGCGTTTGAATAGTGAAGGGGTGGGGGAGGGTGGAAATGTACACTAAGAATTCCAATGTGCAAGCATATCACCTTGAGTGTCTGACAATGTAATTCAGTTACTACACCTCAATATTTACATTTAAATGTATATGTTTAACTTTAATTCTGGGTTAACGAGATTATATATTACTGGTGTAACAAGTGGCGTCCAGCTACAAAATAAGTAAGAACATTAAACAAGTTTTGGAAGGAATTTTGAACTTGTTGGGGGGGACTGGTCGTGAAATGGTTAATGGAATGTTTGGAATGAGCTCGTTACCTTGTAACCAAGGAGAGTACCACAGAAGCCACTACAAAACAAACTGGCAGCCTGGGTAGCTAGAGAAACTTAAGTGTAGACAGATTTCAGGTTGATTTTGACTATTTCGAACATTTAATGACTATAGTCGAGCATTTTACACTGTAAATCACAAACGTTAGCTGAACTAGCTAGCTACGCGTTCAAACCGCATGAAATAAGTGGAACCAGGTGAAGGTTGAGGCAATACTATATTTGCGATACTACTTTCACGATAGTTTTGCCTCATGTCGTGACTTCTCCGCTTGAAGTGTAATTTTCATATTGATCACAATGTCCACCGGGATTCATCATGCCACAAATCAAAGCATCAAGCCCTTCAAGTCTAGCGAAGAGTACCTGTATGCGATGAAGGAGGATTTGGCAGAATGGTTGAGAGATTTGTACGAGATCGATATTGACGTGAACAACATACTGGAGGCGCTCGAGACCGGCGCGGTCCTCTGTTCCCATGCCAATAATGTCACACGAGTGGCGGGAGAGTTCATTCAAAAGTACGGGATGGTGCGACAGGTCCAGCTGCCAACGAATGGTGTCACGTTCGTAAATTCGGCCCAACCTGCAACTTTCCTGGCCCGGGACAACATCTCAAATTTCATCAGTTGGTGTCGAAAGCATATGGATATTAAAGGTATGACAATATTCCTGCATAATGGCAATTTATGTTTTGACTGACAACTACTTTTGCTGGCCACAATTTTTCAATTGTATATATCCTACAGAAGGCTTGAACGTAATTATAGTTTAGCTGGGTGAAGCCATTGTGAATGTAATCTTTATATGCCGTAAATCCACACCCACTTGCCCCACAGGTCAAGTGGCAAACAGGTGTGACAAACTGACATGAATGGAGTCTCTTGAATTAATGGCTTATTGACCAGCATCCCAATATTATTTATGCCTATTGTATTCAAAATATTGAAGAAAAAAATATTTCTGAACGCATGCACACATTCAGTAGCCTACAACGGACAGTGTGTGCTAGACAAGTGCTCAACAGTGTTTGATGGAATGCATGCAATATGGAAATGTACCACTAGGTGAAGCTCTAAATCCATACTTCATAGGAACATGGTCTCGTGAACCTTTCCCTCAATTTTTAAATCTGTCCTTTTCTAAGGATCACATCCCTGGATAGAACATTAATCTGGAAACAAAACTCAGCGCCCAGGGTTTTCCTGGTCATGTTGGTCACATGAGGCTGCTCGTATTACGTTAACATCTCGATCCTCAGACGTCTCACTCAATCTTTCTCCCCACTCCTCCAGATGTGCTCATGTTTGAGACAGACGACCTAGTCCTGCGGAAGAATGAGAAGAACTTTGTGCTGTGTCTGCTGGAAGTAGCCCGGCGGGCCTCTCGTTTCGGCATGGTCGCCCCCGTGTTGATCCAGTTGGAGCAAGAGATCGAGGAGGAGATCAGAGAGGAGCTGGAGTTGCCCCTGGAAAAGACCCCGCCACTAACCAAACCCCAGCGGCGCACCTCCAACACTCAAAACCTGGATGAGATGGTGAGACCGCACCGCTGGAACCAGTTCACAAATTGGAACCAATGAGCAGATCTTCCACTATAATCAGTGATCAAATCCACTATTCCAACTATTTCACATATCCCCCACAGTCACTAATATTATCTGTAATTGTAATCCGCAATCAAATCTATTTTAAGTGACCAGTTATTACAAATCTACCACTATTACCACTCTACAATGATCAAGTCTACTGTAACTAATGCTCAAATCATCCAAAGTAACCAGTGATCAGATCTCCTGCCCGCAATGTGGCCAGTCTGGTGTAACTACTGATCTGGGTCCCTCTATGGGGAAAGGACTAGTACTCGGTTTTATACACTGAATTATATTAGACTTGTTGGCTAAACCTAATGATGGTAGTTTGGGCTATAAGGGTTATTTCCATTTTAATGAAGTTATCTGAGGAAATTAATTAGACCATATAATTTTTGTGGAAAAGATTAACAGACCATGGAAATTGCTGTACATGTCAAAATAGGCTACAGGATTGACTTGAATCTTCTCTTTTCAATTTGACCTTAACTAAGCCAAAGGGAAAACTCTATTGGCAATGGATGGACCACCACCCTTTGCTGTCGTAACTCACTTATAAAACCCTGTATCAAGAGGGATAAAGGCTTGTTTTTGTTACAAAGTTGTGAGTTGTCGGACAAGCAGGGGAAATGTCTTAGCGGGTCCCTTGGCTGCCGGGATATGTCTGATTTGTAGTCTGGGGTTCAATAGTCACACTGATATATTGCATATTTAATAAATAGCTGGATAGTGTAAGAAGACACAGTATTGTTGCCTTTGTCTAACACTGTGTGTGTGTGCGCGAGACTGAATTGTACTTGATTTTAACTATTAGTCACCCTGGCTATAGAATAAAGACAACATATAAAAACATACAGTACATCATGTGCAGTACTTTTGAGTACGTACAGTTGAAGTCGGAATTTGACATACACCTTAACCAAATACATTTAAACTCAGTTTCACAATTCCTGACATTTTAAATCCTAGTAAAAATTCCCTGTCTTAGGTCAGTTAGGATCACCACTTTATTTTAAGAATGTGAAATGTCAGAATAATAGAGCGAATGATTTATTTAAGCTTTTATTTATTTCATCACATTCCCAGTGGGTCAGAAGTTTACATCCACTCAATTAGTATTTGGTAGCATTGCCTTTCAATTTAACTTGGGTCAAATGTTTTGCGTAGCCTTCCACAAGCTTCCCACAATAAGTTGGGTGCATTTTGGCCCATTACAGAGCTGGTGTAACTGAGTCAGGTTTGCAGCCTCCTTGCTTGCACACGCTTTTTCAGGTCTACCCACAAATTTTCTACCCCAACAACATGATGCTGTAACCCCCGTGTTTCATGATTGGGATGGTGACCTTTGGCTTGCAAGCATCCCCCTTTCTCCTCCAAACATAACGATGGTCATTATGGCCAAACAGTTCTATTTTTGTTTCATCAGACCAGAGGACATTTCTCCAAAGTACGATGTTTGTCCCGATGTGCAGTTGCAAACCATAGTCTGGCTTTCTTATGGAGGTTTTGGAGCAGTGGCATCTACCTTGCTGAACGGCCTTTCAGATTGTGTCGATATAGGACTTGTTTTACTGTGGATATTGATACTTTTTTACCTGTTTCCTCCAGCATCCTCACAAGATCCTTTGCTGCTGTTTTGGGATTGATTTGCACTTTTCGCACCAAAGTACGTTCATCTCTAGGAGACTGAACGCGTCTCCTTCCTGAGCTGTATGACGGCTGCGTGGTCCCATGGTGTTTATACTTGCATACTATTGTTTGTACAGATGAACGTGGTACCTTCAGGTGTTTGGAAATTGCTCCCAAGGATGAACCAGCAGTGTGGAGGACTCTACAAATTTTGGGGTGGGTCTTGGCTGATTTCTTTCGATTTCCCATGATGTCAAGCAGAGGCACTGAGGATTAAGGTAGGCCTTGAAATACATCCACAGGTACACCTCCAATTGACTCAAATGATGTCAATTAGCCTATCAGAGGCTTCTAAAGCCATGACATCATTTTCTGGAATTTTCCAAGCTGTTTAACCTCTCTGGGATTATGTTGCCCACCTGGCCAAAAGCCAGTGAAAATGCAGAGCGCCAAATTCAAATAAATGACTATAAATAATGAAACTTTCATGAAATCACACATGTAAGATACCAAATGAAAGCTACACTTGTGAATCCAGCCAACATGTCAGATTTCAAAAAGGCTTTTCGGTGAAAGCAAACGATGCCATTATCTGAGGATCGCACCTCCGTAAACAAAGAGAAAAGTATATTTCAACCCTGCAGGCGCGACACAACGCAGAGATAAAAATATAATTCATGCCTTACCTTTGAAGACTTTTGTTGGCACTCCAATATGTCCCATAAACATCACAAATGGTCCTTTTGTTCGATTAATTCTGTCGATATATATGCATTTATTTGGCGCGTTTGAGCCAGAAAAACACTGATTCCAACGTGCGCAACGTGACTACAAAATATCTCAAAAGTTACCTGTAAACGATGCCAAAACATTTCAAACTACTTTTGTAATACAACTTTTGGTATTTTTTAACGTAAATAATCGATCAAATTGAAGACTGGATCATCTGTGTTCAATACAGGAGGAAAACAAAACTGCAGCATGCTTTCTGGTCACGCGCCTCTAACAGTACACTTCAAGTGGCCCTCGTTCAAGATGGCCGTACATTTTCATGACACAAAGGAAAAACCTCAACCAATTTCTAAAGACTGGTGACATCCAGTTGAAGTGATAGGAACTGCAAGAAGGTCCCTTTAGAAATCTGGATTCACAATGAAAAACCGTTGAAAAGAGTGACGTCAAAAAAAAAAATCTGAATTGTTTATCCTCGGTTTGGCCAGCTAAATAAGTTCTGTTATACTCAGACATGATTCAAACAGTTTTAGAAACTTCAGTGTTTTCTATCCACATCTAGTAATAATATGCATATCTTATCTTCTGGGGATGAGTAGCAGGCAGTTGATTTTGGGCATGCATTTCATCCGAATGTGAAAATACTGCCCCCTGTCACCAAGAAGTTAAAGGCACCAGTCCACTTTGTATGTAAACTTCTGACCCACTGGAATTGTGATACAGTGAAATAATTGGTCTGTAAACAATTGTTGGAAAAATTACCTGTCATGCACGAAGTAGATGTCCTAACCAACTTGCCAAAACTATAGTTTGTTAACAAGAAATGTGTGGAGTGGTTGAAAAATGAGTTTATGACTCCAACCTAAGTGTATGTAAACTTCCGACTTCAACTGTACATGTTCAAGTGTTGGCTCTTGGATTTCACCTGTTTTTTTTTCTCAGGTCCAGTGCCTCATTAGCCGCTGCACCTGCCCCACACAGTTTCCCATGTTTAAAGTGTCCGAGGGCAAATACAGGGTGGGGGACTCCAGCACACTCATATTTGTTCGGGTATGCCTCTCTCCGCCACCTGTTCTACTCTTCCCTCTCTCATCCTCATCAATTGCTCACTCTTTACAGCTGAGCTCATTCTGTGCCTATCACTTCTCATCTCTGACAATCTATCACCGATATACCCATATACTGCAGCACTCTATGGAGATTTTGTTTTTAAAATCTTTCAGTGGAAAAATTGAGTGATCTGTTTTGTGCTTTTTTTACTGTGGCAGAAAGTGGGGTGCGGTATCTGTGGGGTGTGACATATGTAACCTTGAAGGTCTCTTTGAAATGCTTAATGCTATGTAGTCATTATTGTGAGTGAATCATTTGTCTTTTACTATCTTAACCCACCAATTATACAATGTTGCAGTTGTGCTCTTTTTCATAGGTATGGTTTGTGTGTTTGCGCCCGCATGCGTGTCCATGTTTTATCAGATCCTGCGTAATCATGTGATGGTGCGAGTGGGTGGAGGTTGGGACACCCTGGAGCACTATCTGGACAAGCATGACCCCTGTCGCTGCACCTCTATCAGTGAGTTCTCAGACCCCCCCACACACACACACACACTAGCCCCCCTTCCGACTGAGCCTGCATGAATCACCATCACTTACATAATGCAGGAGCATCCACCAGGCAAATTGACTGTAAATATTCATCACGACACACAGGGTGCCTGTGAGCTCCTGAGAACTCTAACCACAATACTATACAACAATGCAACTCAACTTTATTAATCCCCGCAGGGAGCAATTTAGTTTAGAAGGTATCAGAGTACATGGATGTGTTATATAATTACAGTAGGATGAAGTAGAATACCTGGAATATTACTCAAAGCGATTCTCAATATTGCAATAGTGTAGGGCATGCTGCACACTAGGTGGCAGTCCACACCTTAACCATTGCGCTTGTCATGATTGGACAATTGAGCTGCTCATTGTGTATTATTGTGTATTGACAAGCACATGCATTAAAGGGGACAATGAAAGGAAGCATAGATGGATGACTGCGAGCTTCTGTCAATTATATTACCGCTCCACACTAGATGCTGGTGTAATAAGACTTGCACTATATATACAAAACTATGTGGACACCCCTTCAAATTAGTGGATCTGGCTATTTCAGCCACACAGTTGCTGACAGGTGTATAAAATTGAGCACACAGCCATGCAATCTCCATAGCTGACCATTGGCAGTAGAATGGCCTTACTGAAGAGCTCAGTTAATTTCAACATGGCACCGTCATAGGATGCAACCTTTCCAACAAGTCAGTTGCTAGAGCTGCCCCGGTCAACTGTAAGTGCTGTTTTCGCGAAGTGGAAACATCTAGGCGCAACAACAACTCAGCCGCAGAGTGATTGATCACACAAGCTCACAGAACGGGACCGCCGACTGCTGAAGTACGTAGTGTGTAACAATCGTCTGTCCTCGGTTGCAACACACTCTACCGAGTTCCGAACTGCCTTTGGTAACTACGTCAGCACAAGAACTGTTCAGCAGGTGCTTAATGAAATGGGTTTCCATGGCTGAGCAGCCGCACGCACTCAAGACTAAGATCAACATGCGCAATGCCAAGCGTCGGCTGGAGTGGTGTAAAGCTCACCGCCATTGGACTCTGGCGCAGTGGAAACACGTTCTCTGGAGTGATGAATCCCGCTTCACCATCTGGCAGTCCGACGGGTTAATCTGGGTTTGGCGGAAGCCAGGAGAACACTACCTGCCCAAATGCATAATGTCAACTGTAAAGTTTGGTGGACGAGGAATAATGGTCTAGGGCTGTTTTTAATGCTTTGGGCTAGGCCCCTTAGTTCCTGTCAAGGGTAATCTTAATGCTACATCATGCAATGACATTCTAGACAATTCTGTGCTTCTAATTTTGTGGAAACAGTTTGGGGAAGGCCCTTAACTGTTTCAGCATGACAATGCCCCCATGCACAAATCAAGGTCCATACAGAAATGGTTTGTCGAGATCGGTGTGGAAGAACTTGACTGGCCTGCACAGAGACCTGACCTCAACTCAATCGAAGACCTTTGGGATGAATTGTATCGCCGACTGCGATCCAGGCCTAATCGCCCAACATCCATGCCCAACCTCACTAAAGCTCTTGTGGCTGAACGAAAACAAGTCCCCATAGCAATTGTCCAACATCTAGTGGAAAACCTTCCCAGAAGAGGGGATGCTGTTATAGCAGCGAAGGGAGGACCAACTCTATTAATGCCCATGATTTTGGAATGAGTTGGTCATGTAGTTAATGTAACTGAAGCATTGCTGGCCTCCAAGGTCGGCTTTTAACCAAAGGCATGTAATATCATAGCCGCAGGAAATAGGGGTGCCTAGGGTGCTGAACTTTTTTTCTTTCTCTCACACAAAAGTAGTTCACTGGGCCTTTACTAGTCCTGTATTAGCGAACCAATATACCCCCAATCCCTACCATCTTCCCGGGGCTGTGTAAAATCTCACTCTCCTGCCTCACCAGGCTTGTAAAATAAAGCCCCAAGAGGGCCAGAGTGGAAGGACGGTGGACTGTGATTGTCATTTTGTCATATAAATAGACACATTTCTATTAGGAGCAGCCATTAGCCTAACCTCTACTTTCAGCTGATGAGTGCTGGTCTTTTATTCCCCAAATTTAGAGATTGGAAAGAGTTGACGCCAATGCAGAAATATGAATTGTGACAGGCACTGACATTGCAACCATAAACCTAATTGGTATTCATAAGATCTATCGGAGGTTAAATACTTCAGCTAAAAATAGTGAGGAAAAAAAACAAGTTATATAAATTGTGCTTCATTCCTAACAAGATACCATGCCGCAAATAAGTGCTTTAAATGACGATTACCATTCAAATTATGTGCTGCTGAATCCTGTATCTTACATTTTATTTTCACCTTGGTGATTTACTGGGATATTAGCAGCTTCCATGTAACACTGGTGACAGATGAAGACTTTGTTTTCTTATCTTCTCTTGATTTCCATCCCTCTCTCATCTCTCTTCAGCCCATAAGCTGGCCCAGCGCCCGGGCACGCCGGTCCACGAGATCAAAGGCAGGTTGCCGAGGCGCCCAGACGGCCAGGGTCCAACCATGCTGATCATGAGTCGGCACGCCCAGACCCCCTTCCAGCCCGTCCTCTGGACCCCCTCCGAAGCCCCCTCCACCAACTCCCCCAGGGGCCTGAGGCCAGCCAGGACAAGGAGTTCCCTATCACCAGACACAGGGCTCAGAGCCTCTTGCTCCCCTAACAGATCGTCCCTCTCTCCTGACCCAGGCCCCCGGTTCTCCAGGGAGATGAAGACTACCTTTTCCAACAGGTAAGAGAATAATGGTGATGGTATTGATGAAAATAGTAGTAATATTGATGATAATGCTATTAAAGACAATGATGGACATTGAGGGTGTTGAAATTGATTGTAAGATCACATTCATGGGTGGTTTTCAGTACCAGGGTACATAATAAATCAGTGAATGCCACACTGACCTTAAACACAGTTTGAACCCAACAGGATCATTAATAACATAGCTTGATTCCCCTGGACCTTGTTATTAGTGCTGATCACTGCCATTTAACTACATTATTAGATTACCTGCTCATTGATGGATGCAAAAAGCATACATAATATTTTGAAAAGCTCTCGCTTGTTGTCTGGCATCAGCAGCGAACGCTTTCCTAATATTGAGTTGCACCCACTTTTGTGCTCCGAACAGCCTCTATTTGTTGGGGCATGAACTCTACAAGGTGTCTAAAGCATTCTACAGGGATGCTGACCCCAATGCTTCCCACAGTTGTCAAGTTGGCTGGATGTCCTTTGGGTGGTAGACTGTTCTTGATACACACAGGAACTGTTGAGAGTGAAAAATCAATCAGCGTTGCAGTTCTTGACACTCAAACTTGTGTGCCTGGCACCTACTACCATACCCCTTCAAAGGCACTTACATCTTTTGTCTTGCCCATTCACCCTCTTAATGACACACATGCATAATCGATGTCTCAATTGTCTCTAGGCTTAAAAATCCTTCTTGGACTTGTCCCCTCCCCTTCATCTTCACTGATTTGAAGTGGATTTAACAAGTGACATCAATAAGGGATCATAGATTTCACCTGTGTTCACCGGGTCAGTCGGTCATGGAAAGAGCAGGTGTTCCTAATGTTTTTTTTATACTCTGTGTAGATGGGTCACCTTGCTCTGTCAGAGTTAGAATGGCACTTAACACCTATGTTAGAGGACTGAGTGCAGAACCCTCTTACCATTAGGACCTTATGGCCTTATCTGAGAGCCCCATAAGTGTATAAGGCATTAACAAAGCAAACACTGCAGTACAGATCCAAGGGCTGCCCACGTAAACCTACTTTTGTTCAAGAAAAAGGATGTTGGCTTAAATTGTTGTCAGTCTGTAAATTTTAAGTTTAATTTGTTGTGGTAGCATATTATGTTCATTAATAAATTGAATAGAGTTGGTCTACACTTCACTGGTGTTGAACATAGTGCAGTACAGGCTGTATTTTTGAGCATCAAGCAAAATGTGTTTTGTAACCGATATTGAAATTACGCTTTTAGCTTTTTCCAAAGAGTGAAATTACATAATCTGCAAAGGAATTGTCTAAAACGTGAGTGCTCATGCATGACTGTTATATTGTGATAATGTGACTCAATACCTCCATGCTGCACATAGTTTTACATTCCTGTTTTATTGTGTTGGATCATTTCACTGTTAACGTCCCCCACTACATGTTAGATTGTTAAAATGAATCAACTTTGTCATGCCGCCACAATGTATTATTAACATTGTAGCTGGCCTACTTCAGCACAAACAGTCACTGGAGTTATAATTATGTGGATAATGATTGTAGGGATGCATATGTTAGCATACACTACACCAGGAGGTATCTGTGGGCAGCCTGCTTTTGGAAACGATGAGCAAATTAACAGATTTATTAGTTGGGGGTTTTGCTACAGTTTATATTATCGGTATGGTATACTCTAGATCATTTTCAGTAGTCTATTCAACATATTTCAGTCTCAGCATTATGCTGCAGAATTCACTGAATGTAAAATCACTGACAGATTTACAGACATTCTATTCAGGTTAGTTTGAGGATATGAGGATGACCACATTGACTGTCCATGAAAGTCTTTGGTCATCTTTGTCTATCACTGGTTGAAACTGTCCTGCAGCCTCTGTAGACTTGGATTTTGATGTAGCAGCTCTGCTTTGCTTTGATTTCTCAAATTCTGTAATGAGTTTCCAGGTACTTAAACGCCAGGCTAGGATATATTCTAAAATGACAACATTTTCTGTCCATTTAATTCATCTATTGCACAATAGCATGGCAAGCAAATAAACTCAGCAAAAAAAGAAACGTTCCTGTTTCAGGACCATGTCTTCCAAAGATAATTCGTAAAAATCCAAACAACTTCACAGATCTTCATTGTATAGGGTTTAAACACTGTTTCAATGAACAATAAACAATTAATGAATATGCAACTGTGGAATGGTCGTTAAGACAAGAACAGCTTAGACTGTAGGCAATTAAGGTCACAGATATGAAAACTTAGGAAATTAAAGATGCCTTTCGACTGACTCTGAAAATCACCAAAAGAAAGATGCCCAGGGTCCCTGATCATCTGTGTGAATGTGCCTTAGGCATGCTGCAAGGAGGCATAAGGACTGCAGATGTGGCCAGGGCAATAAATTGCAATGTCCGTACTGTGAAATGCCTGAGACACTGCTACAGGGAGACAGGATGGACAGCTGATCGTCCTCGCAGTGGCAGACCACATGTAACAACACCTGCACAGGATCGGTACATCCGAACATCACAACTGCAGAACAGGTACAGGATGGCAACAACTGCCCGAGTTACACCAGGAACGCACAATCCCTCCATCAGTGCTCAGACTGTCTGCAATAGGCTGAGATAGGCTGGACTGAGGGCTTGTAGGCCTGTTGTAAGGCAGGTCCTCACCAGACATCACCGGCAACAACGTCGCCTATGGGCACAAACCCACCGTCGCTGGACCAGACAGGACTGGCAAGTGTTCTTCACTGACGAGCCACGGTTTGTCTCACCAGGGGTGATGGTCGGATTCGCGTTTATCGTTGAAGGAATGACAGTTACACTGAGGCCTATACTCTGGAGCAGGATTAATTTGGAGGTGGAAGGTCCGTCATGGTCTGGGGCGGTGTGTCACAGCATCATCGGACTGAGCTTGTTGTCATTGCAGGCAATCAATGCTGTGCGTTACAGGGAAGACATCCTCCTCTCTCATGTGGTACCCTTCCTGCAGGCTCACCATGACAATGCCATTGCTCGTTCTGTGCGTGATTTCCTGCAAGACAGGAATGTCAGTGTTCTGCCATGGCCAGCGAAGAGCCCGGATCTCAATCCCATTGAGCACGTCTGGGACCTGTTGGCTCAAAGGGTGAGGGCTAGGGCCATTCCCCCCCCGAAATGTCCGGGAACTTGCAGGTGCCTTGGTGGATGAGTGGGGTCACGCCTCACCACGGCAAGAACTGGCAAATCTGGTGCAGTCTATGAGGAGGAGTTGCACAGCAGTACTTAATGCAGCTGGTGGCCACACCAGATACTGACTGTCAATTTTGATTTTGACCTCCCCCCTTTGTTCAGGGACACATTAAATTTCTGTTAGTCACATGTCTGTGGAACTTGTTAAGTTTGTCCTGTTGAATCTTATGTTCATACAAATATTTACACATGTTAAGTTTTCTGACAATTAACGCAGTTGACAGTGAGGAGGTTTCTTTTTGCTGAGTTTAGGTGTATGCATTTTTGGTCATAGCATAACTTCTCATCAAATCATTTCTGGGTAACAATTATGTACCTTACTGTAGTTTTAAATTAAAATGCATAGCACTTTTGGCCATAGCATACATCCAGAGATGTTGTGCTGTTCAACTTCAAGCAAATCACAAAGAAAACAGCACAATAGCATTATATAGGCCCACTTAAAGGTAGACTCAGCAAAACGACGTTGCCACGAACAGCACCGCAGATATTGAGATGAGCGAGATGCAAGACTTTGCTGTCACACACAGTATCTGCACATGTGCACCTGTTCTCTTCAAGCTCTTACAGCTTGTGAGCCATGGGACCAAAATATTGAAGTTGAGCCTCATGCTTCAACACTCTTTGTTGTGGAAATTGACCCTCTGTGCTGTTTACGTTCTGCATCTGTCATATCGCTGGGTCTACAACATGACAAAATAAAGATAATATTGGCTGCCTCGTTAAAATCCTAATCACATTTTCAGTGTTGCTGTCTACCAGGGAGTCACTGAGCGCCTTATATGTAATGTAGTATAGTGCGTTCTGACAGCCTTTTACGTGACAGTTTTTGCATTTAACACTTATTATTATTATTATTACATATTTACATTTACATTTAAGTCATTTAGCAGATGCTCTTATCCAGAGCGACTTACAAATTGGTGCATTCATCTTATGACATCCAGTGGAACAGTCACTTTACAATAGTGCAGCTAAATCTTAAAGGGGGGGGGTGAGAAAGATTACTTATCCTATCCTAGGTATTCCTTAAAGAGGTGGGGTTTCAGGTGTCTCCGGAAGGTGGTGATTGACTCCGCTGTCCTGGAGTCGTGAGGGAGTTTGTTCCACCATTGGGGGGCCAGAGCAGCGAACAGTTTTGACTGGGCTGAGCGGGAACTGTACTTCCTCAGTGGTAGGGAGGCGAGCAGGCCAGAGGAGGATGAACGCAGTGCCCTTGTTTGGGTGTAGGGCCTGTGTAGCAATATTATTGCTAAACAAGACTGAGACAGTTGGTGAAAGCAGAACTCTAGGCTAGATGTCTGCATCTTACTTCACACACAAACACATCCACTGTTTGTTGTTCTAATTTGTGCTGTTGCCAGTGTCTTCTGTCTGTTGTTCGTTTTGTCTTACATTGTTTAATCTCCGTTGCCACAGGAGGCATTTTGCCTCTTGCCGTCATTGTAAATAAGAATTCTGAACTGACTTGCCTGGTGAAATAAAGGTAACTATTTTAAATAATAATTTTTAGTTTAAGCAGCTTTTGTTTGTTTTTGCAGCCTTTGTTTTTAGTTTGCAGAAGTGGATTTGGTAGGCTACATTCTAGAGAAGCCTGGAAACAACTTTTATTCTGTATACTTACCATGTGTAAACTTGCATTAACAAATTAATAATGGTAGTTATTTAGGTCACCTTGGAGAGATCGGATACGCAGTGGCATATCAAAACTTGACAGTGTGATTTTGTTGTGCTATTTCAGACTGCGACATAGTGCTTCCACACCCACTCTCCAGCACCACCAGTCTGGGCGTAATGATGACTCAGCACTCAACTCTTCCATGAGGACAGGCAGAGAGGCCACACGCTCGTCCCATGCCCCCCGCTTCACCAGCAGCCTGCCTCGGTACATTCAACACTCCTCCACACCTCAGCCCAAGACTAAGCCCCAGGCTCAGAGGCCTAGAACCCCCCTGGTCTTCCACAGGTCCCCTGGGCAGCAATCCTCCCTGCCCCAGCCCAGCCCAGAAAACGGGCTTACTCAAACCTGGACTAAGTCTCAGTTTGCCTCTAAGCTCAGGCAGAGCTCCATGTTGGGTGGCAACAGCACAGAACCCTCAACCAGTACTGCCCCCCAGAGGAATGGAGGACCAAACGCGGTAAGAGCTGCTACACCCGCCAGATATACCCCTGTCTGCCCCAGACAACCCACCATCACTATCCAGCAACCTGAAAACATTGATACTCTTCAAAAGACCCCCGATTTAATTTGCACCTTCTGTCCAGCCAAAAACTTCTGGGAAGAATCATCTGGGGAATGCCAAGTCAGGCCTTTCACACCCATTGGAGGAAACCTGAGGGATCCAAATAAGACACCGACCCCTTATGACATCACAACCAACCCTTCACACAGCGACTCCAACCATGAGAGAATGCAGGGCCTGACAAGACAGACTGCATTTGGCTTTCCTGTCAATGACGAGGCTTCTCACAAAAGCACTGTGGTGAGCCTTGAAGAGCCTGAGCATCCAGAACTATGTGGCAAAGTCTTTGTGGCAGGAGACAGAGCGATAGACAATGCTTACCTGTTTACCCCGCCCCCCATCAGCCCAGCCCAGGAGGCCAGTCTGTACCAGAGTCTGGAGCATGAGATCCTGTCCAACCTCCAGCAGCTCAGCGTCGACTCAGATGACAGAAAACGCAAGCAAAACGGTCAATACCAACCATCTCAGAATATCGCTGAGAACGATTATGGTGGATTCAGTTCAGTTCTAGTTGGGTTCGAACCATCTCCACATACCTCAGCCTCTTATGCCACACATCCAGTTGAGGCCAGCTTTGATGCAGTCATCACTGAGCTCTCCAAAGGGAATAGGCTGCTGGAAAAGGTGTGTGTGGAGAGCTGGGTGAAAACACTCTCTGGTAGCCCTACAGCTCGGGAGACTTGCAGCAACACAGAGGTGGTGAACTCCAGCTTAAACCTCAAAGTGGCCAAAGCCTGTGTAACCAGCTCCTGGTCCTCTATGGGCTCCGGTGTCAAGTCCAAAGAGCTGCCCGCTGATTCTACTTTCTCACCGGACTCTGGGAATGGAGTTAGCATTAGCATAAGGCGCAGGGTGACAGACGCCAATTCACTTGTAGTGAACCCCAGAGCCACTACCATAACAGGTCCTGATAGCCTGTTGAAACCAAGGAATGGGTCTTTCAGGCAGAAGAGAACCTTGAAGAAACCAGAGAGTGTGCCCTCCATCTACAAGCTGAAGCTCCGGCCAAGGCACGACTACAGACCAGGTAAGAAGCCCTCGCGAATCCCCACCCCAATCTCCTACAAAGATGGTCAACCTGCGGGGTACCCTGGAGGGTCCAGAAGGGGGACACACACCTAGACGAGCATCACACACCTCCCCCAGGCAGGCAGACTGGGTTCCACAGAAATGTATCAGAGCTACAGGCAGCATGGCTACAAAGCCACAGTGAGGCTAAGGTAGTGGCAAATGCTTCAATCGGTGACAGCAGAGGTGACAGCAGAGGACCCAGAGCAGAGTCCCGAGTCTAACCCCTTACATTTCGCTTCCATAGCAAATTGCAGTACTCAAAGGAAAAATACTCTTTTTGGATGGTAATGTACATGTACTGTACTACATTTATTTTTGGTTAAAGCTGAATTAATGCATCAGACTACACAAAGTAGTGGTGAAAGATTATCTGCATTCAGTGGAGCGTTCGCCTCAACAAATAAAGGTTTTCAACTATAATGCTCAGTTTCGGTTCAATTTGACTTATTCTGTGTGCACTCCACTACACTGTGTGACAATCATTTTAATGCAAAACTTTCTTCAATGCTATGGTAATCATATGTCTTTATTCCAATAGAAAATATACATTCTCCATCATTCTCCTCTTCCCTCTCCGACAGTTGAATGTATTCAATTCCCTGTGATTTTATTTGTAAGGGAAATCTATTTGGTGGGAGGTCAGATTTCCACTTCAATTTTGCTTCAGAGCAGCGCTCGGCTCCTTTCCAAATGCTCTTTTTAAATGGGGAACCAGGGAGCAACACACACACAGGCAGCGGGCAGCTGGAGAGCAATGAGAATAGAAGCATTCAGACTTTAATATCAGACACATCCGAGCGTCTCACAGCTGCTGCCTGTTACTCCAGGATCCGTTCTATCAGAGCACAAAAGATAAGCAGATAGCCTCACCGACCCCCACAGACTCAGTTATTGAGGCATGGCTGAAATTCAGAGCCATTGTATTTATATAAGGCTGCAAACACAAACTGAAATGGACATTAACACAGTCACACACAATGTGGTGGCTGAAGCCACAAACTCATTTGCTGATCGATAGTTTTTTTTGTTTTTTAAATAAGATTCCCTTTCATGATTGTGAGATGAATCACAGATTAACTTTGAATAGATTTTTTTTTTTTTGACAGCGCTTCTTTGATCAACATTCAAGGCATTATTTTTTTATTGACTGCTTTTCAGGAGTGGCCCTCATTTACAGTTCCGCAGGTTGCTACTTTAGCATCCTTTGATTGCTTTACTTAGCCTAAGATACTGTCTCAGTCACCTTGTGTGTTTTGAGTTTATGGCTGTAGCCTGCAGACTTCTATATACCCCTCTAGCAAAATGCTGCTTGGAAGATCAAGTCTGGAGCTATTAATAGCCCTTGTCAGAGCTGCAGCCCGTCACACTACAGCAGCTGTGCTTGTTCCCTATCCGCTTGCACATGTCACACTCCTCGCCTCCTCAGTCTCTACTAGAAAGACTCCTTCAATTACCTCTACTGGCTGTGGGCCTGTGATACTGACACACTGGGATGAGCTGTACTAGGGACGAACAATACACACTGGGAGATACCAGGGATCAGCATCTGGTAGCCTTGAACTAAATTATGTTTTATCAGCAACTTAATTTCTCAAAACAAGCACCTATTAAGTTTGTTGAACAATTTGATTTGATTATAGCATTAAAGTAATTCACTAGTGTGTATTTTCTTATTGGGCCCTCAGGTTCAAGATGGCCCTCCAGTAGATATCTTTGAATACAATACTGATATTAGACCCCTCACAATGCCAGGTTAGTGGTTCTCATCAGAAAGGGCCTTTAGCGAGAGACCTCAGGAAATTAAACGGGAATCCTGAAAATAAAATGTTTTATTGGAATGTGTAATGATCACAAGTCACGAAAGTAGTAAGATATTATGCAGGTATGTGACTAAAGCAGTGGAGGAGGGAAAAGTACATCTGACCTATGGCGTGAAGGGCAACCATGCAAGGCAATGGTCTTTGAGACTGTTAGTCTGTCGAGTTTCTCTGGCTATGTACTATAGACCATGTAAGAGTTCCAGACAGACCTACCTCTGAAGTATCGAAGAAGGATGCTCAAATTATGTATTCATGAAACACACCAGATAATGGGATGTCTGAGGACTCCATCGTAATTATAGGTTCACATCAACACAGAGCAACTTAATCATAGACAGCTAGCTAGCTCATCAGCATATAACATTTTTATTTATTTATTCAGGAACAGGCTGACTAAAGTCACAAAAGTAGTTTGACTCTGATTGAGGGCTGTTAGGCATTTGAGGTTCTCCTTATGGAATGTGATTGGTCCAAAACAGAACACTCCTGCCACCGGCAACTGGCAGTTTATTATCACTATCATCTTATAGTACCATACTAGTTTAGTTGAATTCAAACAAGTGACTACAGTCAGGTAGGCTAGCTGTATCTGCATTGTATTCTCCTTTCCCCATATTGTCTTTTCTGCTCTTTTGCACACCAGTATTTCTACTTGCACATCTATCATTACTTGCTACTATGGCCTATTTATTGCCTCACCACCTCATGCCATTTGCACACACTGTATATAGACTTTTTTCTATTGTGTTATTAACTGTACGTTTGTTTATTCCATGTGTAACTCTGTGTCGCACTGCTTTGCTTTATCTTGGCCAGGTTGCAATTCTAAATGATAACTTGTTCTCAACTAGCCTACCAGGTGAAATAAAAATAAATAAAACATTTCATTGAATACAACCCTACAGGAAACAAGTGTGTCCTTGTGTTCCGCCTTATTCCTACGTTTTACCAAAGGTTACTTACATTCAAGCATGGCATGTTCATTTATTGCTGTATTTAGCAGTTCAGAGGACCTGAACAGGCCGATATGTTGGCAACCACGTCTAGCCTCAAGTATTTTATTACATTTAGACCTTATTCTTTTTACAGTATATCATTAACAGTCTCATATCGGGGTTTGGTCGGAGTTGTGTTTGTATATAAACACCCTTATGTGCTTCTACAGTTCACCCTATGTGCTTCTACCGTTGTTTGTTTGCGAGTGGAGCGTAAAGGTGGACTGGATTACTCCATTTAACAGAATTCTCCCTATGGTTGGCTGTTTTGGTTTCAGAGGACTAATTGAGATGGGTTTGTGTACGGAATTTGTATAGCTACCTCTGGGGATTATATGCTCAAGTGTGCACCTTCAAGACATCCGAGCAGAGAGAATGCATCAGCAGATGTCAACCTCAATCCCACTCCAAATAGGGCTTTGACATTAGCAATGTCATACATCGATCAACGTCCAGGTGAGTCAAACAACGTAAGCCAATCTGTCTGTTTGGAGCGACTCCCAGATGCTGGAAAGTTCCTTTAGTGTACTTGAACGAGTTCAGAATTTTTACAGCAAGGAGTTGGTTTAGCTGCCTCCAGTTCAAGAAAATGTCAGATGGATAGGGTGGTACTCTCCATCCCTGATCAAGTCAGATAGCAGCAAAACAGAGGGCTGTTACATGTTAATACTGTAGCTTCACAGGACAGAAATGTCAGCCATGGAGGTCCTAGGGAGGTTTACTGTACCAATGGCCCTCAATGCCACTCTGGTGCGCACCCCACCGTCACTGAGTAAATCACATGAGGGCACAGCGTTCGTTTCTTAGTGCCCGTTGGAAGCGAATGGTTGCATGGACGTGTTTGCAGCGGGCACAGCCCACACTGCGCAGAGCCTCCCCGAACAGCAGAAGCACGTGCCAGTTGAATTTGGCCGAACACTCTACGTAGCCACACTTCCAGTTCTTCCTCACCAGGTCGGACATGTTGTGGCGGGGGATAACACGCCCCCGCTGCAAGTCCCGCTTGTTCCCCACGACCAGGATGGGCATGTCGCCTGTGCCCAACACCCTGGAGAGGAAAAGAGACACCGAATGAGAGGTAAGACACCTGTGGACATCTAAAGCATTGTGGTCCTCTGTAGCTCAGTTGGTAGAGCATGGCGCTTGTAACGCCAGGGTAGTGGGTTCAATCCCCGGGACCACCCATACGTAGAATGTATGCACACATGACTGTAAGTCGCTTTGGATAAAAGTGTCTGCTAAATGGCATATATTATTATTCAACACAGTGGTTGCTTTTCTGTGGTCATTTGAACAGAAACACAGCATCACATGAAAGCCAGGCTTAGCTATGACTGACACAGATTTGTACCTCAGTTATAGTTGATGCTATTGAGGCAGCGTTCTCAAATCCCCTGCCCTGCCAACTCTGTCAAACTAATTAAGACGTTTTATCAGGAAGTCTTCGTAGGGAGAGGATTAAGGGACATTTCTGTTTGGAGTTATTCATGACCAAAAACAAGGGGTGCAACTTTCACTGGGTACGGGGCCACATTCTGGAATTGCATTTTTGTCCCTCCAAGTTATCATTGGAATGTGATACAAAATGAGGCAACTGTGTACTGACTGGTTGGATAGGTTTTGGAGTGTTAAATTTTTTATCCAGTTGGATAAACCTTGGGTTTCTGTGGTGAGCGTTCATTGTGCGTGTTCTGTATACAGTGTGTGTACAGAGTATACTGTGCATTTGAAAAGTATTCAGACCCATTTACTTTCTCCACATTTTGTTAAAGTGACTCCCCATCCTGTATGAGGGAGCGTAATCATCGACTGATACTAATTAGCATAACGCAACAGACAAATATTCCTAGAAAATATTCCTATTCATGAAAATCACAAGTGAAATATATTGACACAGCTTAGCCTTTCGTTAATCACCCTGTTAACTTTTTCAGATTTTCAAATTATGCTTTACAGCCAACGCTAGACAAGCATTTGTGTAAGTTTATCGATAGCCTAGCATAAGATAATTTGGTCACGGAGATCAGAAAAGCAATCAAATTAAATCGTTTACGGAGCAAAGTACAGAGAGATCCTTAATGAAAACCAGCTCCAGAGCGCTCAGTACCTCAGACTGGGGTAAAGGTTAAAAATCCAACAGGACAACGACCCTAAGCACACAGTCAAGACAATGGAATGGCTTCGGGACAAGTCTCTGAATGTTCTTGAGTGGCCCAGCCAGAGCCCGGACTTGAACCTGATCAAACAATCTCTGGGGAGACCTAAAGAATAGCTGTGCAGCGTACCTTCCCATCCAACCTGACAAAGCTTGAAAGGATCTGCAGAAAAGAATGGGAGAAACTCCCCAAATACGGGTGTGCTGCCAAAGGTGATTCAACAAAGTACCGAGTAAAGGGTCTGAATACTTATGAAAATGTGATATTTATTTTTTGATATACATTTGCAAATATTTCTAAAACCCTGTATTTGCTTTGTCATTGTGGGGTATTGTGTGTAGATTGAGGGGGGAAAAAAACAATTTAATACATTTTAGAATAAGGCTCTAACGTAACAAAATATGGAAAAAGTCAAGCGGTCTGAATACTTTCCGAATGCACTGTATCTGTAGTCAGATATATGTGAGTAAGATCCAAGGTGTCACCCTCCTCTCCCCATCCCAGGCCTCTGTGTTCAGCTTTTGTCTCTTATCTCCTGAAGATGATGATAGTTCTTGTGACAGTTCCCTCTTTCCCTAAGAAATAAATAGCTTTTCCTCAACTGTCAGTTCCTTATATTGATTTCAAAAGAATGTAGCCTACTGCTCCAAATGTTGATTTTACAAGCATGTGCTGCAAAACAGTTAGCACGTAAATCTAACAAATCAAATGATTTGTGCATAATCATAACTGGGCGAGCCCACCCAATAAATGGATGACTGGGAGATGAATGGCTGTGACAGGACCGGTCACTGACACCATTAGCCTCTGTATGGCCTTGGCAATGTGGTGCTGTCAGAGTGGGCACTGATTGACGGCCTCACATTCACACACCCCACCCCTACTGTCACCACTAGAACAGCTGTGACGTCCACTTTCACGTCCCAGCGCCACGGAGAGGAATGTGTGGATTCAAGAGGAAGCCTTATTGACTTTTCAAAACTGAGGCCAAGGGGGTTGGTTGGGTCAAACCTACAGTAAATCCTATGCCTCGATACATTTTCACCATGGTGTGTTATGAAGAATTTCAATTAAGTTAGACATCTTTTATAATACATTAGATATTACAACTTCTTTATTACAATAGCAGTACATACATTAAGTACATTGCAGAAAAATCTCAGCCAACCAGCTGTCAGTCTAGTCCCAGGCAGCCAGCCAGCTGTCAGTCTAGTCCCTGGCTCATTAGCAGATTTGGAGATAATATTAAACAACCCATCTCTCCCTCTGTGTGTGTGAGAGTGAGACATGTGAGACGTGCAAGAGAGATGGTGGTGTGAAGATGATTTCATTGTAAATTAAACACGTGTTTGCCACCAAGGTCATCAGCTGCCTCACAACGACAAGTCATGTGGTTGCAAGCTAATGGCTCTCAGAATCAGTCTCCACTCCCCTGACACGTATCACACGTCCGTCCCTCCAAACATCACATCATGTCACTATCCCACACTGACATCAGTCTAAGACAAACACCAGGCTTGTTTCCCAACCCTGTTATTAGGACACACAGTCTCTCTGATTAAAGCTATCTGGGCTCCCAGGAGGGATGGTTTGCGCAAATTGCTTTGACTAATTATATGACACAGAATTGGTTTAGCAGCTGCCTGGTTTGGGAGAGATGTATCGACCTGAAAAGCAAGCGAGCACTACTGACATGAAATTTGTGGATTCGCAAGGAATGGTTATTGATTTTTTTTCGGGCCAAGAGGGGTGGTTTGTTAAAAAAAATAATCTAATGTTTCTGGATACATTTCATCCACAGTGAAAGATCGGCTTGGTAACAGTTCTATCAAACTGGGACTTAACTTTTTACCTTGGTAAGATAACCACTTGTTTTGTAACAATTATCTGTTGAGTGTCTATTGTGAGTGTCTATAAAGTGGGTGTTGTTAACTGTTTTCATCACACCATTCCACACTGCATTCGCTTCCAACAACATCTAAAAAAATACAGAATTCAATAGAACATATAAAAGAGGCGGCAGGGTAGCCTAGTGGTTAGAGCGTTGGACTACTAACCAAAAGGTTGCAAGTTTAAATCCCCGAGCTGACAAGATACAAATCTGTCGTTCTGCCCCTGAACAGGCAGTTTAACCCACTGTTCCTTGGCCGTCATTGAAAATAAGAATTTGTTCTTAACTGACTTGCTTAGTTAAATAAAGGTTAAAAAAAGACAATGGAGTGATTGTGAAGAGAAGCCAAAGTGATTATGAAGACATTTGACCCTGGCAGTCTGAGCCACTCATGTTGATTTCAGTCCAAATGTTAAATAAATGTTCTATGTGAGTGTGGCGGTGGAGGCTCCTGATTGCGGCCTAGGCTTCTCTATTCATAGCGAGCCATAATTACGGCTGAGTTCAAAGAGCTGGTGCCAGCCGGCCCTATTTGGCATGCAAGCCATGTCCTCACCTGGTCTCTAGGATCTGCTGGCGCATGGTCTTGATGTATTCGAAGCTGTCGAAGCAGCAGATGTCATAGACCAGGATGTAGACGTGAGCGCTACGGATACCTCGGCAGCAGGTGTCTGTCCACTCCTGGAGGAGGGAGGGGAGAGGAAAGAGGAAGGAAGGAGACAGGAGGGAGAAGAGAAGACACAGGGAAGGCTCTCCTTAGGAAGCAGTACCTGTTTGTCTGGTAATACTCAGATGCACTGTTTGATACATTTTGAATGTGACGGAAAGATTTATTTTAAATAGTAGCACGGAGACCAATAGTCTTCACCTATTCTATGCACGCACAGCTTTTGTACACTTTTTTCAGAATGATGTTAGTCTAGTTAATTTGCTGAAATTACTTGCAACATAGCATAGTCTCTGGTCAATATGACAAAAACACAATCGGCTCTCTTTTGTAATTTTAATTTCTGCTTTATGATTGGCTCCTCGCTGTGAGAAATATTGTTTGCAAGCAAGTGCTTGCCTTGCATAGCTTTTCAAAAAGACCTCAAGCACCTCCATTGCAAATGAAAACAATGATTATCTTATAAATTATCAATTGAGTGTGAAATTTGATTAGTTATACCCAAAACTGTGGTTAATATGTGGACTTCAACACAATATTACTTTCTTTAAATGAGTAAGCCAAACTAGTAATGACATTTTCTGAGGTCTCAGTTCCATTCAACAGTTTCAGTTCAATATTTTGTTCTGTGACTGTAAAATTGTGTCTAGACATGATGAGAAATCTCTGGTGTATTGAAAGGTCAACTTTCATTCAAACTTTATGACTGCAAAGCTGCCAGTGTTGTGTTTGAAACCACCTAAAGCAAGACCGAGACCGATTCAAGACCAAGACCTGAGGGGGGAGAGACCAAGTCAAGACAAAGACTGGGGGGTGAACAAGGGGTCCGAGACCAAGTCAAGTCCGAGACCAGAAAAATGCAAGTCCAATTCAAAGCCATGATTGTAATTTTGGTAAATCACCACCATAAGAGTTCGAAATGTCCAGTATTTCTGTGTTCATATTTCAGAACAACATATGGATTCTTTAGACATTCAGAATAGTCCCTGCTGCTGAGGGAAAATAGAGCCACTCTACAAATTATTACTAAGTCAAACACAGTGGGGAACAATGAGCCTTCAGAGAAGGGCTAAGGATTTATAAAATAATTATTATAATAATATAGAAATAATTATAATTATTTGATTATTTTCAATGAATTTCTAATTTAATCTCATCAGTTTTTGTTGGAAAGGAAAGGTTTCAAACTGAAAATAAATATCCAATCAGGATTTTTCTTTGCTTGTCTCTGGGGGATACATCCAGCGAGCTTAGTCAGCCATTGGCTAGGCCATCAGAAGTTATATAAAGGCATCTGCCATTCAATTGTATTAGTTAAAAAAGTATGGAAACTTCTGCCTTCTTGAAGGCCAACAGGTCACTTCTACTCAATAGTGAGTAGTAGTTTTACTACGGTCTAGCTAGCTAGCTTTGGTTGTTGGCTAGTTTTCAGTGGCAGCAGGTTTTATCAAAGAGGAGGTTGTTGCTAATTTGTTAGCGTCTCCCTTTTCATGAATAACTTTCAACAAGAAGTAACGTTTCAAATGATCATCATCTGGTGAGTGGAACTGTGTTTTTTTTATATTTATTACAGTGTGCTTGGTGTTAGCCATCTCTTTGAAAATAAGTTGTGTGTGAAACATTGTTGCATTTCATGTGGAACTGACAGCATTTTAGCAACGTGAAATCTTATTAGAAACTGTTCATATACACCCACAGGAAGAATATTACACTTTGTTTTAAACATTCTGACATGTGACCACTTAGGTATGGTCATTTTCACATTTGACATAAATTCTTAGCATCCAGAATTCCCAAACATTCTAAGGCATTTGTGATAATTCTACCGCAGTAGATCGGGAAAAGGGATGTGCCGGGACCATCGACACAGATCAGGGGGTTATCAATCAGAGCTACAGTAGACCTTTATACAAACAAGCCATTTGCCACACGGGCCTGTCATCATTCACTTTGAACTGGACTGTGTGTTTACAGGCAGTTGCAACAGCGCGACTTTCGATCATTAGAACACATTTGTCAAAAGCCACAAAATAAACCTGAATGGATTTCTACAAATATGTAAACACCACGGACATCTTACAAAACATGAAAAGGTAGGCTCTCTCTCCCTCAGTTATGCACATCAACAACAACAAGAGCAACAACTAATCCTAGCCATAGCAAGTTAGGCTCAAATCTAACAAAGGAACATTCGATAAAACATCTCAATTTTTGAGCAAGGTGGCAGTCATAATTGCACTGATAAACGATGGAGAATTGTAGCCTCCTCATTCTTTTACAGCTTCCCTGCCCAATGCATGCTTGTCCCAACCAAGCACTCAATTAACTGGCTAAAGTTAGCTAGCTTGCTACTTCCAAACAAATGAGAGAACAGAGCTGGTGAGGCTGTTTACATGTGATCTAGTGCGTTCTTGAATAACTTACTTTTTTTGCCTGCGTTTACTGACACCCGTCATATTCAGCAGGTGTTGCATGTTGGTAAATTCATCAGTTGTTCTGTCCTCTGGCACATTCAGATGAGGGCTCTCAAATCCGAGTAGATAGCCAGAGTGAATTTGCCAATACAAGAGAAATGCTAACTGTATAACAGTCGTTGAAGTTCTTGCTAACTAACCAAATGACTCCTGCATCTCTAGCTGTGTATGTATAGCCACCGAAAAACGATGAAGGGAAAATTCAGTCACTCACCCACTCCTCCAGTCTTATGACATGACAGCTTGCTAGCTAGCTGCTAGGAGAATATCTAGCTAACGTTAGGCTCTGTGTTTTTAGCTTGCTACATAAAGAGATACGCTAGCCTATTAGCCATGTTATGACTGACTTGTGATCATTGCCCTTGCTAGTTTAATTGTATTGACATTACTAGCCTTCGTTATATTAGTCCGTTTTTGTCCAGAATATTGAGTCATTGAAACTCGAACAGTGCATCCCGAATGGAGGCAGCAAACTATGTACCAGGCCAGCTGTGATTTACAACCTGATAGCAATATTTTTTTGACTCTCCAGAAATGTATTTGTGAATTATATTAATCATGCATTTAACTGCATCTATCTACATTCTACAATGCCTTAGTGTACGTCATGGAACTGAGTCAAAGAGTACCTATTTTTAAAACCTCTTATAAAGTTGGTTTTGTGGCATAAACAGGGAATTTGATAATTTTGACTTATGATTGTCTTTTTGTTTCATAACTGTAAATTAGTTCAAACGCTGTCAGCTCCACTTTAAACTTTAGGTCACTGGTTACTTTGTGTGCTAAACATCAAATATTTTTTTCAATGGGAAGTGATAGTTGTACATTTTGATTGGGAAATGCTTAATGGTTTTGTTTTCTTATGATTGAGACCTACTGGAATATTATGTACGAGTTTATGGTTATCCTTTAACATCATGCTGTGTTTGACTGCTGTCTTTCCATCGGCCCTATGCAGTGGTGCCTGGAGAAGTGAGAATACTCTATGCCAAAAAGTTCCCAAACGGCCCACCCAGCGAAGGAAAGGCACCCTAAGTGAATTTTTTTTAATGAGTTTTCCTGTAAATTCTATTTTAAAAAATCACTCACAAAATTGCTCTTTTTTTTTAAATATAAAAATATAAAAATGTGATGGTCTAAGTCCACAACAATGCTTAAATCACATCAATCTGATTGGGTGGGCATGTCAGGGCCTGGCTCTCCAGTGGGCGGGCCTGGGTGCAGTGGTTGGGCCTCTGTCCACCTAGGCCCATCCATGTCTACATGCCTGATGCAAACAGTGCATGATGACAATTGCACATCACAAATAGCCTACTAACCAACACTTCAGACTAAACTTTTTCAATACCTGGTTTGTATACCCATTCAGTGGGCAGAGGGAGGTGGGGGGGTTGGTTTATCTTAGGTCTCCCCATCTCAGGTCTCCCCACTGGAAGCCCGAGGTAGGGGGAGCGGGGGAATCTATCAAATAGCACACCTCTAACTTTGTACAGTAGTAATGCAATTAGTAAAATCAGTCACACTACAAAATGCTACCAAATAAACCACAATTCATTCATAATACTGTGAATATATAGTTTCACAGACATATTGTTGCATTTTTTTCTGGTTTGTGCAAAATCATTAAGAATAATATAAAACCAGTCTGCACACCACCAAGGTTAATTGGTTTAGTCTTGACTCTTTGTTGACAGTGTTGGGGGATGGGTAATGTATTGATGCTGGAGTGCCAAATCAACACAATTATTTTTCTATGTCTTTTTGATATTTAGAAGCTATTTTTGTTTATATTTATACAGTTTTAAATGTTATGATTATTTATTTGTGTTGTTCAAAATGTCTGAATAAAAATTACAGTTAGTGCAGAATGGTGCTTTTTCTTCTTTTTTTTGCGGGGGGGTTGGCCCAGGGAGCCATACAAGCTAGAACCGCCACTGTACCCATTGTTGCCTTAGTTAGTATTTACTGGTAGATATGTTGAATTGAAACGTCTTTTCTACCCTAACGCTACCGATGTCATTATTCTGGGAGCTGCTCCATGCCAAAACCAGTTGAGAGCTGTCCACTCTTGCTGCATGCAGATGATATTCCGCTGAAACGAGACTGTTTGGCGCGCATGTGAATTCATGGCACGTGCTTTGCGATTGTGTAAACTACTTTGTGAATGATTTCTCTATTGTACTACATAATTGATACGTCGTATACCTTCACTACACTACTTTGATACTCATCAGAAGGGATTATAAACAATGCCCACTGAAAAAACTGGGTAAACGGTTTAAATATTTGCGTACCCTCTACTACATCACTGGCCCTTTTAATTCATTCATTTTTTTTTACAAAAAGTGCACTCATACAATAATGCAGGGTAATTCGGTTGCTGTCATTTCAGAATCACGAACCTGTCACAATATATATAAAGGCTGTTAAGATATTAATGTGTCAAGAAAGGAGTGTATATATGGCCTGGTGAAGCTGTTTTATGCGCTGACTGAATGGAAGCTGATAATTATTAGTTTTTTACTCCGCTGGTCTCGGGAAGAAATTACGAGTCCTCACTGTCCGAGACAGAGTCAAGACCGAGACACCAAATATGTGGTCTCGAGTACTACAACAATAAAATCTGCTTTAACAGTATCTTCTGGACAGAGTAATAACCCCATCTAATTTATCCCTCTTATAACAGTGTCCTCAGGAGAGCCCTGTGTTGTATAATACATTCATCTGAGAATATCAGATATTTGAGTAAAGATAAAAACAGATTTCTTCCTTTTATGTGACATCCTAGGTGAATACAGAGAGCAGGTTGTCCGCTTTTCTAACCCAATGACAAAGCTGCTGACTACACACTTTCAGATGTGTGTGAATTTAAATTAAAGGGACTGCGAGGCATCAAAGCAGTGCATACACAGCATCAAATCAGAAGTGCCTTCCTCTCCTCATGTCATGATGTTAAAATGGACCTTTAACCTGCCACACACATCAGTTCCCATCACTTGTGCTTTCGTGGGACAGTACCTGCATTGAGTTCCCGGGGAAGCTGGTGATGGCAGGATAGTCTGTGATCTGCAGGTCGTGCACGTGGCCATTGAGCACAGCAGCAGACAGGTGGACACGGCGGGCGCGGCTGGTTGCCGGGGTGGGCGCCTCGCTGTAGTCATCGTGGAGGAAGCGCTGCACGATGGCAGTCTTGCCCACGCCTTGTGCCCCCAGCACAGCGATGCGGAAGGGAGGCGGCATGCTGCACCCCCCTCGACCCCCCGCTGCTGCTCCACCCCCCTCCCTGTTCTCGCAAACCACCGGCCAGTGCATTCAGGGTTGTGCAGCGCATAGTCCCCACAGGCACAGAGGCAGATGTTGTGGTGGGGGGCACGCTCGGCCACATTCATAGACCACCAGCACCCCCTATCCCACTGGTGGAGAGAGAGAGGGGGGGAGGTAGAGGGATTGGAAGAGAAAGATTGGAGAGAGAGAGGGGAGAAAGACAGAAAAGGGGAAGGAGGGAAAGAGAGGCATAGGGAGACAGAAATTGGGAACACACTTAACAGGTATGGGTAATTTAGTTCATTTGGAGCTTAGGTATGCTAATACTGGATCACTACATTTCTACATGAAAGTGTAGGTTACTTTGGCAAGTGCATTCTTTTTACCACTGCATGCCTTTCATTCATCTACAAAAGGGAAACAAAAGCACTAAGCTGCTAAGCAACCAACTAAAACAAGAAGTCATATACAAGGACACTGGGAAGATGAAATAACATTCTGTGAAAACCAAAGTGCCACTGTGCAATCTAAATTTGATTATTGACAAAATTGAAGCTCAAAATAAAAGTAACTCTAAATATTTATTTTGTCACTCTAAAATCTGTGTATTGCCTTCCAGATGGTTTATTGGAGGTGTGGTTTTGAAGTCAGAAAAGCCTAGACAGACTAGACTAACATTGCTTATCAAGGCATCACTTCACTATCCCTGATAGTTTAAAAAACGTTTCATGAGTAATCTACAAAATGTACACATCTACAATAATCTCCGAGATGCATTACTCCAATATGCCTAACAAAATTCCAACCAAATCTATATCTGAAGCTGCACATCATTAACTCCATTTTTTTTTTGAAGACAACAATCACCATTCAAAAAAAGTTGCCATTCCAACAAATGGAACCAAATTAAATGGGCAATCCGCAGTAGAAACAATAATAAAGCACCTCTCTGACCCTGTTTTGGTAAAAAGCAGAAGGATGGGGGTGGAGAAATGTAACCACTCTCAAATTCACAGACTGCGCTATGGATGCATCTGATCCATCTCTACGCAGACGACACCATTCTGTAGACTTCTGGCTCTTCTTTGGACACTGTGTTAACAGCCCTCCAGGTGAGCTTCAATGCCATATAACTCTCCTTCCGTGGCCTCCAATTGCTCTTCTTTACAAGTAAAACTAAATGCATGCTCTTCAACCGATCGCTGCCTGCACCTGCCCGCCTGTCCAACATCACTACTCTGGACGGTTCTGACTTAGAATATGTGGACAACTACAAATACCTAGGTGTTTGGTTAGACTGTAAACTCTCCTTCCAGACTCACATCAAACCTCTCCAATCTAAAGTTAAATCTAGAATTGGCTTCCTATTTCGCAACAATTCACTCATGCTGCCAAACATACCCTCGTAAAACTGACCATCCTACCGATCCTCGACTTCAGCGATTGTCATTTACAAAATAGCCTCCAATACCCTACTCAATAAATTGTATGCAGTTTATCACAGTGCCATCCATTTAGTCACCAAAGCCCCATATACTACCCACCACTGCGACCTGTACACTCTCGTTGGCTGGCACTCGCTTCATACTCGTCACCAAACCCACTGGCTCCAGGTCATCTACAAGGCCCTGCTAGTCACCCCTTATCTCAGCTCGCTGGTCACCATAGCAGCACCCACCTGTAGCACGCACTCCAGCAGGTATATATATCTCTCTGGTCACCCCCAAAACCAATTGATCCTTTGGCTGCCTCTTTCCAGTTCTCTGCTGCCAATGACTGGAACGAACTATAAAAATCTCTGAAACTGGAAACACTTATCTCCCTCACTAGCTTTAAGCACCAGCTGACAGAGCAGCTCACAGATTACTGCACCTGTACATAGCCCATCTATAATTTAGCCCAAACAACTACCTCTCCCCCTACTGTATTTATTTATTTATTTTGCTCCTTTGCACCCCATTAATTATATCTATACATTGCACATTCTTCCACTGCAAATCTACCATTCCAGTGTTTTACTTGCAATATTGTATTTACTTTGCCACCATGGCCTTTTTTTCCTTTACCTCCCTTATCTCACCTCATTTGCTCACATTGTATATAGACTTATTTTTCTACTGTATTATTGACTGTATGTTTGTTTTACTCCATGTGTAACTCTGTGTTGTTGTATGTGTCGAACTGCTTTGCTTTATCTTGGCCAGGTTGCAATTGTAAATGAGAACTTGTTCTCAACTTTCCTACCTGGTTAAATAAAGGTGAAATATATATATATATTTTAAATGCAAGGACTGACAATCTATGATATCAAAATGCTAGTTTTAACCATGTATTGTGGCTATATAGGGTTTGTTTACATTTACTTTGTTTACAAACATTGGAGTAAAACAATCTTATATTTCGGGTTCTGATGGGGTACTACAGTTAAACTAAGCTCATGAAGCATTTATAAGTTATATTATTCAAGAATCAATGGGTACAAATCAATTATTTATAGGTCCAAAAATGGATGTAGCAATTGCTAATTGCCCCTTTAAGTTTCCCTTCCAAAATATGGACAACAATAAAGAACAAGCGCATCACCTAGTGGAAGAAATGGTAGTAATCTGTACAGAAATGACCTCAGATGAGGTCAACTTTGTAAAGTGGAACATGTATCGATATATAGACTAATATCTAATGTAACACTATCATCCAAAATTCTGTTTGATCAGGAAAAATACCACAATCACATATTAAAAAACAAATATCTCCATCTTTGGATAGGCTTTATGGTTAGCTAATAGGCTTTCATGAAATGCAAAAATAAACGTACGCATGAGACTTACATTCCAACTTTGTGCGAATATAAGCAAGTAGATCTGTAAAAATTAAGAATAAAATTAATTTAAATAGACCATCTTGCAGCTGCAACTCTAAACAACTCCATATGAGTATAATATGATTAAGTCGCTCTGGATAAGAGCGTCTGCTAAATGACTTAAATGTAAATGTACTTGCTTACCGTGCGCACAGGTATTGTGCGGTGCCGATGCCGTACGGTGTAAATTCCAAAGTGCTGCTGCAGATACACCTGCGGTGATGCTGATGTGCGTAGAACCTCATTCGTTGGCTTCTTACTGACATATAACGGTCTCAGGTGGATACAGTGAAGAGTCCTAAAGATACAACCTACTCTCTCGTTAGTGGAGAGACGACACGCGGTCTCAACGCCCGTCATATATTGCAGGCAGCAAAAATCACAAGCCTTCAGTACATCCACGTAATTCATGCAGGCTGGTTTCGTCAAAGACAAGCCTACTTTCGGGGTGAGATCTTAAAGTGTGTAATAGTCTATGGACGTAGGACCATCACATCACGTCTGCTGTAGCAACAGTGTTTAACATCAGACTGCCAAAATATAGTGAACAACCTAGCATTTTAGGGAAAGGTACGTTCCGCACCAGAATGAAACGGGTTGCCAGAGACTTGTCAGAGAAAGCTATCTGAAATTTGAGTGTGAGTGCTATCTCTTGTTAAAATTGTCAATTTGAACACAAATGGAGTTGAGGGTATTTAGGGACACTGTGTGCGCGGCAATATTTTACGCGCAGTTTACGAACACATGCTTTGCCTTTTTAAAGACTATTACAAATAACACTAATCAGATCCCTGTGGTTTCAACACAATGCCTGGGGCTCTTACATCAGAAGTACATGCATGATCTTCCATCTGAAATGAACAGGTTTTTGTGCGCGCATGCGATTTAATCTAAAGCATGAACTCGAATGCTTGAGCAACATGTGTACACTGCACCCGATGGGCAGTAAAGGAGGCTGTTTCTTAGCAACAGTATATTTTGCCCCTGTTGCTAAGTAACCTCGTGCCACATACCTGTCTAGTCCACGTCACCTCTCACAATCATTTACTATGCACGCAGGTGCAATCTCATGTGATTTAGCCAGGCAGTTAATGTGAACTCCCCAACCTCACACCTTGCAAACATATACCATTGTCGGATCTTATTCTGTGATACAGTTTGGCCTTGAAATGACGGATGTTTTTGCTTCAGACTTTTTTCAATGAGTTTACAACAATATACACATTGACACTGCATGGGAATGTGACTACGTTCTATTGTATATTTTTAAGAGAATTAGAGAAACTAATTACCAGAGACATATTTTATAGGCCTATATATAGCTCTGCTAATTGCAAACGAGATTTCTTCCCCATCCCCACACCAGTGTGAAACTTTTTTCCAACACTTATAATGCTGGTCATTAGACTGTGTAACTTCCATTGTGCTTGCTTTTCTCCCAGACATTCAACTGTTACAAAACAAAGAATAGTTGATTCAGACTGACATTGTCAGTGTTAAACTGCCTACCCACCAAAGGAAAAAAGAGCACCTGAAACATCAGTAGCATCCCAAGTGAAATAAGGTTTGATTCTAAGCGAACCACTATGTATTCTGTGTATCTTTTGACAAAACGCACAGAGATTATGCACTGCTGTGGTTGGCCTTTGGCCAGGGTCGGCGCAAGAACGTATCAGTTGGAGGGACATTTGATTTCTATAGGTGGGCCCGTTTTTTTTTTGTTAATGGGTGTTATAATAAAGACCATAAGCAGTTTGTGAGTTTGGGGAAGTTTACAGTTTATCCTACCATTTCTACCAATCTGTGTGCCCTTTATGATTATTTTTATATGCACATTTTCATGGAACAGTTTAATTTCAATAATAACATTTTCATTTCTCAAAATTATTGTTGTGGTTAATCATAAAAATCTTAATTAAAATGATAAGTTAAAATTCAACTAATGCAAGAGCACCAGCCTCTGCCATATGGACACCGTGATCCATTGGAGGCTAAAGAAATTAGCATATGGAACTCAGAGATAGCCAACAGTGCATTCGGAAAGTATTCAGACCCCTTTACTTTTTCCACATTTTATTACGTTAGCCTTATTCTAAAATTCTTTGTCAATCTACACACAATACCCCATAATGACAAAGCAAAACCATGTTTAGACATTTTTGCAAATGTGTAAATAAGGTATTTCTGTTTTTTTATATACAAGTATTGAAACCCTTTGCTATGATACTTGAAATTGAGCATCCTGTTTCCATTGATCATCCTTGAGATGTTTCTACAACTTGATTGAAGTCCACCTGTGATTAAATTAAATTGATTGGGCATGATTTTGAAAGGCACACACCTGTCTATATAAGGTTCCACAGTTGACAGTGCATGTCAGAGCAAAAACCAAGCCATGAGGTTGAAGGAATTGCCTGTAGAGCTCCGAGACAGGATTGTGTCGAGGCACAGATCTGGGGAAGGGTACCAAAGCATTCATGCAGCATTGAAGGTCCCCAAGAACACAGTGGCCTCCATCATTCTTAAATGGAAGAATTTTGGACCCACCAAGACTCTTCCTAGAGCTGGCCACCAGGCCAAACTGAGCAATCGGGGGACAAGGGCCTTGGTCATTGAGGGGACCAATAAACCGATGGTCACTCTGACAGAGCTCCAGAGATCCTCTGTGGAGATAGGAGAACCTTCCAGAAGGACAACCATCTCTGCAGCACTCCACCAATCAGGCATTTATGGTAGTGGCCAGACAGAAGCCACTCCCCAGTAAAAGGCACATGACGGCCAGCTTGGAGTTTGCCAATAGGCACCTAAGGACTCTCAGACCACGATAAACAAGATTCTCTAGTCTGATGAAACCAAGATTGAATTCTTTGGCCTGAATGCCAAGCGTCACGTCTGGAGGAAACCTGGCACCATTCCTACGATGAAGCATGTTGGCGGCAGCATCATGCTCTGGGGATGTTTTTCAGTGGCAGGGATTGGGAGACTAGGCAGGATCGAGGGAAGGATGAACAGACCAAAGTACAGAGAGCTCCTTGATGAAAACCTGCTCCAGAGCGCTCAGGACCTCAGATTGGGGCAAAGGTTCGCCTTCCAACGGGACAACGACTCTAGCACACAGCCAAGACAATGCATGAGTGGCTTCGGGACAAGTCTCTGAATGTCTTTGAGTGGCCCAGCCAGAGCCCGGACTTGAACCCGATCGAACATCTCTGGAGAGAATTAAAAATAGCTGTGGAGTGACACTCTCCATCCAACCTGACAGAGCTTGAGAGGATCTGCAGAGAATGGGAGAAACTCTCCAAATACAGGTGTGCCAAACTTGTAGCGTCATACCCAAGAAGACTCAAGGGTGTAATCGCTGCCAAAGGTGCTTCAACAAAGTACTGAGTAAAGGGTCTGGATACTGATGTAAGTGTCATATTTCTTTTTTTTTGTGCTTTTCGAGTAGATTTATGAGGGGAAAATTTGAATCCATTTGAGAACAAGGCTGTAACGTAACAAAATGTGGAAAAAGTGAAGGGGTCTGAATACTTTCCTGAATGCACTTTCTGTCTGGGCAGAAAAAGTATGACGTGCTATACTTATTTTTTCCAGACAGCATCAGATACATGAACTACAAGTATGGAGATAGAGGGGCACTGTTTCACTCTCTGATACTTTATCAGAGATTAAAAAGCTTTTTTGTTGGCGAACGTCTCGGTCAAATAAATTATCAATACTTTATTTGAACAGGCAAGGAGGTACGGTAGGGCGGCCATGCCCCCTAGGGCCCGCCCACAATGCCGGCCCTGCATTTGGCTGTGCCTCATGCTGGCCATATTACCTTTGGACTGATTATGGATTGTGAACCAATGACAGTGAAACATCAGGCACTGCATAAGTTTATAACAGACATTTTATTGAAATAAGAGCGGATACAGTGACAAGTTGGGGATGAGGAGTGATGCAGGATCAACAGGCTAGCTTGAGAAGGCTAAAACATATGGTCATTTCAGTTGTCACATGATTTCTTACTACAGCTGTTCTGTTGGCCTATTCCTGGTTGCTGGGCTTATGAGTAAGTACATTAAATATTTTTCTCAAACATAGTTCTGGGTGGGAAAGCCAGAACCAAATACGCCTTTATAATAACATCTGGTCATACTACCAGGTTACGGTTTGTTTTAGATTAAGTGTTAGGGTAAGGGTTAAGTTTAGGGTTAGTAGATAGTTAAAATGTTACTGATAGTCCATCTAGATGCTCTACAGACTATCCCAAACAAGTGTTACCCAACATCTTGCTGGGGACACATACAATCAAACTGTGGCCAAAGATCAGACCTTCCCATGTAGCTAAGTGTCGTTTTGAGTGAGGGAAACTGACCACTAAGATTTCTTGGGAGCATTGGACACTGCTTCTATTGCAGGTTCACAGGCACATCAGCATGTATGGTAACAATACAATTAAGAAGCTAAAGTCACAAACACAATTGGTACCCTTGAGACTGCTTTTTACATTGGCTTAAATAAAAATTATTAAAATGTTTGAGCTCAACTAGCAGAGGTATAACAACAATGTTCATAGATATGGCATATTAAAATCACATCAGTTTGTATAAATTTATAAATAAAACTTATTTAGATCACTGGGGCGGCAGGGTAGCCTAGTGGTTAGAGCGTTGGGCTAGTAACTGAAAGGTTGCAAGTTCGTTCATATCCCCTCGCTGACAAGGTACAAATCTGTTTTTCTGCTCCTGAACAGGCAGTTAACCCACTGTTCCTAGGCAGTCATTGAAAATAAAAATGTGTTCTTAATTGACTTGCCTAGTTAAATAAAGGTAAAATAAAACTTCCACATGAGGACTTGGTACATAACTGGAATATAGTGCCACTGTTGTTCTATTATGGATTTCAAGCATACTTATTCTGGTAGTAATATAATAATCTTTCATTAGTTGTACAGAACTTCATGTCTACAAACTATACCAGGTCACTGCACAGTATAATCATAGAGGTGGTTTTAACAGCACAATAACACAAACACATACACTAGGCATGTCATTGACAGTATGGGGTTGTTCCCTACTAAGCAAAATATCAAATGATATTGACCCTGGCTTTGGGTTTGACCCAGGGTTTGAGTTCTGTTTAGATGAACAGCTGCAAATAGAATATCAATAACAATCTTACAATTAAAGAATAATACATACTATCTCATTGCAATCAATGTAACATGAGAACAGCAATACAGAATGGACAACTCATTCCACACTCACTATTGGCATATTCATTAATACTGCAGCACAAAACCAGCAAAAGGACATGGATTATTGGAAATCTAGGAATGACAATCTAGGAATGGCTATAGCGGTGTTTTATTGTTGTGGCAGGTCGAGCAATCAGAAAAGGGATGAGAAGCATGAAAGGATCAGCTGCCTGCAAGCACCAGTAAAAAAGGAATGACAGACAGAAGTAAACATAATAATAGCTACCATAAATAGTGGTTTATCATAGTGGTTACTAAAACGAGAACAGAATGAAATCCACTAATGCATTAAAATCTATTTCATGTTCCCCGGCTCTGCTCTCACCACTGCCATATTGGCTCAAAATGGTACTTGATGCATCATGGAGACTAAGCAATTGGTTCAACTGGCATTTTCGGCTCCAGCAAGGTCTGGTAGATGGCACTCAATCGATTATGGTTGGGCAAGTAGCAAAAGTACCACGGAAGAATATAAAGCATTAAAAAGAATAGACACAAAAACAAATATGATATTACACTTTTCAATATTGGAAATACAGTACAAAGAGGTGGGGTGATGGCTTAGTGAATATGAAAGGTTTATTTTTTTGGAGAGCTTCACCATCAACCACATTTTACGACATTAAGACATTTAGTTAAGGATGGACTGGGGATGTCACATTCTCCCATGGCCGTAAGGATGGTGGAGAGGAATAATGCATGACTAGAACGCTAACAGCTGCTGTTTGTGTTTGGAGAGAGGTGTGGAGTGGAGGGTGGTGAGTGAGTGGACGGAGAGAGTTCAGTTCTTCAGGACTGAGTAGTACACCTGGTAGACATACTGGGTAACCTCAGGAGCCCGGCACTTCAAGGACAGCTGGAAGAGAGGACATGCAAATATATAGATTGATGTACAACTACACTGTAGGTTACCCATCAGCTCAATAACTCTGAACAATTCACCTTACCCACTGCACAACAGTTTAATTGCTTTGCAACTCTTTTCATTCGGGACACTTCGTGTAAACATAACATAATATAATAGTGTTATTGAGTATGTCTACAAAGTATATTAAATCAGTCAATGCACTTTCCTTCGACCAGATTTAACATTTGCATTAATCAGTTTCTATTGACAGTGGCCTAATTAAGTCTGAGACTAATAGAAAAATCTTACCACCCCTACTCACGTTTCCTGATTATTGGATTCCACAGATGGATTTAAAAAAACATGTTCATTTAAAAAACTTTTTTTTTTTTTTAGAAGTCTCACTTTCTATCCATACTTCCTCTTTACAACCACTACAACATGAATAAATACTAGTACGTAGTCAGACATTCTCCTGTTATTATGGCCTGGTCCATATGTTCTCACTGTTCCATGACAGGCCTTTTGATGCTGTCCCAAAGGTATTTGTCTGAGAGGAGTCTGTCAATAAATTGGCCCCACAAAAGCAGCCCTTGACCATTTTGAAAACATGTTCGGCCTCTGTGCTAAGCCTTTGCTAGGTGCATTCTTTCAGTGCCTTAGCAACAATAATGTTGTACTTTATGTACTAAATAAAATCAAATGTTATTGGTTGCGTACACATATTTTGCAGATGTTATCGCAGGTGCAGCAAAATGCTTATATTTTTAGCGCCAACAGTGTAGTAGTAACTAACAATACACACAAATCCCCCGAAATAAATAGAAAGGAATTAAGAAATAAAGCAATGCCAGAGTCCGGAATATAAATATCTACGTATATGATGGTGTGTATAGACTGGAGCACAAAGCCCTACACTTGTCCTCAGAGACACAGAAAGGTTGATATTAACTGTCAATGAATTAACCCCAGTATATTATCTATGTATGGGGAAAAAACGTAGCCATGGCCATCACAATAGCTCACTTTCTATTATCAGTCTTCCACTGCCCTGACGTCATAGGATAAGTGTTTGTTCTCAACTGCTTTGACGGGTTAACAGTCTTTTAACCCATAGCAGAGCCGGCTTTCAAACCAGTTGGTCACAAGCAAGATTTCAAATCCAATTTTATTTGTCACATACACATGGTTAGCAGATGTTAATGCGAGTGTAGCGAAATGCTTGTGCTTCTAGTTCCGACAATGCAGTAATAACCAACAAGTAATCTAACTAACAATTCCAAAACTACTGTCTTATACACTGTAAGGGGATAAAGAATATATACATAAAGATATATGAATGAGTGATGGTACAGAGCAGCATAGGCAAGATAAAGTAGATGGTATCGAGTACATTATATACATATGAGATGAGTATGTAAACAAAGTGGCATAGTTAAAGTGGCTAGTGATACATGTATTACATAAGGATGCAGTAGATGATATAGAGTACAGTATATACGTATACATATGAGATGAATAATGTAGGGTATGCAAACATTATATTAGGTAGCATTGTTTAAAGTGGCTAGTGATATATTTTACATTTCCCATCAATTCCCATTATTAAAGTGGCTGGAGTTGAGTCAGTGTGTTGGCAGCAGCCACTCAATGTTAGTGGTTGCTGTTTAACAGTCTGATGGCCTTGAGATGGAAGCTGTTTTTCAGTCTCTCGGTCCCAGCTTTGATGCACCTGTACTGACCTTGCCTTCTGGATGATAGCGGGGTGAACAGGCAGTGGCTCGGGTGGTTGTTGTCCTTGATGATCTTTATGGCCTTCCTGTAACATCGGGTGGTGTAGGTGTCCTGGAGGGCAGGTAGTTTGCCCCCGGTGATGCGTTGTGCAGACCTCACTACCCTCAGTTGCCGTACCAGGCGGTGATACAGCCCGCCAGGATGCTCTCGATTGTGCATCTGTAGAAGTTTGTGTGCTTTTGGTGACAAGCCAAATTTCTTCAGCCTCCTGAGGTTGAAGAGGCGATGCTGCGCCTTCTTCACGATGCTATCTATGTGAGTGGACCAATTCAGTTTGTCCGTGATGTGTATGCCGAGGAACTTAACTTACTACCATCCACTACTGTTCCATCGATGTGGATAGGGGGGTGTTCCCTCTGCTGTTTCCTGAAGTCCACAATCATCTCCTTAGTTTTGTTGACGTTGAGTGTGAGGTTATTTTCCTGACACCACACTCCGAGGGCCCTCACCTCCTCCCTGTAGGCCGTCTCGTCGTTGTTGGTAATCAAGCCTACCACTGTTGTGTCATCCGCAAACTTGATGATTGAGTTGGAGGCGTGCGTGGCCACGCAGTCGTGGGTGAACAGGGAGTACAGGAGAGGGCTCAGAACGCACCCTTGTGGGGCCCCAGTGTTGAGGATCAGCGGGGTGGAGATGTTGTTGACTACCCTCACCACCTGGGGGCGGCCCGTCAGGAAGTCCAGTACCCAGTTGCACAGGGCGGGGTCGAGACCCAGGGTCTCGAGCTTGATGACGAGCTTGGAGGGTACTATGGTGTTAAATGCCGAGCTGTAGTCTATGAACAGCATTCTCACATAGGTATTCCTCTTGTCCAGATGGGTTAGGGCAGTGTGCAGTGTGGTTGAGATTGCATCGTCTGTGGATTTATTTGCTTGCAAATGAAGTTTCCCCAGGAACTTTCTCTTTCTAGAGTCTAATTAATCTACCCTATCCCACTGTTATCCACAGGCTGCAGCAGCACGACTGCTCTGAGGGGACCCTGGGTTGAATTCCCATTATGAATCAATTAGCTGTAGACTGACAGCATGGCCAGCCAGGCCAAACAGGCTTTTCCTTGAGGAGACGCCCATCACAGGTAATCAAGCCAGGGAGCAGACAGTGCCTGAATAGCTGCCTGTAAAACAATCAGGGTGAGGAGGCGCTAATCTGGAGATTAATGTAGTCACCCAGCCAGGCAGTCAGAGAGATTGTGGCAGGCAGAACACAGCAGTTGGGGACAGCAGCACTAAAGTTCCACTGTGGAGAGTACCAGTGGGTAAGCACTGCCATAGAGATAGTCAGAGAGCTGGTAATCCTCCATGGTTTACTGATGCTGACATTTTTTTTTGCCTGGAGCTTCACATGAACACGAGAATTGTTGCTAATGCATAACACAAATAATCACATTTTAGGTGTTGTGACACTCCCTGCTATCAAGGTTTTCACAGGTGGTTTACTTGAGGAATAACAATAAGAAAATACTGATAGACAGTTGATCTGGTGAGGACAGAAGGCTATCGCTGTGTTCATTTACAATTAATACAGTCAACAAATGGAATATCATCCACCAATGAGTTTGGTTTTATTGGATGTATGAATGTCAGCCCTCCTTATTGCCAGGAAATATGATTGTGCTGCTACACTGTTTTTCTAAAGAGCCTTCAGCTTGATCACTGAGCTCACAGATCTTCCCTGACAACAACCTCTAACTTTACACTATGAGCCATAGAGACCTGTTAAAGAGAGAAGAGATCAAGGCGGTGACGAGTTGTCAGAGACTCCGCTGAGGTGACATAACCAAAGAAAAAGTACAGGACTATAACTTAGGGAAAAGAAAGCACTTGAAATAAATAATAGGAAACTGGAGTCAAGACATTTCTCAAGAAAGTTTAAAAAAAAGTAAATATAAAATGTTTTCGACCTCACCTGAATACATTCATCAGGATGTATGCATGTTTGTCCTTGAATGGCTAAGAAAGGAATCAATAAAGGACCTGTCTATGAGTCTGGACTCACTAGACAAACTGACATGATGCACCTGACCAAGCCTGCCTTAAGGAGCTATTAGCAGTGCTACATGGGGCTTTTGACCTTGTTCATGGCCTGCCATTACTCTGCCAGGTGACAGGTCATTCCCAATGAGCCCGCGATGAGGGAACAGGATATGGCTGGGTGTGTGTTAAACAAAGAAGATCGATAACTTTCATTACTTCCATAAACCATCTCTAGGTACCACTGTACTACCTCCTGGATTTATTATAAGAGAATGTAGAGAAGCTGCTGTCTAGGGCCTTTGGGGTATGTTCAGCTGGAGGGGAAAAAACACAATGTGTTTATCCCTCATACTCCAGTGAGGGAAGGGTGGAAATATTAATACAGTCAACAAATGGTATATCATCCACCAATGAGTATGGTTTTATTTGATGTATGAAAGCCAACCCTCCTTGCCAGGAAATATGAGTGTGCTACCTTGCCTTCTGCTTGGCACTTCAGACCTTTACCGACAAAAACGTTCTACAATATGTGAGAGTTCTGAATTAGGAGGTTTGAGGATCGGTGGGTGTCTTACTGTGTAGTTGGGGTTGCCGGGTTGGATGCGGAGCTCAGCCAGGATCCAGATGCCGTTGGTGAGCTTGAGGGACTGGTAGAGCATATCCTGGCCCTCCACGTTCCTCTTGGCGATGGTGTAGATGTTGTCGTTTTGCAGCTTCCCTGACACCGTGTCTACAAGGCCACATTACATAAGAGTCAGGAATATAGTTGAAGTTGGGATCGAAATGTAAAACATTTTGGGGGGGTATCGTGGTTAAAGGATTTCTGGAATCATGAGGGAATAAGCTGAGAGGGAATCCTTAAATTGAAAATGTAATAAAAAATTAAAAAAATTGAATTTTGCAACTCTAGGTGGAAATCAGCGCCACATAGGCAAAGCTTAGCCCCAAGGCCTGTATTCTAAGGTTGACTACTGTTAGGTGCACATTGGATAAGTGCATTCTCTCGTGTATTGCGGTTCAGCAGTTCAAATTCATTATTTGTACTTACAGTACTCATTTCGACATACAGAACTGAGAGAGGAGTTATCTATTGACTGAGGTATTGTACAATAGCAACTTCATTTTCGCATGCTTCATTCTCTAGTCTACGGATTAGGAAGAGTTTCCATTATTGGTTTGCAGCTTCATCTAAAAACTAGGGATTAGATTAAAATTAAAATTTAATGTAAGACAAAATTCTGAATAATAGCATTATCATATCCTGTTCGCTGCTCTTGACTCATATTAGACTACACACGTTGCCTGATATATCATTACATTTCCATGACCTACATCAGCTGCCTAATTCCTCTGGTTTCTCTGAGCCTGGCTAACTACTGGCAGCAGGGAGCAGCTCCGCTAATACATCTACATTAGCTTCACAAAACAACTGCAGGAGCTAAGTAAGTCCCTCCTTTGTGCTTCTATGTGAGGAAAGAAAAATGTGTCACGATCTAAGTAGGACTTTAAGGAAGGAACAGAGCTAGGGTAACTTCTAACAGTGCGTATGCTGCACTCTTATTGTGGACTGTCAGTACAGGGAGTAGCTACTACAACTTCCAGATCTCACATCTAGATGTGGGGGGATGGCACTAGACACTAAGGGGCTTAAAATCATAGGTCAAAGGACTAACTACCACTACCATAACCGCTGACCCTAAGGCCCATGTCCCATTGTAGGTCCTGTCCTGAGCACTGGTCAGTGCCACCACTCTCACCCCCTAGTCACCCTGTTGTCTGGGGGCAACAGGGCATGGTGTGGGTTATCTTTAAATAGCTTGTGTGAAGTCTCCTTCAGGGAAAGAGGGAGTGGAGAGGTGAGGCGAAGAGCCTTGAAAAGGAGTCCTGAGAGGCAGGCGGTGAATGGAGAGAAGGAGAAAAAGGGTTAAAAAAGAGAGGCAGGACTAGTGACAGTGGAAAAGAGAAGTTGATCTCTCCTACAGTGCAGTGGAACATCTTCCTGTACGACGTGTCTTTATTAGGTTATAGTCTGCAGGGAGACTTCTGGTGGGCAAGGCTCCCACGCTCTAACCATTTACCTTGGAGCAACACTTGTCAGTCATAGATGGCAGGTGACTGTTCTTTGTTACCCCATTTTGTTTGAATGCGAGTGGCAACTTAAGTGGTCAGTGGCTTGTCATTTTCTAGGCAGAACGTGAATTGTTGAATAGTCTTTTTAAGGGCAGAAAGGATGTCTGTTGTATTCTAATAACAGCCTTTGCATGATTCAAGACCATTTAAAGTGATGAGAGATTACCCTCATTAGCTAGCTAGTACATTGCCAACTTGGTAACAAATGTTTCGGGTTTGCTATACCAGTCATACCATTAGTATTAGAGGTCGACTGATTAATCGGAATGGCCGATTAATTAGGGCCGATTTCAAGTTTTCATAACAATCGGAAATCGTTATTTTTGGGCGCTGATTTTGCTGATATTTTTTTTAATTGTCCATTTTTACACCTTTATTTAATCTTTATTTAACTAGGCAAGTCAGTTAACACATTCTTATTTTCAATGACTGCCTAGGAACGAGGCAGAACGACAGATTTTTATCTTGTCAGCTCCGGGGAAGCCAATCTTCCAATCTTGCAACCTTACAGTTAACTAGTCCAACGCTCTAACCACCTGCCTCACGAGGAGCCTGCCTGTTATGCGAATGCAATAAGCCAAGGTAAGTTGCTAGCAGCATTAAACTTATCTTATAAAAAATAATCAATCAACAACTGTAGTTGCTCCAAAGTGTACTTAACCAAAAACATCAATGCCTTTCTTAAAATCAATACACAGAAGTATATATTTTTAAACCTGCATATTTAGCTAAAAGAAATCCAGGTTTAGCAGGCAATATTAACTAGGTGAAATTGTGTCACTTCTCTTGCGTTCATTGCACGCAGAGTCAGGGTATATGCAACAGTTTGGGCCGCCTGGCTCGTTGTGAACTAATTTGCCAGAATTTTACGTAATTATGACATAACACTGAAGGTTGTGCAATGTAGCAGGAATATTTAGACTGATGGATGTCACCCGTTAGATAAAATATGGAATGGAATAAACGTTTTGTTTTTCGAGGTGATAGTTTCCGGATTTGACCTAATGCTCGTATTTCTATGTGTTTATTATAGTTAAGTCTATGATTTGATAGAGCAGTCTGACTGAGGGGTGGTAGGCAGCATCAGGCTCGTAATAGTCAAAGGTATATGGTTTAGAAAGAAATAGTCGACGCGTTATAATTCCTGCAATAACTTGCGGCTGAACTTGAAAGGAGTTCCTTCGTTATTTTACCGTTCATGTCTTCCATACAGAATGTCTTGATCTACTTCAAATAAGGTCAGTGTTTCGTGCTTAAACCGCCTCAGCGTTTTGATACCCGTGTAAATCTCACTAGGATAAGGTAACGTTTGTTAAAATATTTTCATAAATCCACTACAAAAAAACTTATCTTCGCTTATATTGATTAGAGTTACCTTGTCCTATGGATATCTACACAGTTATAAAATTGGCAAGGTGGTGTAAACCTACACGAAACACTGACCTTATTTTAAGTGAATCTAAAAATATCCTATGGAATGAAGGAACCGCTTTTCAGATTTTGCTAGAAGGTGTCATGGGAATTATTACTTGCACTTTGGTAGTCAATTCTTACCATGTCCATTATTAAAATAGCATTTCCTGCATATAGAAATTAGTTTTTGTTTTCAACATTCATCACAGGTAACTTAAACTCTATTTTTTATTCAAACAGTTGAGAGTATTTGTCTCCTAAGCAGACTCTTCAGTATCATTGTCACTTCAGAGCTGTGTGTGTGTTTTACAGATGGCAGAGAAAAGCAGAGCACCAGTGTGGGACTATTACATGGAAGTGGCACCAGGGAAAGCAAGATGTCTTATTTGTGATAAAGATGTAAGCATGGTGTCAGCAACGGCTAAATCAAAACATACCACCAACCTGTGGAATCACCTTAAGAACACCCATCCAAAAGCCCATATGTATTATATTAAGTTAAAATAAGTGTTCATTCATTCAGTATTTTTGCAATTGTCATTATTACAAAAAATATATATATATATTCTTTTTACACATATATTTTAATCGGCCGAATAATCGGTAGCAGCTTTTTTTTGTCCTCCAGTTATCGGTATCGGCGTTGGAAAATCATAATCTAAATGCATGCTCTTCAACCGATTCAACCGATTGCTGCCCGCACCTGCCCACCCATCCAGCATCACTACTCTGGACGGTTCTGACTTAGAATACATGGACAACTACAAATACCTGGGTGTCTGGTTAGACTGTAAACTCTCCTTCCAGACTCAAATTAAACATCTCCAATCCAAAATTAAATCTAGAATCGGCTTCCTATTTTGCAACAAAGCCTCCTTCACTCATGCTGCCAAACATACCCTTGTAAAACTGACCATCCTACCGATCCTCAACTTCGGCGATGTCATTTACAAAATAGCCTCCAACACTCTACTCTAGTCTATCACAGTGCCATCCGTTTTGTCACCAAAGCCCCATACACTACCCACCACTGCGACCTGTACGCTCTCGTTGGCTGGCCCTTGCTTCATACTCATCGCCAAACCCACTGGCTAGGTAAAGCCCCGCCTTATCTCAGCTCACTGGTCACCATAGCAGCACCCACCCCTAGCACGTGCTCCAGCACGTATATTTCACTGGTCACTCCCAAAGCCAATTCCTCCTTTGACCGCCTTTCCTTCCAGTTCTCTACTGCCAATGACTGGAACGAACTGCAAAAATCACTGAAGTTGGAAACGCATACAGTGGGGCAAAAAAGTATTTAGTCAGCCACCAATTGTGCAAGTTCTCTCACATAAAAAGATGAGAGGCCTGTAATTTTCATCATAGGTACACTTGAAACTATGACAGACAAAATGAGGGGCAAGAAAATCCAGAAAATCACATTGTAGGATTTTTAATGAATTTATTTGCAAATTATGGTGGAAAATAAGTATTTGGACACCTACAAACAAGCAAGATTTCTGGCTCTCACAGACCTGTAACTTCTTCTTTAAGAGGCTCCTCTGTCCTCCACTCGTTACCTGTATTAATGGCACCTGTTTGAACTTATCAGTATAAAAGACACCTGTCCACAACCTCAAACAGCACACTCGAAACTCCACTATGGCCAAGACCAAAGACCTGTCAAAGGACACCAGAAACACAATTGTAGACCTGCACCAGGCTGGGAACATTGAATCTGCAATAGGTAAGCAGCTTGGTTTGAAGAAATCAACTGTGGGAGCAATTATTAGGAAATGGAAGACATACAAGACCACTGATAATCTCCCTCGATCTGGGGCTCCACGCAAGATCTCTCAAAATGATCACAAGAACGGTGAGCAAAAATCCCAGAACCACAGAGAGCTGGGACCAAAGTAACAAAGCCTACCATCAGTAACACGCTACGCCGCCAGGGACTCAAATCCTGCAGTGCCAGACGTGTCCCCCTGCTTAAGCCAGTACATGTCCAGGCCCGTCTGAAGTTTGTTTTGGTGAGCATTTGGTTGATCAAGAAGAAGATTGTGAGAATGTCATATGGAACTTTTTAGTACAAACTCAACTCGTCGTGTTTGGAGGACAAAGAATGCGGAGTTGCATCCAAAGAACACTATACCTACTGTGAAGCATGGAGGTGGAAACATCATGCTTTGGGGCTGTTTTTCTGCAAAGGGACCAGGACGACTGATCCGTGTAAAGGAAAGAATGAATGGGGCCATGTATCGTGAGATTTTGAGTGAAAACCTCCTTCCATCAGCAAGGGCATTGAAGATGAAACGTGGCTGGGTCTTTCAGCATGACAATGATCCCAAACATACAGCCCGGGCAACAAAGGAGTGGCTTCGTAAGAAGCATTTCAAGGTCCTGTAGTGGCCTAGCCAGTCTCCAGATCTCAACCCCATAGACAATCTTTGGAGGGAGTTGGAAGTCCGTGTTGCCCAGCAACAGCCCCAAAACATCACTGCTCTAGAGGAGATCTGCATGGAGGAATGGGCCAAAATACCAGCAACAGTGTATGAAAACCTTGTGAAGACTTACAGAAAACATTTGACCTCTGTCATTGCCAACAAAGGGTATATAACAAAGTATTGAGAAACTTTTGTTTTTGACCAAATACTTATTTTCCACCATAATTTGCAAATAAATTCATTAAAAATCCTACAATGTGATTTTCTGGATTTTTTTTCTCATTTTGTCTGTCATAGTTGAAGTGTACCTATGATGAAAATGACAGGCCTCTCATATTTTTAAGTGGGAGAACTTGCACAATTGGTGGCTGACTAAATACTTTTTTGCCCCACTGTATCTTCCTCACTAGCTTTAAGCACCAGCTGTCAGAGCAGCTCACAGATCACTGCACCTGTACATAGCCCATCTGTAAATAACCCATCCAACTACCTCATAGCCATAGTGTATTTATTTATCTTGCTCCTTTGCACCCCAGTATCTCTACTTGCACATTCATCTTCTGCTCATCTACCATTCCAGTGCTTAATTGCTATATTGTAACTACTTCGCCACCATAGCCTATTTATTGCCTTCCCTTATCTCATTTACACACAATGTATATAGATTTCTTTCTCTGCTGTATTATTGACTGTATGTTTGTTTATTCCATGTATGTGTTGTATGTGTCAAACTGCTTTGCTTTATCTTGGCCAGGTCGCAGTTGTTTTCAACTAGCCTACCTCTCATGGCTCTATAGTGGCTGTGGAAAAAGCCTTGTTTTAAATTAGGCTAATGGAGTACTGCATGTCAAGCAGAGTACAGATTACTTTATGGGACAATATACAAACTTTTGTTTGTACTTTTTAAGAAAGATTCAATTCAAAAATCAATTTTATTGAGGAAATGTAATCATTGTTTCTCTTAATTTTGATAAAAGAGAAGAATGTAATGAATTGAAGATTATTTGATGTAAAAATCTAAATGTACACTAAGGTTGTCTCATTAGATTTGGGATGGTGGGAAAAAAATGGGGTCCCTGCTGAAAAAGTTTGAATACCACTGCTCTACCATTATCTTAATATGAAGATGAGAAAGACTCACCGTTTCAGTCTGAATTTACAATAGCTACCTATAGAACAATTTAATAGGTGTGGAAATGGAAGTACAAATAACTAATGAAACCAACAACTAATTTCCCAGAAAAAGCGTTTCTCTAAAGAAGCTTATAGAACACAGCTTCCTCTGACACTGTATTTAGCTCACAGAGTGCCAGTGACAATGAACATGAAAAGAGCCTCCAATCATTCCATTAATTTCCACACTCCAAAGCTGCTCATCACTGGCAAGGTGAGGGAATGCATGAGCAGAGCTGTCCTTGTAACCTGGGGCTGGAGAGGGTCAATACTTTGACCCCAGAGTGACGTAGGAGGATCAGGCATTATTGGAATGAAAATGCTGAAATATAGAGAGAATATGATTGTGCATTTGTGTGTTTGAGAGGGTGTGTGTGAATCTGTATGTGTGTGCACATGTGTTCCTGTAGGTGTGCATGGAATGATATTGACAAATAAATTGTAGGCAGGTGTGTAACCCTGGAACTTAAGGCGGTGATGTTGTGGTTACTGCAACACATGCTACAACTTAAAACCCCTAGTCATGTTATCTGGTTCTCCAGTAAACCAGTAGCATCTCTTTTAAACTAATGCCTCAGTTATGTGTTTAATCAACTGGCTTCAGTGTGGTGAACACAAATTAGGAAATTATTTGATTTTGTGGTTTCAAAGATCACCTGTCCATTTTGGTAAATCAGACCTTGCATGTGGACTAAACAATAACTAAAGCTACTCCCCTCCAGATACTACCTTCCCAAAACAATAACTGCCCTCTCTGTCCTGTAGTTGGCTCAACATGTTAGATCAGTGAAAGGGGAGGATAGTAGTAATTGTGATTCAGACTTGAGCTCTGAAGACAACAGGCCAAAACACCACCAAGTCACCGAAGCACACACACAGAGATTTAATATCTGTTAAAAACTGACTAAGCATGTAATGGGGAAAGGGTTTTCTACAGGGCTCATATGTTGATGGATGATGCAGGTGACCATGTATCATTTGTCCATCGTTTGTTAAGTGCATCAAAAGTTTAAATAAATTGAACTTTTGACAGAGTTGAAGTCGGAAGTTTACATACACTTGGGTTGGAGTCATTAAAACTAGTTTTACAGGCAGCTAGATTGTCGATGAGACTCACAATCTCAAAGGCCTTTTTGAAATTTGTGTAGATGACTAAGTGGTGTGTGTTTCACCCATAAATAGTAGCGGCGTTGTGGATCAACTCTTATGTCTTCACAAAGTGCTTCAAGACTGAATCACGCTCGAGACGACAAGAATAGCCACCAAGGTTCAAATTCAACAGCACAGCGTGAACAGCTCTGATGATAGACATTGAGCACACAGTACACATTTTAATTCCAGACCTGTATCATTGTTTTCATACCATGGAGTAGTGGACGAGTAGTGGACGAAGGAAAACCCAGAGATTTTTTTTTGAAACGCGAGCAATGGACATTAGATCGGTGGAAATCTGTCCTTTGGTCTGATGAGTCCAAATCTGAGATTTTTGGTTCCAACATCCGTGCCTTTGTGAGACGCAAAGTAGGTGAACGTACGATCTCAACATGTGTGGTTCCCACCGTGAAGCATGGAGGAGGAGGTGTGGAGGTGTGCTTTGCTGGTGATATTTTGGTGATTTATTTAGAATTCAAGGCACGCTTAACCAGAATGGCTACCACAGCATTCTTCAGCGATACGCCATCCCATCTGGTTTGGGTTTAGTGGGACTATCATTTGTTTTCTAACAGGACAATGACCCAAAACACACCTCCAGGCTGTGTAAGGGGTATTTTACCAAGAAGGAAAGTGATGGAGTGCTGCATCAGATGACTTCAACAATCACCCGGCCTCAACCCAATTGAGATGGTTTGGGATGAGTTGGACCGCAGAGTGAAGGAAAAGCAGCAGCATATGTGGGTACTCCTTCAAGACTGTTGGAAAAGCATTCCAGGTGAAGCTGGTTGAGAGAATGCCAAGAATGTGCAAAGCTGTCATTAAGGCAAAGGGTTGCTACTTTGAAGAATCTAAAATATGAAATATATTTTGATTTATTTAACACTTTTTTTTGGTTATTACATGATTCCATGTGTTATTTCATAGTTTTGATGTCTTCGCTTTCATTCTACAATGTAGAAAATAGTAAAAAAAATAAAAACCCTTGCATGAGTAGGTGTGTCCAAACTTTTGACTGGTACTGTATAACTTTCATCCATAGATGTAAGGAGACCTACCTGCATTTAAGTGGCACTCCTTAATCTGGTACTGCAGCTCATTCTCATTGGGGATGTCTTTCCAGGTGGCCAAGAACACCTGTCGCTCTGATGCAGATGAGGGGAACAAAAGAAGAGTGACACCAGAACTGAGCAGGGAGCTACTTCCTGTGAAGAGTCTATTTTATACCAAGGGTCCTCAAGTTGGTCTAAAATAAACTCTTCGAACTCTTTGGTGATAATGAATCTACTGCTATGGTAATGACCTGGATATTGAGTGTTTGTGACTTGCTTCCAGACACACGTACCCATTTTGCCATCCTCCACGAAGAAGATGTTGAGTGGGATAAGCCCGCTGAAGTAGAAAACGTCAATGTTGTTCTTCACAGCCACCTGTGGACGAAAGACAACGTCAACTTAATGACAAGTTAATGACATCAGTCAGTGCCATGTGCACTAGAGGGGGCTGATTTGGACATAATGGAATGGAAGACACAGCTGTGTCTCAGCTGAAACACAGCTGAGAGAGACAGCTGTAAATATAGAATTGCTCTAAATAAGAAAAAGTGCTGTTGAAATGTTCATGCAGTGTGTCATGTCTAGACAGAAGTAAGACTGGAGACGTTTCCATTTGTGAGTGTGGGTGGCGAGGGCTTGAAGCTGATCAAGTGTCTGGGCTGTTGGACTCTCCGACTAAAGGACTACAGCCCTCATGGGCACTCTGCGCTCTCTCTGAACTTGATTATCATGGCTGGCCTCAAGGAGAGTGACCCTTAGGCATCGGCTGGTAGTCCTGTCCCTACTCTGTTCATGAAGACATTAGCAGGAGACCAGACTCCAGCCGGCATCACCGTACTTGACAGGAACACCGTGTGCAAGTTGCGCACTGCCAGGCACTGAAGACACACACACACACAAAATGGCTGTCTCAGCTGGAGAGCCCTGTCCACTAGGGTTCTTTGGGCTGAATATTTTCAGGCTCCATCTCTCTGAGCCACTAAACAGTGAGAATGAGCTGACTGGAACTAATAAAGTCTGCTCATGGATGGGCTCCAGGATAGCTGAGTAGCTGTCATATATTGCCATTATATAGGCCTACATGCTTTTATGCATATTACCAAATCATTTACAGAGCTTTAAAAGCGCTATGTATTCCATTTTTGAGACCGGATTAACAAAGCTATTCCAGTGACGTGCCTTAATTCTGTAGGAACTTTAGTGGTCTAATAGGTGTTGATAATTAGTGACTTAATTCATTTGCCTAATATTTTAAATGAATAACGTTGTTGAGGGCACCAGTAATATTTTTTCAAAGAGAACAATTTAACTTTAAACTCTGATCACATATCAACAATCGTAAAAGGATATGTAAGGTATTTAATTGTATTAGTCAGCATTTGTCAAAGCAAGAGAGAACTATACTTCTTTATGAAGATAGGATTTATTATTACGTTAAAAAACACAATGAAAAGAAACAAAGATTATGATTGATCAATTAAGATGATAATTTTGCAATACCGCATAGTCAAGGAGGTAATACAGAGAATGCTGTAATATATTTACTTAATCAATGGTAGGGGTCTCTTGCTCTTCGGTACAGTCTATTGGTGCAGTCAGCTTTGTATCGCAGCACACGGTATGAAAGTGATCAAGCAAAGTGTAACAGGTCTGTCCATTTTTCAGAGGCCATTTCCTAAAGTTCTGTTTCAGTCTAAGACTGTCAACTCTTTGCCATGCCTATGTTGCTCTCTCCCTCCTGCAAGACACAGTCCCGCACGAACAGATCCTCCTCTGTTTTTAGTCTGTCTGTCTTTTTTGACCGGCCTTTTTCCATTCTCCTGTCTGTCTTTCTTTTGGCTGAGTTTTCAACTGCCTTTCCAACTGCCAGGGAGCAGTTTTTATTAGGGTGGGTGTTAGAGATCATGGGTGATGGGGAGTGACTAGCAAATGAGACATTTTTTCATTCTGTGGAATGGTCGTTAAGACACAAACAGCTTACAGACTGTAGGCAATTAAGGTCACAGTTATGAAAACTTAGGACACTAAATAGGCCTTTCTACTGACTCTGAAAAACACCTAAAGAAAGATGCCCAGTGTCCCTGCTCATCTGCGTGAACGTGCCTTAGGCATGCTGCAAGGAGGCATGAGGACTGCAGATGTGGCCTGGGCAATAAATTGCAATGTCCATACTGTGAGACGCCGAAGACACTGCTACAGGGAGACGGGACAGACAGCTGATCGTCCTCGCAGTGGCAGACCATGTGTAACAACACCTGCACGGGATCGGTACGTCCGAATATCACACCTGTGGGACAGGTACAGGATGGCATCAACAACGAGTTACACCAGGAACGCACAATCCCTCCATCAGTGCTCAGACTGTCTGCAATAGGCTGAGAGAGGCTGGACTGAGGGCTTGTAGGCCTGTTGTAAGGCAGGTCCTCACCAGACATCACCGGCAACACGTCGCCTATGGGCACAAACCCACCGTCGCTGGACCAGACAGGACTGGCAAAAAGTGCTCTTTACTGACGAGTCACGGTTTTGTCTCACGAGGGATGATGATGGGATTTGTGTTTATCGTCGAAGGAATGAGCGTTACACCGAGGCCTGCACTCTGGAGCGGGATCGATTTGGAGGTGGAGGGTCCGTCATGGTCTTGGGCGGTGTGTCACAGCATCATCAGACTGAGCTTGTTGTCATTGCAGGCAATCTCATCGCTGTGCGTTACAGGGAAGGCATCCTCCTACCTCATGTGGTACCCTTCATGCAGGCTCATCCTGATATGACCCTCCAGCATGACAATGCCACCAGCCATACTGCTCGTTCTGTACGTGATTTCCTGCAAGACAGGAATGTCAGTGTTCTGTCATGGCCAGCGAAGAGCCCGGATCTCAATCCCATTGAGCACGTCTGGGACCTGTTGGATCGGAGGGTGAGGGCTAGGGCCATTCCCCCCAGGAATGTCCGGGAACTTG